>NC_060193.1:3482406-3499906 GCF_021184085.1 Oncorhynchus gorbuscha
CAATTGAATTCAATTCCTTAGTTATCTAATTATTTAGCCCATTATCTAATTATTTCACGACTGGGCAAGAGTGTAGCCATGGGTGGTCCTCAGAGGGAAAAGGCCCAGCCATTGGGGAGCCAGGCCCAGCCACTGGGGAGCCAGGCCCAGCCACTGGGGAGCCAGGCCCAGCCACAGGGGAGCCAGGCCCAGCCACTGGGGAGCCAGGCCCAGCCACTGGGGAGCCATGCCCAAGTCACTGGGGAGCCATGCCCAGCCACTGGGGAGCCATGCCCAGTCACTGGGGAGCCATGCCCAGCCACTGGGGAGCCATGCCCAAGTCACTGGGGAGCCATGCCCAGCCACTGGGGAGCCATGCCCAGTCACTGGGGAGCCATGCCCAGCCACTGGGGAGCCATGCCCAGCCACTGGGGAGCCAGGCCCAGCCACTGGGGAGCCATGCCCAGCCACTGGGGAGCCATGCCCAGCCACTGGGGAGCCAGGCCCAGCCACTGGGGAGCCAGGTCCAGCCACTGGGGAGCCAGGCCCAGCCACTGGGGAGCCATGCCCAGCCACTGGGGAGCCATGCCCAGCCACTGGGGAGCCAGGCCCAGCCACTGGGGAGCCAGGCCCAGACAACCAGATTGAGTTTATCCCCAGAAAAGGGCTTTATTACAGACAAAAATACTCCTCTGCACCCCCCTCCCCTCAGACAGTCCTGCAGATAAAGAAGCCGGATGTGAAGGTCCTGAGCTGGCGGGGTTACACATGGTCTTCTGTTGTGAGGCCGTTTGGACAGACTGCCAAATTCTCTAAAAACGATATTAGAGGCAGGCGGCTTATGGTAGAAAAAGGAACATTAAATTATCTGGAAAGAGCTCTGGTGGACATTTCTGGAGTCAGCATGACAACTGCACGCTCCCTCTAAACTTGAGACATCTGTGGCATTGTATTGTGTGATAAAACTGCACATTTTAAAGTGGCTGTTTATTTCCCCCAGCACAAGGTGCACCTGTGTAATTTCTCCACAACATTTGAGAGAAATAATATTTTGTGCAGATGGAACATTTCTAGGATTTTTTTTTTGCTCTTGAAACAAACAATACTTTACATGTTACATTTATATTTTTGTACAGTCTGGTAGGGCTACAGTTTTTAACGTGTATATTTCCGGTAGGGCTACAGTTTTTAACGTGTATATTTCCGGTAGGGCTACAGTTTTTAACGTGTATATTTCCGGTAGGGCTACAGTTTTTAACGTGTATATTTTTACCGTGTATATTTCCGGTAGGGCTACAGTTTTTAACGTGTATATTTCCGGTAGGGCTACAGTTTTTAACGTGTATATTTCCGGTAGGGCTACAGTTTTTAACGTGTATATTTCCGGTAGGGCTACAGTTTTTAAGTATATTTCCGGTAGGGCTACAGTTTTTTTATTTCCGGTAGGGCTACAAGTTTTTAACGTGTGTATTTCCGGTAGGGCTACAGTTTTTAACGTGTATATTTCCGGTAGGGCTACAGTTTTTAACGTGTATATTTCCGGTAGGGCTACAGTTTTTAACGTGTGTATTTCCGGTAGGGCTACAGTTTTTAACGTGTGTATTTCCGGTAGGGCTACAGTTTTTAACGTGTATATTTCCGGTAGGGCTACAGTTTTTTAACGGTGTATTTCCGGTAGGGCTACAGTTTTTAACGTGTATATTTCCGGTAGGGCTACAGTTTTTAACGTGTATATTTCCGGTAGGGCTACAGTTTTTAACGTGTATATTTCCGGTAGGGCTACAGTTTTTAACGTGTGTATTTCCGGTAGGGCTACAGTTTTTAACGTGTGTATTTCCGGTAGGGCTACAGTTTTTAACGTGTGTATTTCCGGTAGGGCTACAGTTTTTAACGTGTATATTTCCGGTAGGGCTACAGTTTTTAACGTGTATATTTCCGGTAGGGCTACAGTTTTTAACGTGTGTATTTCCGGTAGGGCTACAGTTTTTAACGTGTGTATTTCCGGTAGGGCTACAGTTTTTAACGTGTATATTTCCGGTAGGGCTACAGTTTTTAACGTGTATATTTCCGGTAGGGCTACAGTTTTTAACGTGTATATTTCCGGTAGGGCTACAGTTTTTAACGTGTATATTTCCGGTAGGGCTACAGTTTTTAACGTGTATATTTCCGGTAGGGCTACAGTTTTTAACGTGTGTATTTCCGGTAGGGCTACAGTTTTTAACGTGTATATTTCCGGTAGGGCTACAGTTTTTAACGTGTATATTTCCGGTAGGGCTACAGTTTTTAACGTGTATATTTCCGGTAGGGCTACAGTTTTTAACGTGTATATTTTAGGGCTACAGTTTTTAACGTGTATATTTCCGGTAGGGCTACAGTTTTTAACGTGTATATTTCCGGTAGGGCTACAGTTTTTAACGTGTATATTTCCGGTAGGGCTACAGTTTTTAACGTGTGTATTTCCGGTAGGGCTACAGTTTTTAACGTGTATATTTCCGGTAGGGCTACAGTTTTTAACGTGTATATTTCCGGTAGGGCTACAGTTTTTAACGTGTATATTTCCGGTAGGGCTACAGTTTTTAACGTGTGTATTTCCGGTAGGGCTACAGTTTTTAACGTGTATATTTCCGGTAGGGCTACAGTTTTTAACGTGTATATTTCCGGTAGGGCTACAGTTTTTAACGTGTATATTTCCGGTAGGGCTACAGTTTTTAACGTGTGTATTTCCGGTAGGGCTACCGTTCCAGGCTGAGGAGAACGATCAGCTGGATTTACTGATGGAGACAGAGGGGCTGAGAAAGTCTATCCACAAACTGGGGACTATCATCACTACCAGGTCAGTCTATATCAGATGGGAACTATCATCACTACCAGGTCAGTCTATATCAGCTGGGGTCTATCATCACTACCAGGTCAGTCTATATCAGCTGGGGTCTATCGTCACTACCAGGTCAGTCTATATCAGCTGGGGTCTATCGTCACTACCAGGTCAGTCTATATCAGCTGGGGTCTATCATCACTACCAGGTCAGTCTATATCAGCTGGGGTCTATCATCACTACCAGGTCAGTCTATATCAGCTGGGGTCTATCGTCACTACCAGGTCAGTCTATATCAGCTGGGGTCTATCATCACTACCAGGTCAGTCTATATCAGCTGGGGTCCATCGTCACTACCAGGTCAGTCTATATCAGCTGGGGTCTATCATCACTACCAGGTCAGTCTATATCAGCTGGGGTCTATCATCACTACCAGGTCAGTCTATATCAGCTGGGGTCTATCGTCACTACCAGGTCAGTCTATATCAGCTGGGGTCTATCATCACTACCAGGTCAGTCTATATCAGCTGGGGTCTATCGTCACTACCAGGTCAGTCTATATCAGCTGGGGTCTATCATCACTACCAGGTCAGTCTATATCAGCTGGGGTCTATCGTCACTACCAGGTCAGTCTATATCAGCTGGGGTCTATCGTCACTACCAGGTCAGAGTCGTCAGGTGGACCAGTATCCGAAAGGTGGCTGATTAACATCCCGGGAGGAGCGATGGAATGGTGGGACATGAACTTGCTGCTGTAATCAGAGATAAAATATGAATAAACAAATAAATAAATTATGAATGAACAAAATGTATTTTTTGTATTAAAAATGAAATGAAACAATTAATATAAATTAAATAAAAATAATGACATCATGATTGTCGTCCCAAGTGCGGTGGCGAGCCAGAGTGAGGCGTCGGGTGTGGGACTGGAGCAGTGCATCGTGGGTCTCCCAGCCTGCGTAACCATAATGACCAGAGACAAGGCCGGCGGACCATGCAGGAGCGGCAATGCCATCCTGTCTGCTGAGGTGGGGGGCCGACACGCACTTTCAGCTACACTAAAACAAACTAAACTAATGTATGCTACACTATGCTACGTTACCTTACGCTAAACTAAGATAAAATAAATGAATGTATGCTACGCTATGCTATGCTATGCTACGTTACTCTAAAGTAAGATAAAATAAATGAATGTATGCTACTCTATGCTAAGCTATGCTACGTTACGCTAAAATAATATAAAATAAATGAATGTATGCTACTCTATGCTAAGCTATGCTACGTTACGCTAAAATAATATAAAATAAATGAATGTATGCTACTCTATGCTAAGCTATGCTACGTTACGCTAAAATAATATAAAATAAATGAATGTATGCTACTCTATGCTAAGCTATGCTACGTTACGCTAAAATAATATAAAATAAATGAATGTATGCTACTCTATGCTAAGCTATGCTACGTTACACTAAACTAATTACCATACATGGATAAATAGTGTTGTTATATCTCCTTCTAGGTGTGTACTCCAGATGGCAGCGTGGCGGACGGAGAGATACTCGACTATAAGAACGGAACATATGATTTTGTTTACACTGTAAACAAGGAAGGAGAGTTTTCATTGGCTCTCCGGCTCTATGACCAACACATCAAAGGAAGTCCCTTCAGACTCAGAGTTACCAGGTCCCCGGACCCTGAGGTAATGAGAGATAGAGAGAGACCCCACAGAGCCCCAGGACAGCAACACAATTAGACACAACCAAATCATGAGAAAACAAAAAGATAATTACTTGACACATTGGAGAGACTCAACAAAAAAACTGAGCAAACTAGAAATACTATTTGGCCCTAAACAGAAAGTACACAGTGACAGGATACCTGACCACTGTGACAGTCAAAGCTTTCCTTAAGTTTGGATCTATGTACAGACTCAGTGAGCATAGCCTTGCTATTGAGAAAGGCCGCCGTAGGCAGACATGGCTCTCAAGAGAAGACAGGCTATGTGCTCACTGCCCACAAAATGAGGTGGAAACTGAGCTGCACTTCCTAACCTCCTGCCCAATGTATGACCATTTTAGAGACACGTATTCCCCTCAGATTACACAGACACACAAATAATTCGAAAACAAATCCAATGTTGATAAACTCCCATATCCACTGGGTGAAATTCCACAGTGTTCCATCACAGCAGCAAGATGTGTGACCTGTTGCCACAAGAAAAGGGCAACCAGTGAAGAACTAACACCATTGTAAATACAACCCATATTTCTTTATTTTATTTATTTTCCCTTTACAATTTGCACATCGTTACAACACTCTCTCTCTCTATATATATAAGGGTTAGAAATATATATATATTATATATATATAGAGAGAGAGAGAGAGAGAGAGAGAGAGAGAGAGAGAGAGAGAGAGAGAGAGAGAGATGGCTCAACAATGCCAAGACAGCCTCACTGCTACCCAGAATACACTGCAAGATTTACTGCAGGGAGAGGGGTTGAAAAAAAATAGAGGGAAGGAGGGAGGGGAAACAAGAGAGAAAACAAAGCAGAGAAGATGGTGTTAAATTAGGATGATGGAACATGTTTTTTGGTGGACTGTCTACCGTCCCTCTAACTCCACGTTCAATGTATTTTCCAGGAGTCTCCTCCCACCACCACAGCCACCTCTCTGGCGGCCACCGCCACCCCGTCTACAGGCTCGTCTGAGGGGGCTAAGCGGAGAGGAAAGTCCCCTGGGAGTAAGAAGAAAGGGTCCAGGAGGACAGGCAGTGCCCTGGGAACACCCAGACGCAAAGAGAATCCCATCGAAGATGATCTCATCTTCAGGATCGGTGAGAGGAGGAGATCTGTCCATTTTTATTTATTTTTCTCTGTCTGTCTGTCTGTCTGTCTGTCTGTCTGTCTGTCTGTCTGTCTGTCTGTCTGTCTGTCTGTCTGTCTGTCTGTCTGTCTGTCTGTCTGTCTGTCTGTCTGTCTGTCTGTCTGTCTGTCTGTCTGTTTCTTTGTCTGTCTGCTTCTTTGTCTGTCTGCTTCTTTGTCTGTCTGCTTCTTTGTCTGTCTGCTTCTTTGTCTGTCTGCTTCTTTGTCTGTCTGCTTCTTTGTCTTTCTGCTTCTTTGTCTGTCTGCTTCTTTGTCTGTCTGCTTCTTTGTCTGTCTGCTTCTTTCTCTGTCTGCTTCTTTCTCTGTCTGCTTCTCCCTCTGTCTGCTTCTCTCTCTGTCTGCTTCTCTCTCTGTCTGCTTCTCTCTTTATTTCTCTCTCTAGCTCTAGTTTCTCCATGAATAATGTTTTCACTCTGTGCACTCCAGGTACTAAGGGGAGAAATAAAGGAGAGTTTACTAACCTGCAGGGTGTGTCGGCGTCCTCCAATGGCAGGATTCTAATAGCAGACAGCAATAACCAGTGTGTCCAGGTAAACACACACACACACACACACACACACACACACACACACACACACACACACACACACACACACACACACACACACACACACACACACACACACACACACACACACACACACACACACACACACACACACACACACACACACACACACACACACACCGTGGCAGAATTTTGATCGTTTGTGTGTTTGTGTGTGTCTGTCCCTCCCCCCCGGACAGATCTTCTCTAATGAGGGGGAATTTAACAGTCGTTTTGGGGTGAGGGGTCGGTCGCCAGGGCAACTCCAACGGCCAACGGGTGTGGCTGTTCACCCCAACGGTGACATCATCATCGCCGACTACGACAACAAGTGGGTCAGCATCTTCTCCAGCGAGGGCAAATACAAGGTGAGCATACAGGGCAAATACAAGGTGAACATACAGGAGACATACAGGGCAAATACAAGGTGAACATACAGGAGACATACAGGGCAAATACAAGGTGAACATACAGGAGACATACAGGAGACATACAGGAGACATACAGGAGACATACAGGGCAAATACAAGGTGAACATACAGGAGACATACAGGAGACATACAGGAGACATACAGGGCAAATACAAGGTGAACATACAGGGGTTATACAGGGGTTATACAGGAGACATACAGGGCAAATACAAGGTGAACATACAGGAGACATACAGGAGACATACAGGAGATATACAGGAGACAGACAGGAGACAGACAGGAGACAGACAGGTGACATACAGGCGACATACAGGAGACATACAGGAGATATACAGGTGACATACAGGGGTTTTACAGGTGATTTACAGGAGACATACAGGTGACATACAGGAGACATACAGGTGACATACAGGAGACATACAGGAGACATACAGGTGACATACAGGTGACATACAGGAGACATACAGGAGACATACAGCAGACATACAGGGCAAATACAAGGTGAACATACAGGGGGGGTTATACAGGAAACATACAGGGCAAATACAAGGTGAACATACAGGGGTTATACAGGGGTTATACAGGGGTTATACAGGAAACATACAGGGCAAATACAAGGTGAACATACAGGAGACATACAGGAGACATACAGGAGACACATAGGCGACATACAGGAGATTTACAGGAGACAGACAGGAGACATACAGGAGATTTACAGGAGACAAACAGGAGACATACAGGAGATTTACAGGAGACAAACAGGAGACATACAGGAGATTTACAGGAGACAAACAGGAGACATATAAGAAACATACAGGCGACATACAGGTGACATACAGGTGACATACGGGTGACATACAGGAGACATACAGGTGACATACAGGAGACACATAGGTGACATACAGGAGACATACAGGTGACATACAGGAGACATATAGGAGACATACAGGTGACATACAGGACACATACAGGCGACATACAGGAGACATACAGGTGACATACAGGTGACATATAGGTGACATACAGGAGACATACAGGACACATACAGGAGACATACAGGAGACATACAGGAGACATACAGGAGACATACAGGTGACATACAGGTGACATACAGGAGACATACAGGAGACATACAGGTGACATACAGGAGACATACAGGTGACATACAGGAGACATACAGGACACATACAGGAGACATACAGGCGACATACAGGCGACATACAGGCGACATACAGGCGACATATAGGTGACATACAGGAGACATACAGGTGACATATAGGAGACATACAGGTGACATATAGGTGACATACAGGTGACATACAGGTGACATATAGGTGACATACAGGAGACATACAGGAGACATACAGGAGACATACAGGAGACATACAGGTGACATACAGGAGACATACAGGAGACATACAAGAGACATACAGGTGACATACAGGAGACATACAGGTGACATACAGGAGACATACAGGACACATACAGGAGACATACAGGAGACATACAGGCGGCATACAGGAGACATACAGGCGACATACAGGCGACATACAGGCGACATACAGGCGACATACAGGTGACATACAGGAGACATACAGGAGACATACAGGTGACATACAGGAGACATACAGGAGACATACAGGAGACATACAGGAGACATACACATACAGGTGACATATAGGAGACATACAGGTGACATATAGGTGACATACAGGTGACATACAGGTGACATATAGGTGACATACAGGTGACATATAGGCGACATACAGGAGACATACAGGTGACATATAGGTGACATACAGGTGACATACAGGTGACATATAGGTGACATACAGGAGACATATAGGTGACATACAGGAGACATACAGGTGACATACAGGAGACATACAGGAGACATACAGGAGACATACAGGAGACATACAGGAGACATACAGGAGACATATAGGTGACATACAGGAGACATACAGGAGACATACAGGCGACATACAGGTGACATACAGGCGACATACAAGAGACATACAGGTGACATACAGGAGACATACAGGAGACATACAGGAGACATACAGGAGACATACAGGTGACATACAGGTGACATACAGGAGACATACAGGAGACATACAGGACACATACAGGAGACATACAGGAGACATACAGGAGACATACAGGAGACATACAGGTGACATACAGGAGACATACAGGAGACATACAGGAGACATACAGGTGACATACAGGAGACATACAGGAGACATACAAGAGACATACAGGTGACATACAGGAGACATACAGGTGACATACAGGAGACATACAGGACACATACAGGAGACATACAGGAGACATACAGGCGACATACAGGAGACATACAGGCGACATACAGGCGACATACAGGCGACATACAGGCGACATATAGGTGACATACAGGTGACATACAGGAGACATACAGGAGACATACAGGTGACATACAGGAGACATACAGGAGACATACAGGAGACATACACATACAGGTGACATATAGGAGACATACAGGTGACATATAGGTGACATACAGGTGACATACAGGTGACATATAGGTGACATACAGGTGACATATAGGCGACATACAGGAGACATACAGGTGATATATAGGTGACATACAGGTGACATACAGGTGACATATAGGTGACATACAGGAGACATATAGGTGACATACAGGAGACATACAGGTGACATACAGGAGACATACAGGAGACATACAGGAGACATACAGGTGACATACAGGAGACATACAGGAGACATATAGGTGACATACAGGAGACATACAGGAGACATACAGGCGACATACAGGTGACATACAGGCGACATACAAGAGACATACAGGTGACATACAGGAGACATACAGGAGACATACAGGAGACATACAGGAGACATACAGGTGACATACAGGTGACATACAGGAGACATACAGGAGACATACAGGACACATACAGGAGACATACAGGAGACATACAGGCGACATACAGGAGACACATAGGTGACATACAGGAGACATACAGGAGACATACAGGTGACATACAGGCGACATACAGGCGACATATAGGTGACATACAGGAGACATACAGGAGACATACAGGAGACATACAGGTGACATACAGGAGACATACAGGAGACATACACATACAGGTGACATACAGGAGACATACAGGTGACATATAGGTGACATACAGGAGATATACAGGTGACATATAGGTGACATACAGGTGACATACAGGAGACATACAGGAGACATACAGGTGACATACAGGAGACATACAGGAGACATACAGGAGACATACAGGAGACATACAGGAGACATACAGGTGACATACAGGTGACATACAGGAGACATACAGGCGACATATAGGTGACATACAGGAGACAGACAGGAGACAACAATGTAACAGTGACAGGTTTAGGTTACTGTCATTCATATTCACCCAGTTCAATGTGACAGGTTTAGGTTACTGTCATTCATATTCACCCAGTTCAATGTAACAGTGATAGGTTTAGGTTACTGTCATTCATATTCACCCAGTTCAATGTAACAGTGACAGGTTTAGGTTACTACAAATGTTGCCTATCACGAGGTTGTTACAACCTTAGGAATTAAAGTTTACAACGTAGGTGCACAGGTAGAGAGGATTTTGAGTAATCAAGGTGACAGAAAGTGACACAATCATTATGGCCTGCATCCACCTGTAATCATTATTGCCTGCATCCACCTGTAATCATTATGGCCTGCATCCACCTATAATCATTATGGCCTGCATCCACCTGTAATCATTATTGCCTGCATCCACCTGTAATCATTATTGCCTGCATCCACCTGTAATCATTATTGCCTGCATCCACCTGTAATCATTATTGCCTGCATCCACCTGTAATCATTATGGCCTGCATCCACCTGTAATCATTATGGCCTGCATCCACCTGTAATCATTATGGCCTGCATCCACCTGTAATCATTAGTCCACGAGTTTCAAGCGAGAGTTTCTATTGGTCAAATTCAGGAATGTTTATCCTTTGCTTCCATTTAATCTTTTTATTTTTTATTTATAGAATTGGCGGAATGAATACACCCCTGATCACACGCAAACACAGTTCACTGTCACAGCAGCCACATACAAACCGCATGATCCCTTTTATTGTTTTATAATTCCTTCTCCCATCATCCTCCACTCACATTTTCCCTTCGCTTGTGGACTTCACAAGACATCAGCTCTCTGTGACCAGGCGGAAAAAAAAAAAAACTTTTCCAAGCCAAACCTTCATACCGTAACCGCTAACCGCTACACACAGCCTACATCATTGTCACCATTATTAGCTAACGTCAGAGTGAAAATAGCTACTGGAACCAACGCGTTAGAAAACCCGCTACGATCATGCAGTACAGTGTACAGTCAGCAAACAGTTTGGCAGTTACACGTGCAGGACCCGGTGGCAATACATTAATAAAACCCTTACATAGCCAGCTAGCTAACATAGCATCCCTCTGTTATAGCCAGCTAGCTAACATAGCATCCCTCTCTGTTGGATAGCCATAGCCAGCTCGCTAACATAGCATCTCTCTGTTATAGCCAGCTAGCTAACACAGCATCCCTCTGTTATAGCCAGCTAGCGAACATAGCATCCCTCTGTTATAGCCAGCTAGCTAACATAGCATCCCTCTCTGTTGGATAGCCATAGCCAGCTAGCTAACACAGCATCCCTCTGTTATAGCCAGCTAGCGAACATAGCATCCCTCTGTTATAGCCAGCTAGCGAACATAGCATCCCTCTGTCATAGCCAGCTAGCGAACATAGCATCCCTCTGTCATAGCCAGCTAGCGAACATAGCATCCCTCTGTCATAGCCAGCTAGCTAACATAGCATCCCTCTGTCATAGCCAGCTAGCTAACATAGCATCCCTCTCTGTTGGATAGCCATAGCCAGCTAGCTAACACAGCATCCCTCTGTTATAGCCAGCTAGCGAACATAGCATCCCTCTGTTATAGCCAGCTAGCGAACATAGCATCCCTCTGTCATAGCCAGCTAGCGAACATAGCATCCCTCTGTTATAGCCAGCTAGCTAACAAAGCATCCCTCTCTGTTTGAGCCGGGTGTTTGAGCAGGCTAAATTAGCTAGCTGCATTTGCTAGCTAAGTAAGTTCATTTGAAAAAAAAACTACCGTTCAAAAGTTTGGGGTCACTTATAAATGTTGTTGTTTTTGAAAGAAAAGCACGTTTTTTTGTCCGTTAAAATAACATCAAAATGATCAGAAATCCAGTGTAGACATTGTTAATGTCGTAAATGACTATTGTAGCTGGAAACGGCAGATTTTTTTAATGGAATATTTAGACAGGTGTACAGAGGCCCATTATCAGCAACCATCACTCCTGTGTTCCAAAGGCACGTTGTGTTAGCTAATCCAAGTTTATCATTTTAAAAGGCTAATTGATCATTAGAAAACCCTTTTGAAATTGTTAGCACAGCTGAAAACTGTTGTTCTGATTAAAGAAGCAGTAAAACTGGCCTTCTTTAGACTAGTTGAGTATCTGGAGCATCAGCATTTGTGGGTTTGATTATAGGCTCCAAATGGCCAGAAACCATTAACTTTCTTCTGAAACTCATCAGTCTATCCTTGTTCTGAGAAATGAAGGCTAGCAATTGCGAGAAATTGCCAAGAAACTGAAGATCTCGTACAACGCTGTGTACTACTCCCTTCACAGAACAGCACAAACTAGTTTTAGAAACAGACGCCTCACAAGTCCTCAGCTGGCAGCTTGATTAATAAATAGTGCCTGCAAAACACCAGTCTCAATGTCAACAGTGAAGAGGCAACTCCGGGATGCTGGCCTTTCTGTCCCAAAGTACCTCTGTCCAGTGTCTGTGTTCTTTTGCCTATCTTAATCTTTTCTTTTTGTTGGCCAGTCTGAGATATGGCTTTTTCTTTGGCCAGCATCCCGGAGTCGCCACTTCACCGTTGAAGTTATCTAAAAAAGGATAACTTTTTAAAATGTTTCATGATTTTTATTTGTATGAAATTCTCTGAGGAGGATGCTCCTCCCCTTCCTCCTCCACAGGCATACATTCTTAGTTCAACTGTATTAAGTTGTTTCCTTTTTTAGCTATATTATTAACTAGCTAGCTAGCCAACTGCATATTACTGATTAGCTAGCTAGCTGACCGGAAGCTGCATATCATTACTAGCTAGCCAACTGCATATTACTGATTAGCTAGCTAGCTGACCGGAAGCTGCATATCATTACTAGCTAGCCAGCTGCACGTTATTGGTTAACTAGCTAGCTGCATACTAGCTAGCCAGCTAACCGGCAGTGGCACAACGTTACTAGCTAGCCAGCTGTATATCTTTGGCTAGTTAGCCAGCTGACCGGAAGCTGCATAACGTTACTAGCTAGGTAGCTGACCAGAAGCTACATAACATTACTAGCTAGGTAGCTGACCAGAAGCTACATAACATTACTAGCTAGCTGACCAGAAGCTACATAACATTACTAGCTAGCTGACCAGAAGCTGCATAACTTTACTAGCTGTTACAGACCTGTGGAGAATAATGGTATTCTGCCTGTAGTCTGCCTTGTGGAGAATAACGGTATTCTGCCTGTAGTCTGCCCTGTGGAGAATAACGGTATTCTGCCTGTAGTCTGCCCTGTGGAGAATAACGGTATTCTGCCTGTAGTCTGCCCTGTGGAGAATAACTGTAGTCTGCCCTGTGGAGAATAACGGTATTCTGCATGTAGTCTGCCCTGTGGAGAATAACAGTATTCTGCATGTAGTCTGCCCTGTGGAGAACAATGGTATTCTGCCTGTAGTCTGCCCTGTGGAGAATAACGGTATTCTGCCTGTAGTCTGCCCTGTGGAGAATAACGGTATTCTGCCTGTAGTCTGCCCTGTGGAGAATAACAGTATTCTGCCTGTAGTCTGCCCTGTGGAGAATAACGGTATTCTGCATGTAGTCTGCCCTGTGGAGAATAACAGTATTCTGCATGTAGTCTGCCCTGTGGAGAATAACGGTATTCTGCATGTAGTCTGCCCTGTGGAGAATAACAGTATTCTGCATGTAGTCTGCCCTGTGGAGAATAACGGTATTCTGCATGTAGTCTGCCCTGTGGAGAATAACGGTATTCTGCATGTAGTCTGCCCTGTGGAGAATAACGGTATTCTGCATGTAGTCTGCCCTGTGGAGAATAACAGTATTCTGCATGTAGTCTGCCCTGTGGAGAATAACAGTATTCTGCATGTAGTCTGACCTGTGGAGAATAACGGTATTCTGCCTGTAGTCTGCCCTGTGGAGAATAACGGTATTCTGCATGTAGTCTGCCCTGTGGAGAATAACAGTATTCTGCATGTAGTCTGCCCTGTGGAGAATAACGGTATTCTGCCTGTAGTCTGCCCTGTGGAGAATAACGGTATTCTGCCTGTAGTCTGCCCTGTGGAGAATAACAGTATTCTGCCTGTAGTCTGCCCTGTGGAGAATAACAGTATTCTGCATGTAGTCTGCCCTGTGGAGAATAACGGTATTCTGCCTGTAGTCTGCCCTGTGGAGAATAACAGTATTCTGCATGTAGTCTGCCCTGTGGAGAATAACAGTATTCTGCATGTAGTCTGCCCTGTGGAGAATAACAGTATTCTGCATGTAGTCTGCCCTGTGGAGAATAACAGTATTCTGCATGTAGTCTGCCCTGTGGAGAATAACGGTGATCAGACCCCTTGACTTTTCCCACATTTTGTTACTTTACAGCCTTATCCCAAAATGGATTAAATGATTTTTCCCCTCATCAAGCTACACACAATATCCTATAATGACAAAGCAAAAACAGTAAAATATATATATATTTTTGCACATATATAAAAAAATAAAACAACTGAAATATTACATTTACATAAGTACTCAGATCATTTACTCACTAATTTGTTGAAACATCTTTGGCAGCGATTACAGCCTCGAGTCTTCTTGGGTTTGACGCTACAAACTTGGCACACCTGTATTTGGGGAGTTTCTCCCATTCTTCTCTGCAAATCATCTCAAGCTCTCTCAGGTTGGATGGGAAGAGTCTCTGCACAGCTATTTTCAGGTCTCTCCAAATGTTCGATTGGGTTCAAGTCCGGGCTCTGGTTGGGCCACTTAAGGACATTCAAAGAATTTTCCGGAAGCCACTCCTGCATTGTCTTGGCTGTGTGCTTAGGGTTGTTGTCCTGATGGAAGGTGAACCTTCACCCCGGTCTGAGGTCCTGAGAGCTCTGTAGCAGGTTTTCATCCAGGATCTCTCTGTACTTTGCTCTGTTCATCTTTCCCTTGATCCTGACTAGTCTCCCAGTTCCTGCCGCTGATAAACATCCCCCCCCCCGTATCATGCTGCCACCACCATGCTTCACCTTAGGGATGGTGCCAGGTTCCTCCAGATGTTCAATATTGGTTGTCCTTCTGGAAGGTTCTCCCATCTCCATAGAGGAACACTAGAGCTCTGTCAGAGTGACCATCCGGTTCTTGGTCACCTCCCTGACAAAGGCCCTTCTCCTCCGATTGCTCAGTTTTGCCAGAGGCCAGCTCTAGGAAGAGTCTTGGTAGTTATAAACTTCTTCCATTTAATAATGATGGAGGCCACTGTGTTCTTAGAGACCTTCAATGCTTCATAAATGTTTTGGTACCTTTCCCCAGATCTGTGCCTCAACACAATCCTGTCTCGGAGCTCTATGGACAATTCCTTCGACCTCATGGCTTGGTTTTTGATCTGACAGGTGTGTGCTTTTCTAAATCATATCCAATCAATCAAATTTACCACAGGTGGACTCCAATCAAGTTGATCAATGGAAACAGGATGCACCTGCACATATTTCCAAGTTTCATAGCAAAGGGTCTGAATACTTATGCAAATAAGGTATTTCTGTTTTTTTATTTTTTTAAATAAATTCACAAAAATCTTCGGAAAATCTTCCCTTTGTCATTATAGGATATTGTGTTTAGATTGCTGAGTACATTTTTTAATATAATCCATTTTAGAATAAGGAACATAACAAAATGGCACTTTTTTTGTTCAGGCTATTTTTTTTTTTTTTTTGGGGGGGGGGGTACTTTGGGTATCTACCCCTCCAAATGTCTGAGCATAACAATCTACAGGTGACATATAAGTGACATACAGGTAACTTTATTCTATTTTCAGGCCAAGCTGTCCTCTGATTGGTTGTGTTAGCTGTTATGTCAGGCTTACCTGTCCTCTGATTGGTTGTGTCATCTGTCTGTCTGTCAGGCCAAGCTGGGCTCTGGTAGGCTAATGGGACCGAAGGGCGTGTCAGTGGATCAGAACGGTCATGTGATCGTCGTTGACAACAAGGCATGCACCGTCTTCATCTTCCAGCCAACCGGCAAGCTCGTTTCTAAATTCGGTAGCCGCGGCAACGGAGACAAACAGTTTGCAGGTGTGTTGATGATGATGCTGAGGGTCATGATGGTGATGATGATGGGAATGATAATGATGGTGATGATCATGATCCATCTCTCCTCTCTCCACTTCCTCTTCACCTCTCCTCCTCTCTCCACCTCCTCTTCATTTGTCCTCTCTCCACATTCTCGTTTCCTTCTCTCTCCACCTCCTCTCCTCCTCTCTCCACCTCCTCTCCTCCTCTCTCCACCTCCTCTCCTCCTCTCTCCACCTCCTCTTCATTTGTCCTCTCTCCACATACTCCTTTCCTCCTCTCTCCACCTCCTCTCCTCCTCTCTCCACCTCCTCTTCATTTGTCCTCTCTCCACATACTCCTTTCCTCCTCTCTCCACCTCGTTTCCTTCTCTCTCCACCTTGTTTCCTTCTCTCTCCACCTCGTTTCCTTCTCTCTCCACCTCGTTTCCTTCTCTCTCCACCTCATTGCCTCCTCTCTCCACCTCCTCTCCTCCTCTCTCCACTTCCTCTTCACCTCTCCATCTCCTCTTCATTTGTCCTCTCTCCACATACTCCTTTCCTCCTCTCTCCACCTCCTCTCTCCACCTCCTCTCTCCTCCTCCTCTCCACCTCCTCTCTCCACATACTCCTTTCCTCCTCTCTCCACCTCCTCTCTCCACCTCCTCTCCTCCTCTCTCCACCTCCTCTCCTCCTCTCTCCACCTCCTCTCTCCACCTCCTCTCCTCCTCTCTCTACCTCCTCTCTCCACCTCCTCTCCTCCTCTCTCCACCTCCTCTCCTCCTCTCTCCACCTCCTCTTCATTTGTCCTCTCTCCACATACTCCTTTCCTTCTCTCTCCACCTCGTTTCCTCCTCTCTCCACCTCGTTTCCTCCTCTCTCCACCTCCTTTCCTCCTCTCTCCACCTCCTTTCCTCCTCTCTCCACCTCATTGCCTCCACTCTCCTCTCTTCCGACCAGGTCCTCATTTTGCAGCCGTCAACAACAACAATGAGATCATAGTGACAGACTTTCACAACCACTCAGTCAAGGTAAGCAACTAACTTATCAGGACACTTCCACCCAATATTTACTAGGTCTGGTGGATCAACTAAACATGACCTTCGTTAATTAAACCAACAGAATGAATGGGGAAAAGTCCTGGTTCAATGAAAAAAAGTCCCCATTTCCACCTCCTCTCCTCCCTCTCCACCTCCTCTCTCCTCTCTCCCCTCCTCTCCTCCCTCCCCCCTCCTCTTCATTTGTCCTCCCTCCCATCCCTCCCTCCCTCCCTCCCTCCCTCCCTCCCTCTCCTCCCTCCCTCCCTCCCTCCCTCCCTCCCCTCCCTCCCTCTCTCCCTCCCTCCCTCCCTCCCTCCCTCCCTCCCTCCCTCCCTCGCTCCCCCTCTCCCCCTCCCTCTCCTCCCCCTCCCTCCCCCCTCTCCCTCCCTCCCTCCCTCTCTC
>NC_060193.1:3504906-3549148 GCF_021184085.1 Oncorhynchus gorbuscha
TTCAACAGGACCCAACACACCTCCAGGCTGTGTAAGGGCTATTTGCCCAAAAAGGAGAGTGATGGAGTGCTGCAACAGATGACCTGGCCTCCACAATCACCGAACCTCAACACTCAACCCAATTGAGATGTTTTGGGATGAGTTGGACCGCAGAGTGAAGGAAAAACAGCCAACAAGTGCTCAGAATATTTGGGAACTTCTTCAAGACTGTTGGAAAAGAATTCCAGGTGAAGTTGGCTGAGAGAATGCCACATCCACAACAGCCACAGATATTATAATTTATAATTTATTTATTTATTATTATTATTTATTTATTATTATTAATTTATTATATTATTATTAATTTATTATATTATTATGTAATTTATTATATTATTATTAATTTATTATATTATTATGTAATTTATTTAACCAGGCAAGTTAGTTATGAACAAATTCTAATTTACAATGACAGCCTACCCCGGACAATTGTGCTCTGCCCTATTGGACTCCCAATCACGGCTGGATGTGATACAGCCTGGATTTGAACCACTGTAGTGACTTCTCTTGCACTGAGATGCAGTGCCTTAGACCGCTGTGCCACTCAGTGCATTCAGAAAGTGTTCATATCCTTTAAATTAATCCATAAATATATGTTTTCCCATCTTATACACAATACCCCATAATGACATCACAATACCCCATAATGACATCACAATACCCCATAATGACATCACAATACCCCATAATGACATCACAATACCCCATAATGACATCACAATACCCCATAATGACAAAGTGAAAACATAGTTTTAGAAATGTTTGCAAATTTACTGAAAATTAAGTACAGAAATAATTTATTGACATAATTATTCACACCCCTGAGTCAATACAGCGGTTACAGCTGTGAGTGTTTCTGGGTAAGTCTCTAAGAGCTATGAGTGCTTCTGGGTAAGTCTCTAAGAGCTGTGAGTCTTTCTGGGTAAGTCTCTAAGAGCTGTGAGTCTTTCTGGGTAAGTCTCTAAGAGCTGTGAGTCTTTCTGGGTAAGTCTCTAAGAGCTGTGAGTCTTTCTGGGTAAGTCTCTAAGAGCTGTGAGTGCTTCTGGGTAAGTCTCTAAGAGCTGTGAGTCTTTCTGGGTAAGTCTCTAAGAGCTGTGAGTCTTTCTGGGTAAGTCTAAGAGCTGTGAGTGTTTCTGGGTAAGTCTCTAAGAGCTGTGAGTCTTTCTGGGTAAGTCTCTAAGAGCTGGGAGTCTTTCTGGGTACGTCTCTAAGAGCTGTGAGTCTTTCTGGGTACGTCTCTAAGAGCTGTGAGTCTTTCTGGGTAAGTCTCTAAGAGCTGTGAGTCTTTCTGGGTAAGTCTCTAAGAGCTGGGAGTCTTTCTGGGTAAGTCTCTAAGAGCTGGGAGTCTTTCTGGGTAAGTCTCTAAGAGCTGTGAGTCTTTCTGGGTAAGTCTCTAAGAGCTGTGAGTCTTTCTGGGTAAGTCTCTAAGAGCTGTGAGTCTTTCTGGGTAAGTCTCTAAGAGCTTTCCACACCTGGATTATTTTTTAAAGTTCTCCAAACTCTGTCAAAGTGGTTGTTGATCATTGCTAGATTTGAAGTCATAGATTGTCACTCAGATTTAAGTCGAAGCTGTAACTTGGAACATTCACTGTCTACTTGGTAAGCAACTTCAGTGTAGATTTGGTCTTGTGTTTTAGGTTATGGTTTTGCTGGAAGGTGATTTAGTCTCCCAGTGTCTAGTGGAAAGCAGACTGAACCAGGTGTTCCTCTAGGATTTTGCATCTGCTTATCTCCATTTTGTAAAAAAAAAAAATCAATCCCCAAAAACTCCCCAGTCCTAAACGATTACAAGCATACCCATAACATGATGCAGCCACCGCCATGCTTGTACATATGGAGAGTTTTACTCAGTAATGTGTTGTGTTGGATTTGCCCCAATCATGACACTTTGTATTCAGGATATAAAGTTATTTTCTTTATGTTTTGCCGTATTTACAGCCTTGTTGCAAACAGGATGAATGTTTTGGAATATTTTTTATTCTGTACAGACTTCCTTCTTTTCACTCTGTCATTTAGGTTAGTATTGTGGAGTAACTACAATGTTGTTGATCCATCCTCAGTTTTCTCCTAAACTCTGTAACTGTTTTAAAGTCACCATTGGCCTCATGGTGAAATCCCTGAGCGGTTTCCTTCCTCTCCGGCAACTGAGTTAGGAAGGACGCCTGTATCTTTGTAGTGACTGGGTGTATTGATACACCATCCAATGTGTAATTAATAACTTCACCATGCTCAAAGGGATATTTAATGTCGGCCTTTTTATATTTTTACCTATCTTCCAATTGGTGCACTTTCTGAAGACAGGTACAAAAGTATTCAAATACAGGTACAGTATTGTTTTCAGATACTTTAGAAAAAATATCATTCATTCAGAATACTTAAAAAAATACTTTTGAGAATACTTTATCTTCATAATTCTTACACAGATATCAACATTCAAAAAGTATTTTCATCATTCTATCCTCCCCCTCTCCTCTCCAGGTGTTAATTGACATAAGTATCCTCCCCCTCTCCTCTCCAGGTGTTAATTGACATAAGTATCCTCCCCTCTCTCCTCTCCAGGTGTTAATTGACATAAGTATCCTCCCCCTCTCCTCTCCAGGTGTTAATTGACATAAGTATCCTCCCCTCTCTCCTCTCCAGGTGTTAATTGACATAAGTATCCTCCCCTCTCTCCTCTCCAGGTGTTAATTGACAAAAGTATCCTCCCCCTCTCCTCTCCAGGTGTTAATTGACATAAGTATCCTCCCCCTCTCCTCTCCAGGTGTTAATTGACATAAGTATCCTCCCCTCTCTCCTCTCCAGGTGTTAATTGACATAAGTATCCTCCCCTCTCTCCTCTCCAGGTGTTAATTGACATAAGTATCCTCCCCCTCTCCTCTCCAGGTGTTAATTGACATAAGTATCTTCCCCCTCTCCTCTCCAGGTGTTAATTGACATAAGTATCCTCCCCCTCTCCTCTCCAGGTGTTAATTGACATAAGTATCCTCCCCCCTCTCCTCTCCAGGTGTTAATTGACATAAGTATCCTCCCCTCTCTCCTCTCCAGGTGTTAATTGACATAAGTATCCTCCCCTCTCTCCTCTCCAGGTGTTAATTGACATAAGTATCCTCCCCCTCTCCTATCCAGGTGTTAATTGACATAAGTATCCTCCCCTCTCTCCTCTCCAGGTGTTAATTGACATAAGTATCCTCCCCTCTCTCCTCTCCAGGTGTTAATAGACATAAGTATCCTCCCCTCTCTCTTCTCCAAGTGTTAATTTACATAAGTATCCTCCCCCTCTCCTCTCCAAGTGTTAATTTACATAAGTATCCTCCCCTCTCTTCTCCAGGTGTTAATTTACATAAGTATCCTCCTCTCTCTCTTCTCCAAGTGTTAATTGACATAAGTATCCTCCCCCTCTCCTCTCCAGGTGTTAATTGACATAAGTATCCTCCCCCTCTCCTCTCCAGGTGTTAATTTACATAAGTATCCTCCCCCCCTCTCTTCAGGTGTTAATTTACATAAGTATCCTCCCCTCTCCAAGTGTTAATTTACATAAGTATCCTCCTCTCTCCTCTCCAGGTGTTAATTGACATAAGTATCCTCCCCTCTCCTCTTCAGGTGTTAATTTACATAAGTATCCTCCCCCCTCTCTTCAGGTGTTAATTTACATAAGTATCCTCCCCTCTCCAAGTGTTAATTTACATAAGTATCCTCCCCCCTCTCCAAGTGTTAATTGACATAAGTACCCTCCCCTCTCCTCTCCAGGTGTTAATTTACATAAGTACCCTCCCCTCTCCTCTCCAGGTGTTAAATTGACATAAGTACCCTCCCCCTCTCCTCACAAGGTGTTAATTTAAATAAGTATCCTCCCCTCTCCTCTCCAGATGTTAATTGACATAAGTATCCTCCCCCTCTCCTCTCCAGGTGTTAATTGACATAAGTATCCTCCCCCTCTCCTCTCCAGATGTTAATTTACATAAATATCCTCCCCTCTCCTCTCCAGATGTTAATTTACATAAGTATCCTCCCCTCTCCTCTCCAGATGTTAATTTACATAAGTATCCTCCCCTCTCCTCTCCAGATGTTAATTTACATAAGTATCCTCCCCTCTCCTCTCCAGATGTTAATTTACATAAGTATCCTCCCCTCTCCTCTCCAGATGTTAATTTACATAAGTATCCTCCCCCTCTCCTCTCCAGATGTTAATATACATACGTATCCTCCCCCTCTCCTCTCCAGGTGTTAATTTACATACGTATCCTCCCCCTCTCCTCTCCAGATGTTAATTTACATACGTATCCTCCCCCTCTCCTCTCCAGGTGTTAATTGACATAAGTATCCTCCCCTCTCTCCTCTCCAGGTGTTAATAGACATAAGTATCCTCCCCTCTCTCTTCTCCAAGTGTTAATTTACATAAGTATCCTCCCCCTCTCCTCTCCAAGTGTTAATTTACATAAGTATCCTCCCCTCTCTTCTCCAGGTGTTAATTTACATAAGTATCCTCCTCTCTCTCTTCTCCAAGTGTTAATTGACATAAGTATCCTCCCCCTCTCCTCTCCAGGTGTTAATTGACATAAGTATCCTCCCCTCTCCTCTCCAGGTGTTAATTTACATAAGTATCCTCCCCCTCTCTTCAGGTGTTAATTTACATAAGTATCCTCCCCTCTCCAAGTGTTAATTTACATAAGTATCCTCCTCTCTCCTCTCCAGGTGTTAATTGACATAAGTATCCTCCCCTCTCCTCTTCAGGTGTTAATTTACATAAGTATCCTCCCCCCTCTCTTCAGGTGTTAATTTACATAAGTATCCTCCCCTCTCCAAGTGTTAATTTACATAAGTATCCTCCCCCTCTCCAAGTGTTAATTGACATAAGTACCCTCCCTCTCCTCTCCAGGTGTTAATTTACATAAGTACCCTCCCCTCTCCTCTCCAGGTGTTAATTGACATAAGTACCCTCCCCTCTCCTCACAAGGTGTTAATTTAAATAAGTATCCTCCCCTCTCCTCTCCAGATGTTAATTGACATAAGTATCCTCCCCTCTCCTCTCCAGGTGTTAATTGACATAAGTATCCTCCCCCTCTCCTCTCCAGATGTTAATTTACATAAATATCCTCCCCTCTCCTCTCCAGATGTTAATTTACATAAGTATCCTCCCCTCTCCTCTCCAGATGTTAATTTACATAAGTATCCTCCCCCTCTCCTCTCCAGATGTTAATTTACATAAGTATCCTCCCCCTCTCCTCTCCAGATGTTAATTTACATAAGTATCCTCCCCCTCTCCTCTCCAGATGTTAATTTACATAAGTATCCTCCCCTCTCCTCTCCAGATGTTAATATACATACGTATCCTCCCCTCTCCTCTCCAGGTGTTAATTTACATACGTATCCTCCCCCTCTCCTCTCCAGATGTTAATTTACATACGTATCCTCCCCTCTCCTCTCCAGGTGTTAATTTACATAAGTATCCTCCCCTCTCCTCTCCAGATGTTAATTTACATAAGTATCCTCCCCTCTCCTCTCCAGATGTTAATTTACATAAGTATCCTCCCCTCTCCTCTCCAGGTGTTAATTGACATAAGTATCCTCCCCCTCTCCTCTCCAGGTGTTAATTGACATAAGTATCCTCCCCTCCAGGTGTTAATTGACATAAGTATCCTCCCCCTCTCCTCTCCAGGTGTTAATTGACATAAGTATCCTCCCCCTCTCCTCTCCAGGTGTTTGACGGTAGTGGCTCCTTCCTGTCCTATATCAACACATCAGCTGACCCTCTCTACGGACCTCAGGGTCTGGCTCTCACCTCTGATGGACATGTGGTGGTGGCCGACTCTGGAAACCACTGCTTCAAGGTCTACAGATACCTACAGTAATAGAGGGAGTGGGAAGAGAGATGGAGAGATGGATGGACAGAACCACTGTTTCAAGGTCGACATATACTTACAGTAATAGAGGGAGTGAGAAGAGAGATGGAGAGATGGATGGACAGAACCACTGCTTCAAGGTCTACAAATACCTACAGTAATAGAGGGAGGGAGGTATGGGAGAATGGATGGAGGGAGAAGAGAGATGGAGAGATGGATGGACAGAACCACTGCTTCAAGGTCTACAGATACCTACAGTAATAGAGGGAGGGAGGTATGGGAGAATGGATGGAGGGAGAAGAGAGATGGAGAGATGGATGGACAGAATCACCGTTTCAAGGTCTACCACTTCCTGGTGTGAACTTAAATGACGACCAATCAAATCTGCTCCTCTCTTTGCACTGACGACACGTCACTCATCTGCCTTATTATTGGCCAGAGCTGCACAGTGAGAGCATTGGTCCTGAGACCTAGCCCTCGGCTTGCCAAAATGATGTCACAGCTCCCCATCCCACCGTGGAAACGTGGTAATCTGACTCAATATCAAATTAGTCTCAACCTGTTAATCTGACTCAATATCAAACTAATCTCAACCTGTTAATCTGACTCAATATCAAATTAGTCTCAACCTGTTAATCTGACTCAATATCAAATTAGTCTCAACCTGTTAATCTGACTCAATATCAAACTAATCTCAACCTGTTAATCTGACTCAATATCAAACTAATCTCAACCTGTTTATCTGTTCTTAAACCTATGGAATCTACAGAACAATATACAAATTGTTCGTATGTGTTCAAGAGAACGATACAAATTGTTCGTATGTGTTCTAGAGAACGATACAAATTGTTCGTATGTGTTCTAGAGAACGATACAAATTGTTCATATGGGTTCTAGAGAACGATAAAAATTGTTCGTATTGGTTCTAGAGAACGATACCAATTGTTCGTATGTGTTCTAGAGAACGATACAAATTGTTCATATGGGTTCTAGAGAACGATAAAAATTGTTCGTATGGGTTCTAGAGAACGATACCAATTGTTCGTATGTGTTCTAGAGAACGATACAAATTGTTCGTATGTGTTCTAGAGAATGATACAAATTGTTCATATGGGTTCTAGAGAATGATACAAATTGTTCGTATGTGTTCTAGAGAATGATACAAATTGTTCATATGGGTTCTAGAGAATGATACAAATTGTTCGTATGTGTTCTAGAGAATGATACAAATTGTTCGTATGGGTTCTAGAGAACGATACAAATTGTTCGTATGGGTTCTAGAGAATGATACAAATAGTTCGTATGGGTTCTAGAGAACGATACAAATTGTTCGTATGGGTTCTAGAGAACGATACAAATTGTTCGTATGGGTTCTAGAGAACGATACAAATTGTTCGTATGGGTTCTAGTGAACGATACAAATTGTTTGTATGGGTTCTAGAGAACGATACTGAATGTATGTTCTATAGAATAATACTATTTATGGTTCGTTTGAGTATCGTTGTCTGCAAAATCAATAAGGAATGCTCAGTAATGTTCAAGAACGTGGCTATGGTTATTCTAACACTCCACAGATATCTTATTAAATCAATCAATTCATTCATTATTGATGATTGGTTGATTTGATTGATTGAGCTAAAAGGCAACTTGCGACTTTACACTTGGATGAGGTATTTATTCAACCAATACCATTATTCAGAAGAAAAGAAAATACTGTGTGCTTTCCAAATTGCTTCCCTACGTAGTGCACTATGTAGTGCACTACGTAGGGAACAAAGTGCTATTTGGGAGACGGACACAGTTGAAAGATAACATGGAAGAGTATATATATTTGGGACTTATCCTTATTATTAATACTGATCAATAACCATTTGCAAACTAACTCTCATCAATGCTGTTTTCACCCTCTCATTAGCAAAAATAAAAAAAATATATACAATTTTAGAAGTAGGGCTCAGCACGATTTAAATTCAAAGGTCATTTCCGATTGAACCGTGAATGCAGTCTCCGGGAATGCGGGAACATTGCCTTTGATTTTCTATTACGCTATAGCGTAGACCTTCATGAATTGAGCCCTTAATATTTGATTAATAATGTTCTTGTTAAGGATTCCAAATGAGTATCTTTATGATCAAGTTTGCTGTTGCTTGTCAGTACAGTAATATATCACTCATAACGGAATACCAGAGTATTCTAGAACAATTCCACTGTTTTCTAGAAGAAGAAAAAACATAGTATTCTAGAAGCATGCTTTTTGTTTTTAGTCACTGTATCAATAGATCTCAACAGAACTCAACCAAAACAATGGAATTGCCATGGAAACGGTCATGGGGGAAAGATCCCGAATCTCTTCATTGCCCCCCAGCAGAATTAGCCTACATTTAGGCTATTGTTAACATTTGTATTTCACGGTATGTTGAGGTACAAATCAGAGTATAATGCTTGTATGGAAGTCAACCCCAACACGTCATCATTACCAATCAACCGCATTACAGTTAAAAAAAACTTCCACCACCAATTTCTGTATGCTAACGATGCTAACCAGCTTATACGAACGGGAGTTCACATTTAGCAGTCATTTCTTAAATCTAAATAGGGACAACTTCCATATATCATGCAGCAAAAAACAGACAAATATATCCATTTTGGACTTCAGTAACCACATTGTGGGCCTCTTACAATACATACATCATGATGGATTTGACAAATATCTGCGGAACATCTGCGTTCCATTGACTGCTTTTCGGCATCTATCTGTTATGATCCAAAAGTGTTCTGTTAGAATCATATTCAGATCATATTTAGAATCATATTCAGAGTTCCAAAATTCCAGTAAGTTCCCGAAAATTCAATGCAGGTTTTCCAGAAATCCTGGTTGTAAGATTCCCGGAATCAGGAAGGAATATGCAGGAAATCCTATAATTTTATAACTTGGATTTCTGGAAAGTCTGCATGGAAATATGGGAAAATGAAAAGCACTTTTCAAACCTGTATCCATACCATGGGGTAGCCTAGTGGCTAGAGCGTTGGACTAGTCATCGAAAGGTTGCAAAAATCGAATCCCTGCTCTGACAAGGTAAAAATCTGTCTGTTCTGCCCCTGAACAAGGCAGTTAACCCCACTGTTCCTAGGCCGTCATTGAAAATAAGAATTGGTTCTTAATTAACTGACTTGCCTCGTTAAATAAAGGTAAATCAATATAGAATACTGTAACATCTGTAGGCTAATGGGAAGGATTGGACGAGGAATCAGGGGGTTGTGTGCCAAATGGAACCCTGTTTCCCAGAGCCCTATGGACCTTGGTCGAAGTTAGGCACGACATTGGGTGCTATGTAGGATACTGACTATCAAACAAATGTCTACCCTACATTTCCAACACTTATAGGAAGTGACCCCAACAATTCTGAAGAACATTTCGGTTCACATTCTGAATGTATTTATGTTATTATTTATTATTTGGGTTTTTTTATTCCTGGGGCGCAGTACTACTATGGGAAGATCCTGTAAAACAACACCTATCATACTACTATGACTGACCCTGTAAAACAACACCTATCACACTACTATGGGCTGACCCGGTAAAACAACACCTATCATACTACTATGACTGACCCTGTAAAACAACACCTATCATACTACTATGACTGACCCTGTAAAACAACACCTATCATACTACTATGGGCTGACCCTGTAAAACAACACCTATCATACTACTATGTCTGACCCTGTAAAACAACACCTATCATACTACTATGGGCTGACCTTGTAAAACAACACCTATCATACTACTATGTCTGACCCTGTTAAACAACACCTATCATACTACTATGGGCTGACCTTGTAAAACAACACCTTTCATACTACTATGTCTGACCCTGTTAAACAACACCTATCATACTACTATGTCTGACCCGGTAAAACAACATATTACACTGGACCTATCATACTACTATGGTGTATGTAACAATAAAACATAAATTAAAACTAATAATTTTGGGGTGTTTATAATGCTATTTATGTATGTATTATGGAATAATATATGTATATATGTATTTATGTTTTCATGTAAATCATTAGGAATACTACTATAGTACCCGTTGTACATGTCGTTTTCATGTAAATCATCTGAATACCACTATAGTACCCATTGTACATGTCGTTTTCATGTAAATCATCTGAATACTACTATAGTACCCATTGTACATGTTGTTTTCATGTAAATCATCTGAATACCACTATAGTACCCATTGTACATGTCGTTTTCATGTAAATCATCTGAATACTACTATAGTACCCATTGTACATGTCGTTTTCATGTAAATCATCTGAATACTACTATAGTACCCATTGTACATGTTGTTTTCTTGTAAATCATCTGAATACTACTATAGTACCTATTGTACATGTTGTTTTCATGTAAATCATCTGAATACTACTATAGTACCTATTGTACATGTCGTTTTCATGTAAATCATCTGAATACTACTATAGTACCTATTGTACATGTCGTTTTCATGTAAATCATCTGAATACTACTATAGTACCTGTTGTACATGTTGATTTTCATGTAAATCATCTGAATACTACTATAGTACCCATTGTACATGTCGTTTTCATGTAAATCATCTGAATACCACTATAGTACCCATTGTACATGTCGTTTTCATGTAAATCATCTGAATACTACTATAGTACCTGTTGTACATGTTGTTTTCTTGTAAATCATCTGAATACTACTATAGTACCTATTGTACATGTTGATTTCATGTAAATCATTTGAATACTACTATAGTACCTATTGTACATGTTGATTTCATGTAAATCATTTGAATACTACTATAGTACCCATTGTACATGTCGTTTTCATGTAAATCATCTGAATACTACTATAGTACCTATTGTACATGTTGATTTCATGTAAATCATTTGAATACTACTATAGTACCTATTGTACATGTTGATTTCATGTAAATCATTTGAATACTACTATAGTACCCATTGTACATGTTGTTTTCATGTAAATCATTTGAATACTACTATAGTACCCATTGTACATGTCGTTTTCATGTAAATCATCTGAATACTACTATAGTACCTATTGTAGATGTTGTTCTTCTATTTATAGCCTAAATGCATTATCAAGTTTTCTATTTTATTTATATTCATTATGGTGTCATGTTCAAATCAAATTTTGCTCATCTGCGATGGACGACGTTTGTGCAGATTGTTTTACAAATGTCTTTCGTGACGATAATTTGTTTCAGAGAACAGAATGCACAGACGAAGGAATGAACCGACTTCTTCATCTCATTATTTCACACACACAGCCTTACGTTCATCCATTAGTTACACAGCCTTACATTCATCCATTAGTTACACAGCCTTACATTCATTCATGTTTTCCATTAGTTACACAGCCTTACATTCATTCATGTTTTCATTAGTTACACAGCCTTACTTTCATTCATGTTTTCAATAGTTACACAGCCTTACTTTCATCCATTAGTTACACAGCCTTACATTCATCCATTAGTTACACAGCCTTACATTCATTCATGTTTCCATTAGTTACACAGCCTTACGTTCATCCATTAGTTACACAGCCTTACATTCATCCATTAGTTACACAGCCTTACGTTCATCCATTAGTTACACAGCCTTACGTTCATCCATTAGTTACACAGCCTTACATTCATCCATTAGTTACATTCATCCATTAGTTACACAGCCTTACATTCATCCATTAGTTACACAGCCTTACATTCATCCATTAGTTACACAGCCTTACATTCATCCATTAGTTACACAGCCTTACATTCATCCATTAGTTACACAGCCTTACATTCATTCATGTTTTCATTAGTTACACAGCCTTACTTTCATTCATGTTTTCATTAGTTACACAGCCTTACTTTCATTCATGTTTTCATTAGACAGCCTTACATTCATTAATGTTTTCATTAGTTACACAGCCTTACATTCATTCATGTTTTCAATAGTTACACAGCCTTACATTCATTCATGTTTTCCATTAGTTACACAGCCTTACATTCATTCATGTTTTCATTAGTTACACAGCCTTACATTCATTCATGTTTTCATTAGTTACACAGCCTTACGTTCATCCATTAGTTACACAGCCTTACATTCATTCATGTTTCCATTAGTTACACAGCCTTACATTCATTCATGTTTTCATTAGTTACACAGCCTTACTTTCATTCATGTTTTCATTAGTTACACAGCCTTACATTCATTCATGTTTCCATTAGTTACACAGCCTTACATTCATTCATGTTTTCATTAGTTACACAGCCTTACATTCATTCATGTTTTCATTAGTTACACAGCCTTACATTCATTCATGTTTTCATTAGTTACACAGCCTTACTTTCATTCATGTTTTCATTAGTTACACAGCCTTACATTCATTCATGTTTTCATTAGTTACACAGCCTTACATTCATTCATGTTTTCATTAGTTACACAGCCTTACATTCATTCATGTTTTCATTAGTTACACAGCCTTACTTTCATTCATGTTTTCATTAGTTACACAGCCTTACATTCATTCATGTTTTCATTAGTTACACAGCCTTACATTCATTCATGTTTTCATTAGTTACACAGCCTTACATCCATTCATGTTTTCATTAGTTACACAGCCTTACTTTCATTCATGCTGCCATTTAACAGGAATGTTCTTTTCCCATAGTTGTCGTGTTATTTTCTAATTGTTTTAACGATATAGTAGGTCACTTTCTCAGTTTAGGTCTTTAAGTTCTACTCTGATCTCACTCTGTCTGCCCCTTACATAGCACCCTATCCCCTACGTAGTTCACTAGTGTTGACCAAAGCCCTATGTAGTGCACTACTGTTGACCTATCCCCTCCGGAGTGCACTACTGTTGACCTATCCCTTTCGTAGTGCACTACTGTTGACCTATCCCTTTCGTAGTGCACTAGTGTTGACCTATCCCCTACGTAGTGCACTACTGTTGACCTATCCCTTCCGGAGTGCACTACTGTTGACCAGAGCCCTATGTTGAATGTTGTGCACTATATAGGGAATAGGGTGCCATTTGGGAGACAACCCTATGTAACATTATATATATATATAATGGTTTCGATCACTGTTCTTAATCCTGGTCCATGGGACCCACATGGGGTGCAGGGATTAGTTCCAACCCAGCACTAACATACCCGTTAACAGCTATAGTCAAGGTTTGATGATTAGTTGATCAGCCGTAGCCAGTCTGTTAGTTAGTGCTGGGATGGCACTAAACTCTGCACAGGACCAGGGTCGTCCACCAGTGACGACATCAGTTCCTTGTTGACCTTGACCTTCAACCCTTGTTTTCTCGGTACTAACGTGACACAGAAATAAAGCAGTGATTCAAGACGTTGTGTTGCGAGTGTCTGCGTGTGTGATTTGACTGTTCAGTCACAAACCTGTTCACAACAACCACTAGATGGAAGCAGAGATGATGCAAAGAACCCTGAAACCTTGACATGACTGGGAAAGGGACAGGGGGGGGGACACCTAGTCAGTTACCTAGCCCATAGACGCTGATCTGGGGTCAGTTTTGAATTTCCCCCACTAATGGTTAAGGTTAGGATTGGGGGAGGGGACGCTGATTCTAGATCTGTACGTTGGGGGGTTAACAAGATGTATAAGAATTTAATCAGATTCCTGTATGTTCTACCTGGAACTTGTCAAATACAAATGGCATCAAGTACACAGTTCATGTAATATCTGACTTATATGAGTGGGTCGCATTCAGACTTAACAGAAGTGTTGCATGTACTGCAAAAAAAAACACAAGAGACTCGGCCTTCTAAGCTGTCAGATACAAACCGTGCACAGACCTTTTCAGGTGGCAGGTGCTCTGATCCCCCCCACCCCCCATTTCGTCACAATTGTTTTAACGATATAGTAGGTCACTTTCTCAGTTCTTTAGGTCTTTAGGTTCTACTCTGTATCTCACTCTATCTGCCCCCTCTGCAATCCTTCTAAAGATGTGATTGACACGGGGAAAAGAGGGTGGGCAATCAAATCAAATTTGGTCACAAACATGTGTTTAGCAGATGGAGTGAAATGCTTTTGTTTCTTGCTCCGACATCGCAGTAATACCTATATCAGCTGATCGTTGATAACCTTCATTTTACTAGACAAGTCAGTTAACTTCACTAGGGTAGGGGGCAGCATTCGGAATATTGGATGAAAAGCGTGGCAAAAGTAAACTGCCTGCTACTCAGGCCCAGAACCTAGGATATGCATATAATTGGTTAAATGGGATAGAAAACACTCTGTCGTTTCCAAAACTGTTTGAATGATGTCTGTGAGTATAACAGAACTCACATGGCAGGAAAAAACCTGAGGAAAATCCTAAATCCAACCAGGAAGTGGGAAATCTGAGGTTTGTAGGTTTTCAATTCTTTGCCTATCCAATATACAGTGTATATGGGGTCATATTGCACTTCCTAAGGCTTCCACTAGATGTTTAGAACCTTGTTTGATGCTTCTACTGTAAAGTGGGGGAGAGAGCTGTTTGAGTCAGGTGTCTGCCAGAATGCCATGAGCTAAATCATGCGAGTGGCCGTGGCCTTTTAATTTCTAAAGACAAAGGAATTGTCCGGTTGAAACATTAATGAAGATTTAAAATAAAAATGTCCTAAAGATTGATTCTGTACATCGTTTGACATGTTTATACGAACTGTAATATAACTTTTCGTTGGAACTAAGCGATCAAGCATTGAGCATTTGGATTACTGGGCTAAGCGTGTGGGAAAAAAGGAGGGATTTGGACATTAGGGTTAGGGTTAGGGTTAGGGTTGGACTTTATCGAGCAAAACAAACATTTATGGTGGAACTGGGATTCCTGGGAGTGCATTCCGATCAAGACCATCAAAGTTAAGTGAATATTTATAACGCTATTTCTGACTATTCTGAGACCTCTCCTTCTTTGGAAAATGACTATGTTTTTCAGTGGCTAGGTGCTGACCTAACATAATCGCAAGGTGTGCTTTCGCCATAAAGCCTTTTTGAAATCTGACACAGCAGTTGCATTAAGGAGAAGTTTATCTATAATTCCATGCATAACACTTGTATCTTTTATGTTCTTGACGCAACCCATCCCGTTAGCGGGATCATTTTCATCAACAACCGCTGAATTGCAGAGGTCCCCATTCAAAAACAATTACTAAAACTATTTATATTCATGAAATCACAAGTGCAATATAGCAAAACACAGCTTATCTTTTTGTTAATCCACCTGTCGTGTCAGATTTTGAAAATATGCTTTACAGCGAAAGCAATCCAAGTGTTTGTGTAAGTTTATCGATCACTAGACAAAACATTATGAACACCTAGCATCAAAGTAGCTTGGTGACGAAAATCAGAAAAGCAATCAAATGAATCGCTTACCTTTGATGATCTTCAGATGTTTTCACTCAGGAGACTCCCAGTTACACAATACATGTTCCTTTTGTTCCATGAAGATGATTTTATATTCAAAATACCTCCATTTGTTTGGCGTGTTATGTTCAGAAATCCACAGGCTTGAGCGGTCACGACAACGCAGATGAAAATTCCAAATAGTATCCGTAATGTCCACAGAAACATGTCAAACATTTTTTATAATCAATCCTCAGGTTGTTTTGAAAATATATAATCAATAATATATCAACCGCGACAGTGTCTTTTTCAGTAGGAGAGGGAGAGACAATGGCTGCCCCACTCAGTTGTGCCAGCAAATCTAATTCGAACACCCAGCTATCCACTGACACATTGAGGAAGCGATGGGAAAAGGAATCTGGTTGATTTCTCTTTAAATGGAGCGAAGGCAGGCTATGGAACATGGAGCTTTCAAAATAGAAGCAACTTCCTGGTTTGATTTTCCTCAGGTTTTCGCCTGCAATATAAGTTCTGCTATACTCACAGACACTATTTTGACAGTTTTGGAAACTTTAGAGTGTTTTCTATCCTAATATGTCAATTATATGCACATTCTAGCATCTGGGCCTGAGAAATAGTCTGTTTACTTTGGGAACGTTATTTTTCCAAACGTAAAAATAGTGCCCCATAGCTGAAAGAGGTTATCAATGTTTATTATGAGTATTTCTGTAATTTAATGTGGCTTTCTGCACTTTCACCGTATGTTTTGTTGCTAACCTACCAGAAGAGCAAGGTGAAGCAATTCAAACGCTCTTGAAAGTCACGATAGTCCTTGTCCTGCAATTTTATTTTTATAGTTGATTATTTAAAAAATGCATGCAATGGGCATAATAAAAGTAAAAAATAAAAAGCACATCTTACCCCAACAAACAACGATTAATCAGACTCATTTTCCACAATTTAACCCTTTTCTGTTCCATTCTTGACTTCTGTTTCCACCCATCTTTCTGCCAACTGAGACAATGCATTTCTGAACATAACACATCAATCTAAAATGAGATTTTTGGACATAAAGATGAACTTTATTGAACAAAACACATTTATTGTGTAACATGAAGTCCTGTGAGTGCCATCTGATGAAGATCTGCACCAAGGTATCATAGAACTCAATCTCAGCCAAAGGGAGAGGTAGAACTCAATCTCAGCCAAAGGGAGAGGTAGAACTCAATCTCAGCCAAAGGGAGAGGTAGAACTCAATCTCAGCCAAAGGGAGAGGTAGAACTCAATCTCAGCCAAAGGGAGAGGTAGAACTCAACTCACAGGCAGGACTTCAGAAAGTGAGATTTCAACATCTGTTCATCTAATTCTGTATGTTAATGTATTCCTCTTCCATTCTTCTGGTATATAAGCAGCTTGTTCTACTTGGTTTGTTCAGCATTTGTGGTGTCCCAGTTCCTTTATTGTTCCTGTTGTTGATTGGCTAAAGTAAGTTCCTGCTATTGTAACTTTTCCAGGGTTTTAACTTCCTGCATTGGGGTGTAATATCCTGTTCATCATGTGTATTGTTATGGTGCAGCTGACCCAGTATTAGACCTTTAATTTAACTGTAAGGGAAGTGTTACAGCTAGTGAGATGAGACATGGTATAATGATGGTTCCTGCCTGCAGAATGTGTCTTACATCTATAATCCTGTAGACTGTCCTGATTGGTTGCCTTTTGTATTGTCTCATTGAACAAGAAACTATGAAATCCAGTAGTGTTACATGCCACTAAGCCTTACCTACTGGTGTTACATGCCACTGAGCCTTAACTACTGGTGTTACAAGCCACTGAGCCTTAACTACTGGTGTTACAAGCCACTAAACCTTACCTATTGGTGTTACAAGCCACTAAGCCTTACCTACTGGTGTTACAAGCCACTAAGCCTTACCTACTGGTGTTACAAGCCACTAAGCCTTAACTACTGGTGTTACAAGCCACTGAGCCTTAACTACTGGTGTTACAAGCCACTGAGCCTTACCTACTGGTGTTACATGCCACTGAGCCTTAACTACTGGTGTTACAAGCCACTGAGCCTTAACTACTGGTGTTACAAGCCACTAAACCTTACCTACTGGTGTTACAAGCCACTAAGCCTTACCTACTGGTGTTACAAGCCACTAAGCCTTAACTACTGGTGTTACAAGCCACTGAGCCTTAACTACTGGTGTTACAAGCCACTGAGCCTTACCTACTGGTGTTACAAGCCACTAAGCCTTACCTACTGGTGTTACAAGCCACTGAGCCTTAACTACTGGTGTTACAAGCCACTGAGCCTTACCTACTGGTGTTACAAGCCACTAAGCCTTCCCTACTGGTGTTACAAGCCACTGAGCCTTACCTACTGGTGTTACAAGCCACTGAGCCTTACCTACTGGTGTTACAAGCCACTAAGCCTTACCTACTGGTGTTACAAGCCACTGAGCCTTAACTACTGGTGTTACAAGCCACTGAGCCTTACCTGCCAGCCTTTTGTACTGTGCTTTTATTTTTGTTGGATAATAAAATAACCAGAAATGATTATGGTTCAACCATAATGTCTGATTTCTGACACCTTTGTCAATAGCCAAAGTTGCAGGGCATTTCTACATTTGGGAACTAGGCCTCTACTCCTGTATGAGTAGAGAAATACCTGCCCAAAAATTATCCTCAGCCCTGTTTAGGGAATAGGTTGGCATTTCGGAAAGCAGACATATTCCTGTTCTAATCTACTGTATGTGGAGTTGATCTGTGGTTTCGATGGCTTCACTCTGTTTCTCTCAGGAGACTCCATGACCATGTTGACCAGTCTTCTGCTTCTCAGTGCTGCCTTTGCTCTGGGAGATGCAAGTAAGAGTCTACTTTTCTTGACTCGTTCTGTATATTTCTTGTAGCAGTGACTGACTGAACAACACAAAATATTGTAGCTGTGATTTGTAGATCATTCTCCACTAGCCTTTAAAGCCACATGTAACTTCTCCTTACAGATTCATTGCTAGAAGAAGACTTGTGTCCTTCCGGTTGGACCAAATATGGATCACGCTGTTTAATGTTTGTAAAGACTACAAGGAGCTGGCCTGAAGCAGAGGTATCACTGTTACCATCTACTGTGACTTTGAAGGGGAAGTGTAGTTGAAATTAGCTCTTTGACATTAGCTTAAAGGTGCTACTTTCTTAAACGGCAACACATGACTGATGTGAAATACTGAACTTCCCTTTAAGATGCGGGTTTGGGAGTCACAAGAAGCATGCGGGAGCGTAATCTTCGCCTCAAACTAATTAGCATGACGCAACGGACATAAATATTCCTATTCATGAAAATCACAAATGAAATATATTGAGACAGTTTAGCCTTTTGTTAATCACCCTGTCATCTCATATTTTCAAAATATGCTTTACAGCCAAAGCTAGACAAGCATTTGTAAGTTTTTTGATAGCCTAGCATAGCATTTTGTCCAGCTAGCAGCAGGTAACTTGGTCACGGAAATCAGAAAAGCAATCAAATTAAATCGTAAACTTTTGATGAGCTTCGGATGTTTTCACTCACGAGACGCCCAGGTAGATAGCCAAAGTTCATTTTTTCCCAAAATAATATTTTTGAAGCCGAAATAGCTCCGTTTGTTGTTCACGTTTGGCTAAGAAATCGCCTGGAAATTGCAGTCACGAAAACGGCTGAAAATATTCCAAATTAGCTCCATAATATCGACCGGAACATGGCAAACTTTGTTTATAATCAATCCTCAAGGTGTTTTTCTAATACCTATTGGATAATATATCCGTCGGGACAATTAGTTTTTCAGTAGGACCGATTGGAGTAATGGCTACCTCTGTATTTTACGTGACCCTGGGAGCCATGTGACCACTTACGCAATATAGCCGCCTACGGCTATTCAACAAATGCGTCACAAATGCGTCACAATGCTGTAGACACCTTGGGGAATACGTAGGGAGCGTAAACTCGTTGATAGGACATTCACAGCTGAATAGGGAGTCATTGGAACGCAGCACTTTCAAAACCTGGGGCACTTCCGGATTGGATTTTTCTCAGGGCCTGCAACATCAGTTCTGTTATACTCAGACAATATCTTTACAGTTTTGGAAACGTCAGTGTTTTCTATCCTAAGCTGTCAAGTATATGCATATTCTAGCATCTTGTCCTGACAAAATATCCAGTTTAAAACGGGAACGTTTTTTTCCAAAAAATGTAAATACTGCCCCTAGAGTCGCAACAGGTTTAAGATGTGAATTTTCTATATTAATTTTTAATGTAGAGTTGTGCCTCCTGTATATTGGAACCCACAGGACATGGCTTGAGACTGAGATAAACTAATATCTTTAAGAGTTTTAAAAAGGAATTGGTTGCGATGGTCAATATTTGGTTGAGAGTCCAGAAGCCAAAATTCTCAGCAAGACTGACTGACTAATACATGAAATGTCTTTGTTCCCATCTACTGCTTGGCTGTTACTGTAGATAATAATTTTCTTAACTGACTTGCCTAGTTAAATGAATACTTTCTTCTCTAGCGGTACTGTGTGTCCCTTGGTGATCAACCGGTGTCTGTACCCAACGTTGTGAAGTACCTTGGCGCAAACCTGGCATCTGTGCACAGCTCCGAGGAGGACCAGTTTCTACAGGCGTTGGTCTTGGTCAAGACTGTTGGTTTCCCTCCTACCTGGATTGGTGGATTTTATTCTGTTAAGGTGGGACCATTAAGCCTACAGTGATATATAGAGCCATTATTGCAAGGAACTCCGTTCCATCTCATCTTGCTCAAGTGAACAGAAAACCTGGTTAAAAAAATAGTGTGTGGTGGCATTTAGGCTACCTATAATTAATGTAGTTCTGTCTGAGTTGTCATTTTGTGTGGACCCCAGGAAGCGTAGCTGCTGCTATTTAACAGCTACTGTAATACGTTCCTAATAAAATATCAAGAGTACCCAGGCGACAGGTAGCCTAGTCATTGAGACCATGGGGCCAATAAAGGCAAGGCTATTAGTTTGAATCCCAGAGTTCAATACGTGAAATCTGACATGCCCTTGAGCAACGCCCTTAACCTAATTGATCCTGTAAGTCATTCTAGATGAATCTACTAAATTACTTCAATGTATTTCTACTTCAGTAGGAGGCTTTTATACACATGTTAACGCTGGAGGGTTTTGAAGTAGTGGTAGATTTAACTGTTTGGTTTCAGGTGGTAGAGGAATGACATTTAATCTTTATTCTCAAACCCCCCTCAGGACAGGTGGTGGTTCTGGAGTGATGGCTCAGACTTTGATCACCAGAACTGGGCTAAAGGAAGGCCTGGTGCTGGTGCCAGAGAGTCTTGTGTTCATATCAACTTGAGGTACAGTAAACTCAGTATCAGTCATCAAATTCAACTTATTCCTAGTTAATTGAACTTTCCTTCTGTGTGTATAACTGTCATTGTGTGTAACTTTGTAAAGGTAGACCTAAACATACTGTGAAATGACACAGTATGTTTAGGATACTGAAGGTGCAAATGACATGTTTAACTTATGGCTGCAGGGGGCAGTATTGAGTAGCTTGGATGAAAAGGATAGCCAGTTTCAGGGTTTTATTTTGAAAAATGAGCCAGAACAATAACATCCGTCAAGTGCTCGCGCAACAGAGTTTGGGGAGACATTGCCGTTCCCTCTCCTACTGAACAAGACCGTTGCGGTTGATATTATCGATTATATATTTTATCCTGAGGATTGGTTATAAAAAAAGTTTGCCATGTTTCTGTGGACATTACGGAAACTATTTGGAATTTGTCGTGCCTCTTTCCTGTGGATTTCTGAACATAATGTGCCAAACAAATAGGGCAACATTTATTGTGTAACTGGGAGTCTCGTGAGTGAAAACATCCGATCGGAGGTAAATGATTAATTTGACAGGTTCATATAAATTGTTCAGCATATCACACCAAGAGACATCAACAGTTTAATCTCTGGATTCATTTTATTTGTATGGAAAGTGAATTAGTTCCTGTAGTACAGCAAAGACAACTGTCAAGTCTTCAACGTCTTCGTTCCAACGCTTTTCATCTACGTCCTCATCTACAATTACAGACAAAACAACATGAACAACATCCAGAACCAGCTGCAAAGAAATAAGATTTAGTGAGTTTGTGTGTTTTTGTGTGTATATACCTTGGTGGAACAGTTGCTAGCAGTTGATAGCAGTGCCTGGTCGAGTCTCAGTACCCGGGATCTTCTGTCCAGAACTGTTCACACACCAACAGTAACCTACCAGAAATGGACATGTTAATAACCTGTTAAATATATATTTACACATTTTACTGTAACATATTGAATTTGTCAAGTTCAACTCAATTGGAGAATTTACTGTGTGCTTCTGTGTGTGTGTGTGCATGTTAACCTGTAGAGCCCCAACATTGCTCAGGGGTGTATTGTCCATTGTCGTCACAAGTGGGGATGAAGCCTCCAATTGGTCCATGTGTCGCGGCATCTCTAGCAAGCTCACATGGGGTCTTGAGGTCGAAGATGGCTTCTTGATAGACGGGTAACATACATTGTAATGTGGACATAACATAACATTGCTGGACAATGATTGGACATATTATACATTTCTGGACATACATTCTGGAAGCTTGGGCTGTCAATCTCAATCTTATACATCAACATACATCTCTGGAACAAGAGGAATCTCAGGTAGCCTAGCGGTTAGAGAGTTGGGCCAGTAACACAAAGGTTGCTAGTTTGAATCCCTGAGATGAGAAGTTGAAATATCTGTCTATGCACTTGAGCCCTTGGGCACAACCTTAATGTATCTGGTGTCACGGCTGACCTTTTGAACCTGTCTCTTCTCTCTAGGGAGGTTCCCATTGCTTGGAAGACATCCACGGTTTGTCCTTTATTTAAAGGGGGAGATCAAGCTGATTCTAACTGTTATAGGCCTATTTCTATTTTGCCCTGTTTATCAAACGTCTAGAAAAAATGTGTCAATAATCAACTGACTGGCTCTCTTGATGTCTATAGTGTTCTCTCTGGTATACAGTCTGGTTTCCGCTCAGGTTATGCATGTGTCACTGCAACCTTAAAAACCTCTTAAGGAGGCTGCGAATTTTTGCAGCTTTTTGTTAAAAATCGTACAACATTTCAGCGCCCTGCTACTCATGCCAGGAATATAGTATATGCATATGATTAGTATGTGTGGATAGAAAACACTCTGACGTTTCTAAAACTGGTTAAATCACGGCTGTGACTATAACAGAACGTGCGTTTCATCGAAAAGTGCAGGAAAATCTGGTCACTGAAAATGGAAAAATATATCCATGCGCCACTTCACTTTATATATGGATCGATTTAATCGAAAAAAGACCCAAAATGATGTTTATGGGACATCTAGGAGTGCCAAGAAAGAAGCTCGTCAAAGGTAATGAATGTTTTATATTTTATTTCTGCGTTTTGGGTAGCGCCGGCTACGCAAAATCTGTCGTTTTAGATGAAGTTCCAATACTTTGGGGTGCATGCTATCAGATAATAGCTTCTCATGCTTTCGCGGAAAAGCATTTTACAAATCTGACTCGGTAGCTAGATTCACAACGAGCTTTAATTCACTACCTTGTATGTGTATTTTAATGAAAGTTTGAGTTTTATCAAAAACTATACGTGGCGCACTTGAAATATCCGCTGATTTGATCCCCACAGCCGGAACGAGTCCCTAACAAGTTTTAAAGGTCCTCAATGATGTCAGCATTGCCCTTGATTCTAAGCATTACTGTGCTGATATTTTTACTGACCTGGCCAAAGCTTTTGATACAGTACACCATTCCATTCTTGTGGGCCGGTGAAGGAGTATTGGTGTCTCTGAGGTGTCGTTGGCCTGGTTTGCTAACTACCTCTCTCAAAGAGTGCAGTGTATAAAGTCAGAACATCTGCTGTCTCAGCCGCTGCCTGTCACCAAGGGTGTACCCCAAGACTCAATCTTAGGCTCCACGCTCTTCTGAATTTACCTCAACGACATAGCTCAAGCAGTAGGAAGCTCTCATCCATTTATATGCAGATGATACAGTCTTATACTCAGCTGGCCCCTCCCTGGATTTTGTGTTAAATGCTCTACAACAAAGCTTTCAGTGTCCAACAAGCTTTCTCTGCCCTTAACCTTGTTCTGAACACCTCCAAAACAAAGGTCATGTGGTTTGGTAAGAAGAATGCCCCTCTCCCCACAGGTGTGATTACTACCTCTGAGAGTTTAGAGCTTGAGGTAGTCACCTCATACAAGTACTTGGGAGTTTGGCTAGACTATACACTGTCCTTCTCTCAGCACATATCAAAGCTGTAGGCTTAAGTTAAATCTGGACTTGGTTTGCTATATCGTAATCGCTCCTCTTTCACCCCAGCTGCCAAACTAACCCTGATTCAGATGACCCTCCTACCCATGCTAGATTACGGAGACATAATTTATAGATCGGCAGGTAAGGGTGCTCTCGAGCGGCTAGATGTTCTTTACCAATTGGCCATCAGATTTGCCACCAATGCTCCTTATAGGACACATCACTGCACTCTATACTCCTCTGTAAACTGGTCATCTCTGTATACCCGTCGCAAGGCCCACTGGTTGATGCTTATTTATAAAACCCTCTTAGGCCTCACTCCCCCTATCTGAGATATCAACTGCAGCCCTCATCCTCCACATACAACACCCGTTCTGCAAGTCACATTCTGTTCAAGGTCCCCAAAGCACACACATCCCTGGGTCTCTACTCTTTTCAGTTTGCTGCAGCTAGTGACTGGAACAAGCTGCAACAAACACTCAAACTGGACAGTTTTTATCTCAATCTCTTCATTCAAATACTCAATCATGGACACTCTTACTGACAGTTGTGGCTGCTTCGCTTGATGTATTGTTGTCTCTACCTTCTTGCCCTTTGTGCTGTTGTCTGTGCCCAATAATGCTTGTACCATGTGTTGTGCTGCTGCCATGTTGTTGTCATGATGTTCTGCTACCATGTTGTGCTGCTGCCATGTTGTGCTGCGGTCCTTTGCTGTTGTTCTGGGATTAATTTGCACTTTTCGCACCAAAGTACGTTAATCTCTAGGAGACAGAACGCGTCTCCTTCCTGAGCGGTATGACGGCTGCGTGGTCCCATGGTGTTTATACTTCCGTACTATTGTTTGTACAGATGAACATGGTACCTTCAGGCATTTTAAAATTGCTCCCAAGGATGAACCAGACTTTTCTTGGCTGATTAATTTTGATTTTCCCATGATGTCAAGCAAAGAGGCACTGAGTTTGAAGGTAGGCCTTGAAATACATCCACAGGTAAACCTCCAATTGACTCAAATGATGCCAATGAGCCCATCAGAAGCTTCTAAAGCCATGACATCATTTTCTGTAATTTTCCAAGCTGTTTAAAGGCACAGTCAACGTAGTGTATGTAAACTTCTGACCCACTGGAATTGTGATACAGTGTATTATAAGTGAAATAATCTGTCTGTAAACAATTGTTGGAAAAATGACCTGTGTCATGCACGAAGTAGATGTCCTAACTGACTTGCCAAAACGATAGTTTGTTTTACAATACATCTGTGGAGTGGTTGAAAAACGTATGTAACTGTATGTAAACTTCAGACTTCAACTGTCAGTGTGAGGTGTGTCACTCTTACCTATGGAAATATGGTTGTCTCCCAGAACAAAAGCTGTGCTGACAAGCATAATGATGGTCAATGTCAACATGGTGATAGTCTGGAGAGAGATGAGCATTTTAATCAGCTGTGATTGTACTGGATTACTCCAAATCACTGGGATGGCTGGGGGTACTAGAGGAGAGGATAGGAGACCCTGTGTTAAGTACATAACCTACTGTATAGCTGGGGGTACTAGAGGAGAGGAGACCCTGTGTTAAGTACATACCCTACTGTATAGCTGGGGGTACTAGAGGAGAGGAGACCCTGTGTTAAGTACATAACCTACTGTATAGCTGGGGGTACTAGAGGAGAGGAGAGGAGACCCTGTGTTAAGTACATAACCTACTATATAGCTGGGGGTACTAGAGGAGAGGATAGGAGACCCTGTGTTAAGTACATAACCTACTGTATAGCTGGGGGTACTAGAGGAGAGGAGACCCTGTGTTAAGTACATAACCTACTGTATAGCTGGGGGTACTAGAGGAGAGGAGAGGAGACCCTGTGTTAAGTACATAACCTACTGTATAGCTGGGGGTACTAGAGGAGAGGATAGGAGACCCTGTGTTAAGTACATAACCTACTGTATAGCTGGGGGTACTAGAGGAGAGGATAGGAGACCCTGTGTTAAGTACATAACCTACTGTATAGCTGGGGGTACTAGAGGAGAGGATAGGAGACCCTGTTAAGTACATAACCTACTGTATAGCTGGGGGTACTGGAGGAGAGGAGACCCTGTGTTAAGTACATAACCTACTGTATAGCTGGGGGTACTGGAGGAGAGTTTTGAGTGAACTACTATAGCTTCAGCACAATTGCTAACTATGAGAGCAGATCCCAAAGACTTCCAGTCATTGCGCTGACGTGAGTTAGCGATCACTGGAAAAACTACCTTCAAAGTCCTTCAAATGGCATGCAGAGGCAAAACCTGACTCCGTGTAAGAAGAAAAGGGTTTTAATTTGCCAAAATATTGCAATATCCCTTTAAGTACATAACCTACTGTATAACTGGGGGTACTGGAGGAGAGTGTCACATTGTTATAAAGGAGACAGGAATGCGTAATAGGGTTTTTTATTTTCCCAAATTACAGTGTGCCATGTAAAGGCACGGGGACGAAGACCAAGCAAACACATATACAAAACACAGGGCTGAAACCCATTCAAAAGAGCGAGGAGTACCTCGAATAAATACACAGGAGGAGACCCGAAAACACAAGCACACAATGATACAACACGGGACGAGACCCCTAATCATCTATGCACAATACAAGTGGCACGAAAGCCAAAACAACAAGGCACAGGTACTCACACGACCAACGGACATTGGAACATGGATGCTTCCCAAATGGCTTCTTATCCCCTATGTAGTGCACTACTTTGGACCAGGGCCCACAGTGAACTAAATTAAATAGAGAATAGCTCACGGCCACAAAGGTAATATGGACCCTTGTCTAAAGTAGCTCACTACGTAGGGAATGGGAAGTCAGTTGGGACATAGACAGGTATTAGATGAACAGATGTTGAAATCTCACCTTCTGAAGTCTTCAGTTGTAGCTTCACTTCTTCAAAGGTCTTCACTGGGTCTCTCTCTGTCCTGCCTGTGAGTTGAGTTCTACCTCTCTCTCAACTCCTTTTTAAGGACCCGTCCAGTCAGACCCCTCCCTCTATTTTGTCAAAATTTCTCTCCCACAATCTCTCTCTCTCTTTCTCTCTACCTCTCTCTCTACCCCTCTCTCTCTACCCCTCTCTCTCTCTACCCCTCTCTCTCTCTACCCCTCTCTCTACCCCTCTCTCTCTCTACCCCTCTCTCTCTCTACCCTCTCTCTACCCCTCTCTCTACCTCTCTCTCTACCCCTCTCTCTCTCTACCCCTCTCTCTCTCTACCCCTCTCTCTCTCTACCCCTCTCTCTCTCTACCCCTCTCTCTCTCTACCCCTCTCTTTCTCTCTCTCTACCTCTCTCTCTACCTCTCTACCTCTCTACCGCCCTCTCTCTCTACCTCTCTACCTCTCTACCGCGCTCTCTCTCTCTCTACCGCGCTCTCTCTCTCTCTACCGCTCTCTCTCTCTCTACCGCGCTCTCTCTCTCTCTACCTCTCTCACTCTCTACCTCTCTCTACCTCTCTCTCTACCTCTCTCTACCCTCTCTCTACCCCCTCTCTCTCTACCCCCCTCTCTCTACCCCTCTCTCTCTCCCTCTCTACCCCTCTCTACCGCTCTCTTTCCCTTTCTCTCTCTCTACCTCTCTACCTCTCTCTCTCTACTCTCTCTCTCCGCGCTCTCTCTCTCTCTCTCTCTCTCTCTACCGCGCTCTCTCTCTCTCTCTCTCTCTCTACCGCGCTCTCTCTCTCTCTCTCTCTCTCTACCGCTCTCTCTCTCTCTCTACCTCTCTCTCTCTCTCTCTCTCTACCTCTCTCTCTCTCTCTCTACTCTCTCTCTCTCTCTCATCCTTCAATTGTCCATACTTTCTGTCCAGCCCAAACCCTGCTGGACCTGTCTGACATCTACCTGTTTGACAGGGTTGGGGTCAATTCAAAGTGAAGGTATTCAACTTCTGGCTCAGCTGGTTAGAGAGCTCTGTCTCATTGACAACCCAATGTTCCTAATGGCCAGCTATCTATCCTGTTAATATAACTTGTTTTGTTAGCTAGGTAATGTTAGCTAGGTATGTTAGAAATGTTATGAGCACCAGCTCATTAGCTAGGTAATGTTAGCTAGGTAATGTTAGCCATGTTATGAGCACCAGCTCGTTAGCTAGGTAATGTTAGCTAGGAATGTTAGCCATGTTATGAGCACCAGCTAGTTAGTTAGGTAATGTTAGCCATGTTATGAGCACCAGCTCGTTTGCTAGGTAATGTTAGCCATGTTATGACCCTCTCCCCTTCTCCATATATCCCTCACCTCTTTCCCCTCCCACCAGCTAGTTAGCCAGGCAATGTTAGCCATGTTATGAGCACCAGCTAGTTAGCTAGGTAATGTTAGCCATGTTATGAGCACCAGCTCGTTAGCTAGGCAATGTTAGCCATGTTATGAGCACCAGCTAGTTAGCTAGGTAATGTTAGCTAGGTATGTTAGCCATGTTATGAGCACCAGCTCGTTAGCTAGGCAATGTTAGCCATGTTATGAGCACCAGCTAGTTAGCTAGGCAATGTTAGCCATGTTATGAGCACCAGCTAGTTAGTTAGGCAATGTTAGCCATGTTATGAGCACCAGCTCGTTAGCTAGGCAATGTTAGCCATGTTATGAGCACCAGCTCGTTAGCTAGGCAATGTTAGCCATGTTATGAGCACCATCTCGTTAGCTAGGTAATGTTAGCTCGGTATGTTAGCCATGTTATCAGCACCAGCTAGTTAGCTAGGCAATGTTAGCCATGTTATGAGCACCAGCTAGTTAGCTCCAAAAGTGGTTGGTAACGTTTGGCTGCATGCCGACAGTGCATTCAGAGCCATTCATTTAAATAATCGACTTGTATTTTTTTCCAGAGTTTCCTGGTCTTTGCATTAACAAGCTATTCATTTCCAGCATCTTTCAGACCATTGAAAATGCAAAAAAAAGAGAGGAGGACAGGCACACCCTGCCCCACCGCTACCAATGATTCTCAGCTAGCGGTGGCCAATGTTAGCAGAAGTTTGTAGTGGGTTTTTACATAATCGTAGTGCAAAAGTATTGCACAAAAAAATACCATAAACCACATAATCTCAGTGTGATTTAATTTAAAACAGGACAATGGAATAGATGGATGAGGTATGTCCCAAATAGAACGCTATTACTTACATAGTGGACAAGTTGTGACCCTACAGGCCCTGGTCAAAAGCAGTGTACTATGTTGGGAATGTCTTGAAATAGTTTTATTGTGTAAGATGGTTGTTATGGTACCCCTGTAGCAAAATATGTTGTCTTAAAAAGTTCATTTAACCCTCCCGTGGTCCTGGGGTCAGGGTGACCCAGGTCCTGTCCTCCCCTTTCTGTGCTCTGTGCTCGCGGGTCAGAGCAACCCAGGCCCTGTGTTTCCAGGGCTCCCGCTCTGCGCTGGCGGGGTCAGAGTGACCGTGCCAGCCACTGGCGAGGTGTGTGCCTTTGAGCGTAGTAGAGAGTCTGCGAGTGTGACGAGGCTGTGCCCGGCTCCCCGCTCTGCACTCTGGGCTCGCAGCTCTGCGCTCTTGGGTCAGAGCACCTCAGCCAGACGCTGCACAGGTCCGGACGTGCCTCGCTGTGTGCTAGAGAGCAGCCGAGTGTTCTTGTTGTGCTCTGTGCTCTGTGCTCGTGGTTCAGTGCGACCCAGGCCCTGTGTTTCCAGGGCTCTGCGCTCGTGGGTCTGTGCGACCCAGGCCCTGTGTTTCCAGGGCTCTGAGCTCTGCGCTCGTGGGTCAGTGCGACCCAGGCCCTGTGTTTCCAGGGCTCTGCGCTCGTGGGTCAGTGCGACCCAGGCCCTGTGTTTCCAGGGCTCTGCGCTCGTGGGTCAGTGCGACCCAGGCCCTGTGTTTCCAGGGCTCTGCGCTCGTGGGTCAGTGCGACCCAGGCCCTGTGTTTACAGGGCTCTGCGCTCGTGGGTCAGTGCGACCCAGGCCCTGTTTCCAGGGCTCTGCGCTCGTGGGTCAGTGCGACCCAGGCCCTGTGTTTCCAGGGCTCTGCGCTCGTGGGTCAGTGCGACCCAGGCCCTGTGTTTCCAGGGCTCTGCGCTCGTGGGTCAGTGCGACCCAGGCCCTGTGTTTCCAGGGCTGGCACTCTGCGCTCCGCTCTCTGCGAGTCAGAGCGACCCTGTAAGCCACTAACGAGGCGTGTGCCGCGGAGCGTAGTAGAGAGTCTGCGAGTGTGGCGAGTGTGTGCCCGGCTCCCCGCTCTGCGCTCTGGGCTCGCAGCTCTGCGCTCTTGGGTCAGAGCACCTCAGCCAGACGCTACACAGGTCCGGACGTGCCCCGCTGTGTGCTAGAGAGCAGCCGAGTGTTCTTGTTGTGCTCTGCGCTCTACGGGTCAGAGCGACCCAGCCAGCCGCTGCACAGAGGCATAAACTGAACAAGTTCCACAGACATGTAACTAACAGAAATGGAATAATGTGTACCTGAACAAAGGAGAGGAGGTCAAAGTCAAAAGTAGCAGTCAGTATCTGGTGTGGCCACCAGCTGCATTAAGTACTGCAGTGCATCTCCTCCTCATGGACTGCACCAGATTTGCCCGTTCTTGCTGTGAGATGTTACCCCACTCTTCCACCAAGGCACCTGCAAGATCCCAGAAATTTCTGTGAGGAATGGCCCTAGCCCTTACCCTCCGATCCAACGGGTCCCAGGCGTGCTCAATGGGATTGAGATCCGGGCTCCTCGTTGGCCATGGCAGAATACTGACATTCCTGTATTGCAGGAAATCACACTCGTTCTGTGCAGTATGGCAGGTGGCTTTGTCAAGCTGGAGGGTAGTTAGGATGAGCCTGCAGGAAGGGTACTACATGAGGGAGGAGGATGTCTTCCCTGTTCTTCCACTTTAAGATGACATATTATCATCATTGACAAAGATCATTGACAAAAAAAATCAGTTATTCCATTCAGTTATTCCACCCTCCTCTCATACCCTAACCTCTCCCATATCCCTCTCCCCTCCTCCTCTCATACCCTAACCTCTCCCCTCTCCCTCTCCCCTCCTCCTCTCACACCCTAAGCTCTCCCCTCCTCCTCTCATACCCTAAGCTCTCCCCTCTCCCATACCTCTCTCCCCTCTCCTATACCTCTCTCCCTTCTCCCCTCTCCTATACCTCTCTCCCCTCCCTCCCCTAACCTCTCCCCTCTCCTATACCTCTCTCCCCTCCCTCTCTCCTATACCTCCCTCTCCCCTCCCTCTCGCCTATACCTCTCCCCCTCCTTCTCTCTCATATACTCTCTCCCTCTCCTCCTCTCTCTCCGCATATACCTCTCCCCCTCCTTCTCTCCTCTCCTATACCCTCTCTCCCCTCCTTCTCTACCCTCTCTCCCTCTCCCTCTCATACCCTCCTCCTATACCTCTCTCCCCTCCTTCTCTCCTCTCCTATACCTCTCTCCCCTCCCTACCTCTTGCCTACCTCTCTCCCCCCCCTCCCCTCTCCCTCTCTCCCTATACCCTCCCCCTCCTCCCCTCTCCAACTCTCCTCTCGCCTATACCTCTCCTTCTCCCTATACTCTCTCCTCTCCTATCTCTCTCCCCTACCCCTCCTCTCCTCCTATACCTCTCTCCCCTCTATACCTCTTTCCTATACCTCTCCTATACCTCTCCTCTACCTCTCCTCTACCTCTCCTCTCTCCTCTACCCTCTCCCCCCTCCCTACCTCTCCTCTCTCCTATCCCTCTCCTCTACCGCTATATCTCCTCTACCTCTCCTCTACCTCTCTCTCCCTAACTCTCCTCTCCTATACCTCTCCCTATACCTCTCTCCTCTACCTCTCCTCTCCCTACCTCTCCTCTCCCTCTCTCCTCTACCACCTCTCCCCTCCCTACCTCTCTCTACCCCCTCCTCTCCTCCCTACCTCTCCCCTCTCTCCTCTACCTCTCCCCTACCTCTCCTCCCTCCTCCTCCCTCTCCCCTACCTCTCCTCCCTCCCTCCTCCCCTCCCCAATACCTCTCTCCCCTCCCCAATACCCCTCTCCTCCTCTCCTCCCTCTCCCCTCCCTCTCCAATACCTCCTCCCCTCTCCCCTCTCCTCCTATACCTCTCTCCTCCTCTCTCCATACCTCTCTCCTACCCCCAATACCTCCCTCCTCCTCTCTCCCAATACCCTCTCCCCTCCCCAATACCCCTCCTCTCTCCTCCCCTCCCTCCTACCCCTCTCCTCTCCTACCCTCCCTCTCCTCCCCCTCCCCCCTCCTCCTCCCTCTCCCAATACCCTCCTCCCCCTCCCTCCTCCCCCCCTCCCCCTCCTCCCTACCCCTCCTCCCTCTCCAATACCCCTCCCCCTCTCTCTACCCCTCCCCCCTCTCTCCAATACCCCTCCCCCCTCTCTCCAATACCCTACCCCCCTCTCGCCAATACCCCTCTCCTCCTCCTATACCTCCTCCTCTCTCGCCTATACCTCTCTCCGCCTATACCTCTCTCCTCGCCTATACCTCTCTCCGCCTATACCCTCTCTCCGCCTATACCTCTCTCCGCCTATACCCTCTCCCCCGCCTATACCCCCTCCCCTCCTCTCTCCTATACCCTCCTCCCCTCCTCCTCCTATACCCTCTCTCCTCGCCTATACCCCCTCCCCTATACCTCCCCCTCCTCCCCTCGCCTATACCCTCTCCTCTCCAATACCCCTCTCCCCTCTCCTACCCCCTCCTCTCCAATACCCTCCTCCCTATACCTCTCTCCTCCCCTCCCTCCCTCTCCCTCTCCAATACCCCCCTCCCTCTCCTCCTCCTCCCTCCTCGCCTATACCTCTCTCCTCCCTCCTCGCCTATACCTCTCTCCTCCCTCCTCGCCCATACCTCTCCTCTCTCCCATACCTCTCCTCTCTCCCATACCTCTCCTCTCTCCCATGGTCTGCACCAAGGTATCACCATGGTAACGTCAAAATACTTTGTTGCTGTTAAATTAACTAGGAGTAAGTTTAATTTGATGACTGGATCAGTGAATGATACTGGGTTTACTGTACCTCCAAAGTTGATATGAGGGGGGGTCAGAATAAACTCAATGTATAGTCTTTCCTCTAACACCTGAAACAGTTAGTTACTCCAAAACCCCTCCTACTGGGACTATTGCTTGTGTGAAGAACATGAAGCCTACTCCTCACATTTGCAATCATCCAATACACATCAAAGACCATAATTAGTCTACAACTTGATGCTAGAAACCCCATACACATGTTTACAAGCAGACTGTATGGAATAGATTACATCTATACTTAACTAGAACCATTTTACATATGTATAAAAGCATCCTACGGAAGTTGACAATTAAATGCCACCACACACTATTTTTTTAACCAGGTTTGCTGTTCACTTGAGCAAGATGAGATGGAACGGAGTTCCTTGCAATAATGGCTCTATATATCACTGTAGGGTTAATGGTCCCACCTTAACAGAATAAAATCCACCAATCCAGGTAGGAGGGAAACCAACAGTCTTGACCAAGACCAACGCCTGTAGAAACTGGTCCTCCTCGGAGCTGTGCACAGATGCCAGGTTTGCGCCAAGGTACTTCACAACGTTGGGTACAGACACCGGTTGATCACCAAGGGACACACAGTACCGCTATGAAGAAAGTATTAGTTTAACTAGGCATGTCAGTTAATGATTTTCTTATCTACAATGACAGCCAAGCAGTAGATGGGAACAAAGACATTTCATGTATTAGTCAGTCAGCCTTGCTGAGAATGTGTCTTCTGGACTCTCACCCAAATTGACCGTCACAACTAATTCCTTTTCAAAACATTATCTTAAAGATACTAGTTTCTCAGTCTTAAGCCATGTCCTGTGGGTTCCAGTATACAGGAGGCACAACAAATTCAATATGTTGAGAAAATTCCCATCTTAAAGGGAAGTTTAGTATTTCATATCAGTCATGTGTTGCCATTTAAGAAAGTATCACCTTTAAGGTAATGTCAGAGCTAATTTCAAATACACTTCCCCTTCAAAGTCACAGTAGATGGTAACAGTGATACCTCTGCTTCAGGCCAGCTCCTTGTAGTCTTTACAAACATTAAACAGCGTGATCCATATTTGGTCCAACCGGAAGGACACAAGTCTTCTTCAAGCAATGAATCTGTAAGGAGAAGTTACATGTGGCTTTAAAGGCTAGTGGAGAGAGATCTACAAAACAGAGCTACAATATTATTTGTAGGTCAATCAGTCATGTCTGCTACGAGAAAAATACAGAACGAGTCAAGAAAAGTGGACTCTTACGTGCATCTCCCAGAGCAAAGGCAGCACTGAGAAGCAGAAGGCTGGTCAACATGGTCATGGAGTCTCCTGAGAGAAACAGAGTGAAGCCATCAAAACCAGATTCAGTGAGAACCTCAGTGTAAATACAATCTAGTTTAGACACTACCCAGCTAAATATGGCTGCCAATGTTTAGACGCTACCCAGCTAAATATGGCTGCCAATGTTTAGACGCTACCCAGCTAAATATGGCTGCCAATGTTTAGACGCTACCCAGCTAAATATGGCTGCCAAGCTACCCAGCTAAATATGGCTGCCAATGTTTAGACGCTACCCAGCTAAATATGGCTGCCAATGTTTAGACGCTACCCAGCTAAATATGGCTGCCAATGTTTAGACGCTACCCAGCTAAATATGGCTGCCAATGTTTAGACGCTACCCAGCTAAATATGGCTGCCAATGTTTAGACGCTACCCAGCTAAATATGGCTGCCAATGTTTAGACGCTACCCAGCTAAATATGGCTGCCAATGTTTAGACGCTACCCAGCTAAATATGGCTGCCAATGTTTAGACGCTACCCAGCTAAATATGGCTGCCAATGTTTAGACGCTACCCAGCTAAATATGGCTGCCAATGTTTAGACGCTACCCAGCTAAATATGGCTGCCAATGTTTAGACGCTACCCAGCTAAATATGGCTGCCAATGTTTTGTTCTGGCTTTGCACATCCATGTTTCCTCTATTTCATAGTTTCTTGTTCACTGAGACGCAGAGCAACAGGCAACCAATCAGAACAGTCTAATAGATGTAAGACACATTCTGCAGGCAGGAACCATCATTATACCATGTCTCATCTCACTAGCTGTAACACTTCCCTTACAGTTAAATTAAAGGTCTAATACTGGGCCAGCTGCACCATAACAATACACATGATGAACAGGATATTACACCCCAATGCAGGAAGTTAAAACCCTGGAAAAGTTACAATAGCAGGAACTTACTTTAGCCAATCAACAACAGGAACAATAAAGGAACTGGGACACCACAAATGCTGAACAAACCAAGTAGAACAAGCCGCTTATATACCAGAAGAATGGAAGAGGAATTGGTGATGAGCAGAGTGAGTTCAGGTGTGGTGAGTTAGCAGGAAAGGGGCGTGTCCAGAGGGTAAGTGGGTAAGTAACACAGATCATTCCTGAACTTTGAAATATACACCTCAACAGAAGAAGCAAGGCGGTGTGTAAATGAACCAACTGCATCAGAGGTACACGAAGTTTGTGGAAATAGCGTTATCCTTCAAAACAATTGCACTACATTTGTCCAGAGCAACATATTCACTATGGGCTCTGGTCAAAAGTAGTGCACTTCATAGGGAATAGAGGGCTATTTGGGATACATTCACATACAGTATTAGATGAACAGATGTTGAAATGTCACTTTCTGAAATCCTGCTGTGAGTTGAGTTCTAACTCTCCCGATGGGTGAGATTGAGTTCTACATCTCCCTCTTCTCCATTTTATGGACAGATCCAGTCAGACCTCTCACTCTCGGGTTTTGTGAGCAGGTTGGTGGAGATGGCGGAAGCAAAAGTGTCATTTTAAGTTGAAAGCAGGTTGATTACAATTAGCGACCTTGCTCTTCTGGTAGGCTCGATGCAAGTTTCACCATCCAATTATTTCAGACATACAATGCAGTTCCACCATGGCACGGACCATGGTGATACCTTGGTGCAGACCATGATGATACCTTGGTGCAGACCATGATGATACCTTGGTGCAGACCATGATTATACCTTGGTGCAGACCATGGTGATACCTTGGTGCAGACCATGATGATACCTTGGTGCAGACCATGGTGATACCTTGGTGCAGACCATGGTGATACCTTGGTGCAGACCATGGTGATACCTGGTGCAGACCATGGTGATAGACCATGGTGATACCTTGGTGCAGACCATGGTGATACCTTGGTGCAGACCATGATGATACCTTGGTGCAGACCATGGTGATACCTTGGTGCAGACCATGGTGATACCTTGGTGCAGACCATGGTGATACCTTGGTGCAGACCATGATGATACCTTGGTGCAGACCATGGTGATACCTTGGTGCAGACCATGGTGATACCTTGGTGCAGACCATGGTGATACCTTGGTGCAGACCATGATGATACCTTGGTGCAGACCATGGTGATACCTTGGTGCAGACCATGGTGATACCTTGGTGCAGACCATGATGATACCTTGGTGCAGACCATGGTGATACCTTGGTGCAGACCATGGTGATACCTTGGTGCAGACCATGATGATACCTTGGTGCAGACCATGGTGATACCTTGGTGCAGACCATGGTGATACCTTGGTGCAGACCATGATGATACCTTGGTGCAGACCATGGTGATACCTTGGTGCAGACCATGATGATACCTTGGTGCAGACCATGGCAGTACGTTAGTTTTTTTTGAGGGGTAAAGTTTTTTACGTCCAGTTGTTTTTGACCGACACACAACAGTCCAACGGAATCTCACTGGAACAGACAATTGTTACATCTATTTCCTATGCAGACTTTCTATATGGAGACAACAAAAAAATCAAGTTAATGGGTACATAGTTACTGTATTAAAGCTGAAGGTCTATTGGCACAATGGACAGAGGGTTTATGTTCAGACAATGGAGACAACAACAAAATCAAGTTAATGGGTACATAGTTACTGTATTAAAGCTGAAGGTCAGGAGGAGAGGGTTTGTGTTAGGACAAGAGGAGGAGAGAGAGGTATGGGAGAAATGAGAGGAGGGGAGAGGTTAGGGGAGAGAGGAGGGGGGGGTTAGGGAGGGAGGAGGAGGGGAGAGTCGAGAGGTTAGGGGAGGAGAGGGGTAGGGAAGAGGGGTATAGGAGGGAGGAGTGGAGGAGGGGAGAGAGGAGAGGTTAGGGGAGAGAGGTATAGGAGAAAGGAGAGGTTAGGGGAGAGAGGTATAGGAGAAAGGAGAGGAGGAGGGGAGAGAGGTATATGAGAGAGGAGAGGTATAGGAGAGAGGAGAGGTATAGGTCGCACTGACCCACGAGCGCAGAGCGCGAGCCCTGGAAACACAGGGCCTGGGTCGCACTGACCCACGAGTGCAGAGCGCAGAGCCCTGGAAACACAGGGCCTGGGTCGCACTGACCCACGAGCGCAGAGCGCAGAGCCCTGGAAACACAGGGCCTGGGTCGCTTTTACCCACGAGCGGAGAGCCCTGGAAACACAGGGCCTGGGTCGCTTTTACCCACGAGCGCAGAGCGCAGAGCCCTGGAAACACAGGGCCTGGGTCGCTTTTACCCACGAGCGCAGAGCGCAGAGCCCTGGAAACACAGAGCCTGGGTCGCTCTTACCCACGAGCCGGGCACAGCCTCGTCACACTCGCAGATTCTCTACTACGCTCAAAGGCACACACCTCGCCAGTGGCTGGCACGGTCACTCTGACCCCGCCTGCGCAGAGCGGGAGCCCTGGAAACACAGGGCCTGGGTCGCTCTGACCCGCGAGCACAGAGCACAGAAAGGGGAGGACAGGACCTGGGTCACCCTGACCCCAGGACCACGGGAGGGTTAAATGAACTTTTTAAGACAACATATTTTGCTACAGGGGTACCATAACAACCATCTTACACAATAAAACTATTTCAAGACATTCCCAACATAGTACACTGCTTTTGACCAGGGCCTATAGGGTCACAACTTGTCCACTATGTAAGGAATAGGGTTCTATTTGGGACATACCTCATCCATCTATTCCATTGTCCTGTTTTAAATTAAATCACACTGAGATTATGTGGTTTATGGTATTTTTTGTGCAATACTTTTGCACTACGATTATGTAAAAACCCACTACAAACTTCTGCTAACATTGGCCGCCGCTAGCTGAGAATCATTGGTAGCGGTGGGGCAGGCTGTGCCTGTCCTCCTCTCTTTTTTGCATTTTCAATGGTCTGAAAGATGCTGGAAATGAATAGCTTGTTAATGAATGGCACTTAATGCACTGTCGGCATGCAGCCAAACGTTACCAACCACTTTTGGAGCTAACTAGCTGGTGCTCATAACATGGCTAACATTGCCTAGCTAACGAGCTGGTGCTCATAACATGGCTAACATACCTAGCTAACATTACCTAGCTAACTAGATGGTGCTCATAACATGGCTAACATACCTAGCACACATTACCTAGCTAACAAGCTGGTGCTCATAACATGGCTAACATTACCTAGCTAACTAGCTGGTTCTCATAACATGGCTAACATACCTAGCTAGCATTACCTAGCTAACTAGCTGGTGCTCATAACATGGCTAACATTACCTAGCTAACTAGCTGGTGCTCATAACATGGCTAACATTATTACTAGCTGGTGCTAGCTAACTAGCTGGTGCTCATAACATGGCTAACATTACCTAGCTAACGAGCTGGTGCTCATAACATGGCTAACATTACCTAACATGGCTAACTGACAAGCTGGTGCTCATAACATGGCTAACATTACCTAACTAACTAGCTGGGCTCATAACATGGCTAACATTAGCTAACTAGCTGGTGCTCATAACTGACATTAAGCAGGTGCTCATAACATGGCTAACATTACCTAGCTAACTAGCTGGTGCTCATAACATGGCTAACATTACTAACATTACCATAGCTGGTGCTCATAACATGGCTAACATTACCTAATGTTATAACATTACTTAGCTAACTAGCTGCTAGTAGCTAACTAGCTGGCTCATAACATGCTCATAACATGGCTAACATTACCTAGCTAACTAGCTGGTGCTCATAACATGGCTAACATTACCTAACTAACTAGCTGGGCTCATAACATGGCTAACATTACCATTTAGCTAACATTAAACTATTAGCTAAAGCTAGTGCTCCCAAAAAATGTCGACAACAGATGAGAGTTGTGATCATAACATTTTATACCCAGTTAAATACCTAGCTAACAAAACAAGTTATATTAACAGGATAGATAGCTGGCCATTAGCAACATTGGGATGTCAATGAGACAGAGCTCGCTAACCAGCTGAGCCAGCAAACAATATAACAAAATGAGGAATCACAGGAATCACAGTAGCAAGTATCCCTGGTGCACTGTAAAAATATTTAAAATATTTAGCAATTTAAACTATTAGTTTTTCAATGAAAACTCTACCTTTTATGTAATCCTCTCAATGGATTTCATGTTTCATGAGCTTGTCCAAGGTGTTGGACTTGACGACAGTTGCTACGATCAGTTGCCCAACATTCTGGGGCAAAAGATCAATTAGACAGACAGCAGTTAATTCAAATGAATTTAACATTCCAGAACTTATAGTTAAATTGATGCTGCATCTAAAGTCTATCTGGTGACATCACAATGAGGACAAAAGGTTTTCCAGCTCATTATTTATCTCCTTCTGAAATAGCATTGTGTTTCCAAGACATTGTAATGCACTTCAGACTACATCTTCATCAGCTTCAATTAGGTAGAATTAAGTCTCTTCATAACAATATTGTGACCCAATATGTAACACATGAATGTGTGAGAGAGAGAGCGGTAGAGAGAGAGAGAGCGAGAGGTAGAGAGAGAGAGAGAGAGAGAGAGAGATTGAGGGAGAGAAATTTTGACAAAATAGAGGGAGGGGTCTGACTGGACAGGTCCTTAAAAAGGAGTTGAGAGAGAGGTAGAACTCAGCTCACAGGCAGGACAGAGAGAGACCCAGTGAAGATCTCTGAAGAAGTGAAGCTACAACTGAATACTTCAGAAGGTGAGATTTCAACATCTGTTCATCTAATACCTGTCTATGTCCCAACTGACTACCCATTCCCTACGTAGTGAGCTACTTTAGACAAGGGTCCATATTACCTTTGTGGCCATGAGCAATTCTCTATTTAGTTCACTGTGGGTCCTGGTCCAAAGTAGTGCACTACATAGGGGATAAGAAGCCATTTGGGAAGCATCCATGTTCCAATGTCTGTTGGTCGTGTGCCTTGTTGTTTTGGCTTTTCGTGCCACTTGTATTGTGCATAGATGATTAGGGGTCTCGTCCCGTGTTGTATCATTGTGTGCTTGTGTTTTCGGGTCTCCTCCTGTGTATTTATTCGAGGTACTCCTCGCTCTTTTGAATGGGTTTCAGCCCTGTGTTTTGTATGCGTTTGCTTGGTCTTTGTACCGGGCCTTTACATGGCACACTGTAATTTGGGAAAATAAAAAAACCCTATTACGCATTCCTGTCTCCTTTATAACAATGTGACACTCTCCTCCAGTACCCCCAGCTATACAGTAGGTCATGTACTTAAAGGGATATTGCAATATTTTTGCAAATTATCTGCCAAATTGTGCAGTCAGCAAAACTCATAAAAAGCATTATAAATCTTCACTTACCTTTGCTGATCTTCATCGGAATGCACTCCCAGGACTCCCACAAGAAATGTTTGTTTTGTTCGGTAATGTCCATCATTTATGTCCAAGTAGCTACTTTTGTTAGCGCGTTAGCACGAAGCGTGTTCACTAAAGGCTGACGAAATGTCCAAAAGTTCCGTAACAGTCAGTAGAAACATGTCAAACGATGTATTGAATCCATCTTTAGAATGTTTTTAACATAAATCTCAAATGAATTTCCAATTGTGGGTATTACATGGACTTAAGGTGAGCGATGGAAGAGAGCTCCCTCTCATGTGAACGCACATGGTCAGTTCATGGCAGACCTGACTAATTCTCCTCTCATTTGGCCCCCCTTTACAGTAGAGGCATCAGACAAAGTTCTACAGACTGTTGACATCTAGTGGAAGCCGTAGGAAGTGCAAACTCATCCATATCTCGCTGTGATTTCAATAGGATTTTGGTTGAAAATCTTCTCAGGTTTTTGCCTGCCATATGAGTTATGTTATACTCGCAGACATCATTCAAATGGTTTTAGAAACTTCAAAGTGTTTTCTATCCAATGTGAATAATCATATGCATATATTAGCAACTGGGACTGAGAAGCAGGCAGTTTAATATGGGCACCTCTGTGCACCTTTCATCCAAGCAACTCACTGCCCCTTAAGAAGTTAAGCACCTGCTACTGTCCTTTCAAATCTAAATGTTTGTTGGGCAGGTTGGTTCCTGCAAGAACCCCCACCAGCTTAGGAGGTTCCTTGATGACCCCCACCTTCTACGGGGTTCTTAGAAGAACATTTTAAGGGCCATTTTCAGTTCCAAGAACTGTATGGTTTTAAAGAACAGAACTTTAGAACTCCAGTTGAACCCCACATTTTTAGAGCGTACTTGGACTAGGATTCAAGAGGCACTCTCACATCTGAGCTATCTTTGTTGCAGGTGCATGGTTACAGTTGAGTAAGATGAAGAACACTGTTCTTGCTAGTCTCACTGCTCTAAAGCTGTACGTATCAGCCTCAAAGCCTTCGTCAGAGCCTTCAGTGTTCACAACCTGCACCGCTATGTAGACATTGCTCCACCCACATCCGTTCAATGCATCCAATGGGGTTGGAGTATGAGAGAAAAAGGTGTTACCAAAAATAACTGTGCATTTCATAAGTATTCTAATAAAGTGTGTAGGTGATGTGTCAAACAAGACACAAATCACACAGAGGACATCAACCTATCAAGTAAGTTCTCAAATCATTGGGTTCCGTACAATAATAAAACAATAACTTTGGCTGTTATTTCAGTTTTGTACCTAATAGTGGATTTCCTTAACCTCTCCTCTAGTACCCACAGCCATTCCAGATCCTTTAAAATGCTCAACTAATCTCTCTTTCTCTCTCTCAGGAGACTATCACCATGGCGATATTGACTATCATTCTGCTTGTCAGCACGGCTTTTGCTATGGGAGGTAAGCGGGACATTTACATTTTATTTTATTTTATTTCACCTTTATTTAACCAGGTAGGCTAGTTGAGAACAAGTTCTCATTTGCAACTGCGACCTGGCCAAGATAAAGCATAGCAGTGTGAACAGACAACACAGAGTTACACATGGAGTAAACAATTAACAAGTCAATAACACAGTAGAAAAAAATGGGCAGTCTATATACAATGTGTGCAAAAGGCATGAGGAGGTAGGCGAATAATACAATTTTGCAGATTAACACTGGAGTGATAAATGATCAGATGGTCATGTACAGGTAGAGATATTGGTGTGCAAAAGAGCAGAAAAGTAAATAAATAAAAAACAGTATAAAAACAGTATGGGAATGAGGTAGGTGAAAATGGGTGGGCTATTTACCAATAGACTATGTACAGCTGCAGCGATCGGTTAGCTGCTCGGATAGCTGATGTTTGAAGTTGGTGAGGGAGATAAAGGTCTCCAACTTCAGCGATTTTGCAGTTCGTTCCAGTCACAGGCAGCAGAGTACTGGAACGAAAGGCGGCCAAATGAGGTGTTGGCTTTAGGGATGATCAGTGAGATACACCTGCTGGAGCGCGTGCTATGGATGGGTGTTGCCATCGTGACCAGTGAACTGAGATAAGGCGGAGCTTTACCTAGCATGGACTTGTAGATGACCTGGAGCCAGTGGGTCTGGCGACGAATATGTAGTGAGGGCCAGCCGACTAGAGCATACAAGTCGCAGTGGTGGGTGGTATAAGGTGCTTTAGTGACAAAACGGAAGGCACTGTGATAGACTGCATCCAGTTTGCTGAGTAGAGTGTTGGAAGCCATTTTGAAGATGACATCGCCGAAGTCGAGGATCGGTAGGATAGTCAGTTTTACTAGGGTAAGCTTGGCGGCGTGGGTGAAGGAGGCTTTGTTGCGGAATAGAAAGCCGACTCTTGATTTGATTTTCGATTGGAGATGTTTGATGTGAGTCTGGAAGGAGAGTTTGCAGTCTAGCCAGACACCTAGGTACTTATAGATGTCCACATATTCAAGGTCGGAACCATCCAGGGTGGTGATGCTAGTCGGGCATGCGGGTGCAGGCAGCGATCGGTTGAAAAGCATGCATTTGGTTTTACTCGCGTTTAAGAGCAGTTGGAGGTCACGGAAGGAGTGCTGTATGGCATTGAAGCTCGTTTGGAGGTTAGATAGCACAGTGTCCAATGACGGGCCGAAAGTATATAGAATGGTGTCGTCTGCGTAGAGGTGGATCAGGGAATCGCCCGCAGCAAGAGCAACATCATTGATATATACAGAGAAAAGAGTCGGCCTGAGAATTGAACCCTGTGGCACCCCCATAGAGACTGCCAGAGGACCGGACAGCATGCCCTCCGATTTGACACACTGAACTCTGTCTGCAAAGTAATTGGTGAACCAGGCAAGGCAGTCATCCGAAAAACCGAGGCTATTGAGTCTGCCGATAAGAATATGGTGATTGACAGAGTCGAAAGCCTTGGCGAGGTCGATGAAGACGGCTGCACAGTACTGTCTTTTATCGATGGCGGTTATGATATCGTTTAGTACCTTGAGTGTGGCTGAGGTGCACCCGTGACCGGCTCGGAAACCAGATTGCACAGCGGAGAAGGTACGGTGGGATTCGAGATGGTCAGTGACCTGTTTGTTGACTTGGCTTTCGAAGACCTTAGATAGGCAGGGCAGGATGGATATAGGTCTATAACAGTTTGGGTCCAGGGTGTCTCCCCTTTGAAGAGGGGGATGACTGCGGCAGCTTTTCAATCCTTGGGGATCTCAGACGATATGAAAGAGAGGTTGAACAGGCTGGTAATAGGGGTTGCGACAATGGCGGCAGATAGTTTCAGAAATAGAGGGTCCAGATTGTCATACCTCACACCATCTCACCAACATCTTAATTAAACATACCACACCTACTTCACACATGTAGGTGTTAATACACAGGTGTGATTTGGAAATGTGTTTCTATTCATTACCGGTTCTCCATGGGACACCCTCTGAGAGGTCTGCCATTATCAACATTGACACTGGAGAAATGAAGGTTGTGCCTTGCTTAAGGGCACATAGATGGATATATCAACTTGTCAGCTCACTGATTTGAGCTACTGGCCCAACTCTCTAACTGCAGGCTACCTGCCACTCCTCTAGTACCAGAGATGTATATTGGTGTCTAGATGCTGGACTGAGGTATTCTGATATGAATGGTTTGATCATTCAACTGGATGTATCATTGGATTGTCTAGCAAATATCAGGAAATAACACAGATTACATTTCCAGTATTAGTTTCTTCAGCTCTTCTACGAAACTGGAATTTGACTCCACAGGCGTTTTAAACAAGTAGCAGAATTTGACCAGGGCCCTTCGGGAACAGTGTCCTATATAGGATGCAGTCTCCTGACCAGGGCCCAAAGTGGAACAGGGTCCCATATAGGATGCAGTCTCCTGACCAGGGCCCTTCGGGAACAGGGTCTCATATAGGATGCAGTCTCCTGACCAGTGCCCTTCGGGGAACAGGGTCCCATATAGGATGCAGGCTCCTTACCAGGGCCCTTCGGGGAACAGGGTCCCATATAGGATGCAGTCTCCTGACCAGGGCCCTTCGGGGAACAGGGTCCTATATAGGATGCAGTCT
>NC_060193.1:3549648-3599648 GCF_021184085.1 Oncorhynchus gorbuscha
CAGTGTCCTATATAGGATGCAGTCTCCTGACCAGGGCCCAAAGTGGAACAGGGTCCCATATAGGATGCAGTCTCCTGACCAGGGCCCTTCGGGAACAGGGTCTCATATAGGATGCAGTCTCCTGACCAGTGCCCTTCGGGGAACAGGGTCCCATATAGGATGCAGGCTCCTTACCAGGGCCCTTCGGGGAACAGGGTCCCATATAGGATGCAGTCTCCTGACCAGGGCCCTTCGGGGAACAGGGTCCTATATAGGATGCAGTCTCTTGACCAGGGCCCAAAGTGGAACAGGGTCCCTTATAGAACACAGTCCTTGATTCCAGAATGTATATCCATCATTTTTATGTTATGTCCACATTACAATGTATGTTGCCTGTGTGTCCAGATGGTGCGATACGACCCAAGACCCCCATGTGAGGAAGCTAGAGATTCCGTGCCACATGGCCAAGTTGGAGCCTACATCCCCACGTGTGACGCCGCTGGACAATACACCCCTGAGCAATGTTGGGGCTCTACAGGTTAAAACACACACACACACTATAAATGCTCCAATTCAGTTGAACGTGACAGTTCAATATGTCACAGTAAAATGTGTAAATATTATATATTTAACAGGTTATTAATATGGCTGCAGTCTTTGTACAGGGATCAACATCAGGGGAAATTTCAGAGTGACAAGTAATAGTACTCGATAAAACTCAAACTTTCATTAAAACACACATGCAGGGTACTCAATTAAAGCTACACTCGTTGTGAAGCTAGCCAACATGTCAGGTTTTTAAATGCGTTTCGGCGAAAGCATGAGAAGCTTTTATCTGATAGCATGCAATCCCCCGAAATACACGAAGGGGACGTAAACAAAATAAATTGCGTAGCTGGCGCTACACAAAACGCAGAAGTAAAATATAAAACATTCATTACCTTTGACAAGCTTCTTTGTTGGCACTCCTATATGTCCCATAAACATCACAAGTGGGTCTTTTTTTCAATTAAATCGGTCCATGTATACCCAAAATGTCCATTTATGAAGACCGTCAGATCCAGGAAAAAACTCTGTTTCAAAACGCAACGTCATTTTTTTAAATTAAAAAAGTTGCCTATAAACTTTGACAAAACACTTCAAACTACTTTTGTAATCCAACTTTAGGTATTAGTAAACGTTAATAATTGATCAAATTGATCACGGAGCGATCTGTATTCAATAGCAGCAAGTCAACAAATCATGGACGATTTTCTCTCTTCCATAACTTTCTGTTGTGTACTCGATGACAGGAAGTGCCTAATTCTCATTCCACCAAGGATTAACTTAAACTTAATTCCCAACACTGGCGGCATCGTGCGGAAGCTGTAGGAACTATAAACTGGATCCTATCTATTTTCTCTTGCCATAGACAATACAGAGACTGGCGGAGTGATATTTTTTGTGTGTTTTTTGTGCACAGATTTCCTTGGGGTTTTGCCTGCAACAGACGTTCTGTTATAGTCCTCGACATGATTTAACCAGTTTTAGAAACTTCAGAGTGTTTTCTATCCACACATACTAATCATATGCATATACTATATTATCCTGGCATGAGTAGCAGGACGTTGAAATTTTGCGTGATTTTTAACAAAAAAGCGGAAAAAATTCACACGCTCCTTAACCTCTCTGGCCCACCCGAGACGCAATCGCCCCACCTTGCCAACAATAAATGCAAATGTGCTACGCCAAATGCTAATAGCACTCGTTAAAACTCAAACGTTCATTAAAACTCACATGCAGGGTACTCAATTCAAGCTACACTTGTTGTGAATCTAGCCAACGAGTCAGATTTGTAAAATGCTTTTCGGCGAAAGCATGAGAAGCTATTATCTGATAGCATGCAACACCCCGAAATACCAGAAGGAGACGTAAACAAAATAATTAGCATAGTCGGCGCTACACAAAATGCAGAAATAAAATATAAAACATTCATTACCTTTGACGAGCTTCTTTGTTGGCACTCCTATATGTCCCATAAACATCACAATTGGGTCTTTTTTCAATTAAATCGGTCCTTGTATACCCAAAATGTACAGTTATGAAGACCGTCAGATCCAGGAAAAAACTCTGTTTCAAAACGCAACGTCATTTTTTTATTAAAAAGTTGCCTATAAACGTTGACAAAACACTTCAAACTACTTCTGTAATCCAACTTTCGGTATTACTAAACGTTAATAAACGATCAAATTGATCACGGAGCGATCTGTATTCAATAGCTAGAAGTTTTCAAAACGAAGTCCATTTCCTCACGGATATTTTTTCCAGCTGCGCACCTGAAGACAGGATGTGCCATTGACTAATCTGACCAAGGATAAAGGGCCCTGGTAAACACAACACTGGCGACATCGTGTGGAAGCTGTAGGAATTGCAAGCTCAGTCCCATCATTTATTTCAAGCCATAGACAATACCGAGACTGGCAGATTGATTTTTTCTTTGTCGATTTTGTGATTAGGTTTCCTTGCGATTTTGACCACGGAACTCGTTCTGTTATAGTCACAGACACCATTGAACCAGTTGTAGAAACTTCAGAGTGTTGTCTATGCACACATACTAATCATATGCATATACTATATTCCTGGCATGAGTAGCAGGACATTGAAATGTTGCGTGATTTTTAACAGAATTTTGAAAAAAGTAGCCCGATCTCTAATTAACTTAACATGTCTTTCTGGTAGGTTACTGTTGGTGTGTGACCAGTTCTGGACAATATATCCCGGGTTCTGAGACTCCACCAGGCACTGCTCCAGTCATCTGTTCCACCCAGAGTAAGTGAGGCCCTGTGGTCTCATCCAACACCATCACCACTTTAAACTCCAACACATCACTACTCTTGCTTCCTAAATGGGACCTCTTTATGCTTTCTTGACAAGATGCTAAACTGATTTCTGTATCATGATCTCTCTTCTTCCTGTGTCATTATCTCTCTTCTTCCTGTGTCATGATCTCTTTTCTTACGGTATCATTATCTCTTCTTCCTGTGTCATTATCTTTCTTCTTTCTGTGTCATGATCTCTCTTCTTCCTGTGTTTTTCCACTTCCGACCATTCAGGTCATTAACCCTCATCCTCCACCATACCATCAGAATTGACAGCCATATTGTTGTCATTCCAGCATAGCTGTTGCTTCACCAACTATTTCTGAATATTCTGCATTTTTTACTTTACTACTCGCCGCCATTTCGAACCTCCAACTCTCCGTGCGGGGTTCCAGAGGGAGGGTTCTGACTGGACGGGTCCTTAAAAAGGAGAGGGAGAATTTAACTCACAGGCAGGACAGAGGGAGAGACCCAGTGAAGATCTCTGAAGTAGTGAAGCAACAACTGAATATTTCAGAAATGTACATCTGAAATGGCTTCCTATTCCATATAGGGCACTTCTCCTGACCAGGGCCCTTCGGGGAACAGGGTCCTATATAGGATGCAGTCTCCTGACCAGGGCCCAAAGTGGAACAGGGTCCCATAGGTGAACAGGGCCCATAGGGGAACAGGGGCCCATAGGGGAACAGGGGCCCATAGGGGACGCAACCCAAGATTCCAGATGCCGCCAGAGCTTCCAGGATGTTTGTCCAGCAATGTATGTTATATTATGTAATGTCATCGTTATAAAGAATGTTATCTGTGTTTAGATGGTATGATACGACCCAAGACCCCCTGTGAGATTGCTAGAGAAAATGCTTTGAAAAAAGTCAGGCCTGGAGTCTACATCCCCACGTGTGACAACGATGGACAATACAAACCTGAGCAATGTTCAGGCTCTACAGGTTACCACACACACACACACACACACACACACACACACACACACACACACACACACACACACACACACACACACACACACACTATAAGTGCTCCAATTGAGTTGAACGTGACAATTCAACATGTTACAGTAAAATGTGTAAATATTATATATTTAACAGGTTATTAACATGTCCATTTCTGGTAGGTTACTGCTGGTGTGTGAACAGATCTGGACAGAAGATCCCGGGTACTGAGACTCCACCAGGCACTGCTAGAATCAACTGTTCCACCAAGTGGAAATAAGGCCCTGTGGTCTCATCCAACACCATCACCACTTTAAACTCCAACACATCACTACTCTTGATTCCTACATTGGCACTTTTTATGCTTTCTTTACAAGAATCTCCTATGATTTCAGTGTCATGATCTCTCTTCTTCCTGTGTCCCTCTGTCATGACATCTCTTCACCTTTTCTAATTTAATTCTAATTATGACAGCTGTGGTCCTCCAAAGACATCAAAATGTAATTCCAATATATACAGGAGTTCAGAGTCCAGAATCAGAACCATGCTACTCTGAGTCTGAAGAATTGTTCCAGACCACAGAGGGATGAAAGATCCCTTGACTGATTCTACATCGTCACATTTCACTAAATCATTCCATTGTTTGCTTCATGCATTATATCACCCTGTAAAATAAAGTACATGCTCTTCATCTTTACACGAGTAAATGTTGTATTAGAACTTGTACACTATGCATTCAGGCAGGTCGCATTCTCCAAACAGATGTCAAAGAAAAGCTCACACACACACACACACACACACACACACACACACACACACACACACACACACACACACACACACACACACACACACACACACACACACACACACACACACACACACACACACACACACACACACACACACACACACACACACACACAGGATGGAGTGACACAGTGTGGGCCTGTTATAGAGCTCAAGTCGATAGTGCATGATGAGTTATGTGGCTCTAGAACGTTCTCAGATTGAGAAACAGCCTCGTACATTTGCAATAACTTCAATTAATTTTGACCATTACGAGAATGACGACATTTAGAAAAGTCCCAGAGTCACAAGACTAGGTGCATTAAAACTGCCTCGGCCCATAAAGATGGACCCCAACGTTTGTGTCCGATAGCTCATTCAGGGACCCCGTAGCAACTCCTGGAAAATGTGGATTATCAGCACCAATTAAGGTCGCTGCTCGGGCTCCAAATGACCTATTGAGCCGAAACTTGGCATTCGAGGTCACCTCAGCTAGGCCTACACATAATGTCAGAACTGGACCCGCAGCTAGATAGTAACTATGTGTTATATGCTTTTATTATGGTTTAACCTTTTGTGACTAGGGGGCAGTATTTTCATTTTTGGAAAAATAACGTTCCCGTAGTAAACGGGATATTTTGTCAGGTCAAGATGCTAGAATATTCATATAATTGACAGCTTAGGATAGGAAACACTCTAAAGTTTCCAAAACTGTCAAAATATTGTCTGTGAGTATAACAGAACTGATATTGCAGGCGAAAGCCTGAGAAAAATCCAATCCGGAAGTGCCCCAGGTTTTGAAAGCGCTGTTCCAATGACTCCCTATTCAGCTGTGAATATAACATCAACGAGCTTACGCTCTCTACATATTCCCCAAGATGTCTACAGCACTGTGACGTAGTGTTACACATTTCTGTAGAAGAAAATGAACTTTGGCTGTCGACCTGGGAGTCTCGTCAGTGAAAACATCCAAAGTTCAAAGGTAAACAATTTAATTTGATTGCTTTTCTGATTTCCGTGACAAGGTTGTGTTTCGTGAGTGTGTTATTTGTGTGTGTTATTTCAGAAAATCACAGAAAATCACAGAAATCTCGCAGAGCTCCGAAGCACACTTTGAAAAGATTCGTATGAACACGCTTCAACTGGATCTGTAACTGTTTAAAAAATATAGATATTTTTGAACATCACCAATTTGACATTGTATGATTTCTCTTAAATGACGACAGATAAATGGCTGGTTCTTTTTTATTGACACTGGAGGCTCCTTGACTTTGACGTGAAGCGGAAAAATTATTGCTCTATTTTCATTTTGGACCTTTAAATCACAGAAAAATGGCCATAACTCAAAAACCGTTAAGGCCTAGACGCCATCTTGTTCGGGGCCAACTGCCCATTATGCCAAACCTACGCTCACCAAGTTTCGTCTTCAAAGTCTTTTAAGTTTTGGAGATAAAGCCACGTCGTGATTCGTGATGTTTTGTACATTTGCAATATGATTCCATTCGAACCTGTTGTCGGGACAGCGGAAAAATGACCAAAATTTTATTATTTTATGAAACGGAAACCGAATGTCCGAGAGAGTTCATTTGATGCCTTCCCGGTAGATAAGGCCCGACGCCGTCCGCGAATTTTACAAATGTTTTCGGACGTCTAGTAAGGGACCGTACATTTGCAATATGGACTTTCTCACTAACCATATGGCGAATGTCAAAATGTTCCCGTAATGTATGAAATGTCTATTTATGTTGTAAATGTGAACATGAATTAACGCTGTCACTTTAGACTCCTCTTGTTTTATTCTTGTACGGAACCCAATAATTTATGAGAACTTACTTGATAGGTTGATGTCCTCTGTGTGATTTGTGTCTTGTTTGACACATCACCTACACACTTTATTAGAATACTTGTGAAATGCACAGTTATTTTTGGTAACATTTTTTTCTCTCATACTCCAACCCCATTGGATGCATTGAACGGATGTGGGTGGAGCAATGTCTACATAGAGGTGCAGGTTGTGAACACTGAAGGCTCTGAAGAAGGCTTTGAGGCTGATACGTACAGCTTTAGAGCAGTGAGACTAGCAAGAACAGTGTTCTTCATCTTACTCAACTGTAACCATGCACCTGCAATAAAGATAGCTCAGATGTGAGAGTCCAAGTACGCTCTAAAAATGTGGGGTTCAACTGGAGTTCTAAAGTTCTGTTCTTTGAAACCATACAGTTCTTGGAACTGAAAATGGCCCTCAAAAGGTTCTTCTAAGAACCCCGTAGAAGGTGGGGGTCATCAAGGAACCTCCTTAGCTGGTGGGGGTTCTTGCAGGAACCTTCCTGCCCAACAAACATTAAGATTTGAAAGGACAGTAGAAGCTGCTTAACTTCTTAAGGGGCAGTGAGTTCCTTAGATGAAAGGTGCACAGAGGAGCCCATATTAAACTGCCTGCTTCTCAGTCCCAGTTGCTAATATATGCATATGATTATTCACATTGTATAGAAAACACTTTGAAGTTTCTAAAACCGTTTGAATGATGTCTGTGAGTATAACATAACTCATATGGCAGGCAAAAACCTGAGAAGATTTTCAACCAAGATCCTATTGAAATCACAGCGAGATATGGATGAGTTTGCACTTCCTACGGCTTCCACTGGATACCAGCAGTCTGTAGAACTTTGTCTGATGCCTCTACTGTAAGTGAAGATTTATAATGCTATTTATGAGTTTTGTTGACTGCACAATTTGGCAGTGAACTGTATGGCTTCCTTTTGTGGCTGAACCCTGTTTTCAGATGATTGAATATTGTGTTTTGCTGTAAAGCTTTTTGAAATCTGACAAAGCGGTTGCATTAAGAACAAGTGTATCTTTAGTTCTATTTAAAACATGTATCGTTCATCAAAGTTCATGACTATGTTATTTGACTTGGTTCTCTGCAATTTCTATGGATACTTTGGAGGCATTTCTGAACATAGTGCCAATGTAAACTGAGGTTTTTGTATATAAATATTAACTTTATTGAACAAAACATGTATTGTGTAACATGAAGTCTATGAGTGCCATCTGATGAAGATCAAAGGTTAGTGATTAATTTGATCCCTTTCTGCTTTTTGTGACTGATTTTGCGGTGACATAACAATCGCTTGTGGTGATTTCGCTGAAAAGCCTGTTTGAAATCGGACACTTTAGTGGGATTAACAAGATAACCTTTAAAATGGTATGACACACATGTATGTTCGAAGAATTTTAATTGAGATGTTTGAATTTGACGAGGCATGTCAATTGGTATGTTATGCAGATCACATTTACCATCCACCTCCTTTACTATCACCTGGGCCTCTACGTTATTGACAAAGTATTACAACTATTAGCAAAAGTTGTCACCACGAAAACCAAGGTATGAAATCTGAGCTTGTTTTGTAAATCTCTATAATTAAAATGTTCAAGGACCAGATTTCATTCCTCCCTACACCGCTGATGACTAACTGGAATACTGTTGGATGTTGCAGTGCATGGTGAGCATTCTGGCTGTGGATAGAGATCAACACCCCAGATATTAAACATTGGGCTTTAAGCTCTGCTGGCTTTTCACCTCGTGATTTTATTTTATCTTCCAGGATCACTTAAGGGGTTCTCTGAACATAGGGGTTCCCTGTAGTTAACTGTCGCATGGCAACTCTTGATATTTTATATGGAAACCATTACAATAGCTGTTAAAAAGCAGCAGCTCCTCTTCCTAGGGTCCACACAAAATGACATTAGAACTACATGATCAAATTACAGGTAGCCTACATGCCACATGTCCCGTTTTTAACCAGGTTTGCTGTTCACTTGAGCAATAAGAAATGGAACGGCGTTCCTTGCAATAATGGCTCTATATATCACTGTAGGCTTAATGGTCCCACCTTAACAGAATAAAATCCACCAATCCAGGTAGGAGGGAAACTAACAGTCTTGACCAAGACCAACGCCTGTAGAAACTGGTCCTCCTCGGAGCTGTGCACAGATGCCAGGTTTGCGCCAAGGTACTCGACAACGTTGGGTACAGACACCAGTTGATCACCAAGGGACACACAGTACCGCTATAGAAGAAAGTATTTAACTAGGCAAGTCAATTAAGAACATTATTATCTACAGTAACAGCCAAGCAGTAGATGGGAACAAAGACATTTCATGTATTAGTCAGTCAGTCTTGCTGAGAATTTGTCTTCTGGACTCTCAACCAAATATTGACCATCACAACTAATTCATTTTTAAACTCTTAAAGATACTAGTTCCTCTCAGTCTTAAGCCATGTCCTGTGGGTTCCAGTATACAGAAGGCACGACTCAACATTATATACTCAAAATGTACAGAAAATTCCCATCTTAAAGGGAAGTTCAGTATTTCACATCAGTCATGTGTTGCAGTTTAAGAAAGTATCACCTTTAAGGTAATGTCAAAGAGCTAATTTCAACTACACTTCCCCTTCAAATTCACATTAGATGGTAAGGGTGATACCTCTGCTTCAGGCCAGCTCCTCGTAGTCTTTACAAACATTAAACAGCTTGATCCAAATTTGGTCCAACCGGAAGGACACAAGTCTTCTTCTACAAGTGAATCTGTAAGGAGAAGTTAGCGGTGGCTTTAAAGGCTATTGGAGAAAGATCTACAAACCAGAGCTACAATATTTTTTGTTGATCAGTCAGTCACCTCTGCTACAAGAAATATACAGAACGAGTCAAGAAAAGTAGACTCTTACTTGCATCTCCCAGAGCAAAGGCAGCACTGAGAAGCAGAAGACTGGTCAACATGGTCATGGAGTCTCCTGAGAGAAACAAAGAGTGAAGCCATCAAAACCAGATTCAACTCCACATACAGTAGATTAGATCAGGAATATGTCTGCTTTCCTAAATGCCAACATATTCCCTAAACAGGGCTGAGGAGAATTTCTGGGCAGGTATTTCTCTCCACTCAGACAGATGTAATAGAGTTCAAATTCCCAAATGTAGAAATGTCATTCCGGTTTGGTTATGGCCAAATCTGTCAGAAAACAAGCATTATGATTGAACACAAAGTTCAATTCTGCTTATTTTAATTTCCAACAAAAATAAAAGCAAAGTACTAAATGCTGTCAGGTCAGGCATAGTGGCTTGTAACACCAGTAGGTAAGGCTCAGTGGCTTGTAACACCAGTAGGTAAGGCTCAGTGGCTTGTAACACCAGTAGGGAAGGCTCAGTGGCTTGTAACACCAGTAGGGAAGGCTCAGTGGCTTGTAACACCAGTAGGTAAGGCTTAGTGGCTTGTAACACCAGTAGGGAAGGCTTAGTGGCTTGTAACACCAGTAGGGAAGGCTCAGTGGCTTGTAACACCAGTAGGGAAGGCTCAGTGGCTTGTAACACCAGTAGGTAAGGCTCAGTGGCTTGTAACACCAGTAGGTAAGGTGAAATGGCCACCAGGAAAGGCTGTGATAACATGTGGTGCTGGAGGGAATACACCACAGCCCAATATTAGATGACATGGTTCAATAAGGTACCTGCTAGCAGTATGGGGTCCCACCTCTGAAGATCCAGCCATAATACACTAGATGGTTCTGATAAAGCACCATTTACAGCACTGAGCAGTGATCAATAACAACATCTAGATTAGACAAGGCCCATCCAAATATGGCAGCCAATGTTTTGTTCTGGCTTTGCACGTCCATGTTTCCCCTACTTCCAGTCTGGCCCAGCATGGTGCCCATATTGTGAGGGTGATTAGCTAAACAGCTGTGCACAACAAGCAATCCATTTAAAGTTGTTGGGGGAGAATAAAGTAAAAACAGCATTTCATAGTTTCTTGTTCACGGAGACGCAGTGCAACCAATCAGAACAGTCTACAGGATTATAGATGTAAGACACATTCTGCTAGCAGGAACCATCATTATACCATGTCTCATCTCACTAGCTGTAACACTTCCCTTACAGTTAAATTAAAGGTCTAATACTGGGTCAGCTGCACCATAACAATACACATGATGAACAGGATATTACACCCCAATACAGGAAGTTAAAACCCTGGAAAAGTTACAATAGCAGGAACTTACTTTAGCCAATCAACAACAGGAACAATAAAGGAACTGGGACACCACAAATGCTGAACAAACCAAGTAGAACAAGCTGCTTATATACCAGAAGAATGGAAGAGGAATTGGTGATTAGCAGAGTGAGTTAAGGTGTGGTGAGTTAGCAGGAAAGGGGCATGTCCAGAACGTAATTGGGAGTTCAATTATGCCCACTGAATGCATTTTTTTAATGATCATATACAAAGAGTTGTTTTGCAGGACAAGGTTTATTGTGACTTTCAAGAATGCCGGAATTGCTTCACCTTGTTCTTCTGGTAGGCTCGATGCAAGTTTCACCATCCAATTATTTCAGACATACAATGCAGTTCCACCATGGCACGGACCATGGTGATACCTTGGTGCAGACCATGATGATACCTTGGTGCAGACCATGGTGATACCTTGGTGCAGACCATGGTGATACCTTGGTGCAGACCATGGTGATACCTTGGTGCAGACCATGATTATACCTTGGTGCAGACCATGATGTGGTCCTGTGTAGCTCAGTTGGTAGAGCATGGCGCTTGTAATGCCAGGGTAGTGGGTTCGATCCCCGGGACCACCCACACGTAGAATGTATGCACACATGACTGTAAGTCGCTTTGGATAAAAGCGTCTGCTAAATGGCATATATACATATATATATATATACCTTGGTGCAGACCATGGTGATACCTTGGTGCAGACCATGGTGATACCTTGGTGCAGACCATGATGATACCTTGGTGCAGACCATGGTGATACCTTGGCACGGACAATTTGTTTATTCTACACTCTAGAAGACAGGATGAGGGGAGAGAGGAATATGAGAGAGGAGAGGATGAGGGGGGAAGGGATATGGGAGAGGAGAGGTGAGGAGAGGATGAGGGGAGAGAGGAATATGGGAGAGGTGAGGAAAGGAGGAGGGGAGAGAGGTATATGAGAGAGGAGAGGTTAGGTGAGGAGAAGAGAGGAGGAAAGATGATGGATCAAGGTGTTAAAGGGATGTTGTGCGATTTTGGCAATTTAGCCCTCTTTCATTAGTTTTGAAGGAAGTTTTGAAATGAACTACTATAGCTTCAGCACAATTGCTAACTATGAGAGCAGATGCCAAAGACTTCCAGTCATTGCGCTGACGTGAGTTAGCGATCACTGGAAAAACTACCTTCAAAGTCCTTCAAATGGCATGCAGAGACAAAACCTGGCTCCGTGTAAGAAGAAAAGGGTTTTAATTTGCCAAAATATTGCAATATCCCTTTAAGTACATAACCTACTGTATAACTGGGGGTACTGGAGGAGAGTATCACATTGTTATAAAGGAGACAGGAATGCGTAATAGGGTTTTTTATTTTCCCAAATTGCAGTGTGCCATGTAAAGGCACGGGGACGAAGACCAAGCAAACACATATACAAAACACAGGGCTGAAACCCATTCAAAAGAGCGAGGAGTACCTCGAATAAATACACAGGAGGAGACCCGAAAACACAAGCATACAATGATACAACACGGGACGAGACCCCTAATCATCTATGCACAATACAAGTGGCACGAAAGCCAAAACAACAAGGCACAGGTACTCACACGACCAACGGACATTGGAACATGGATGCTTCCCAAATGGCTTCTTATCCCCTATGTAGTGCATTACTTTGGACCAGGGCCCACAGTGAACTAAATTAAATAGAGAATAGCTCACGGCCACAAAGGTAATATGGACCCTTGTCTAAAGTAGCTCACTACGTAGGGAATGGGAAGTCAGTTGGGACATAGACATGTATTAGATGAACAGATGTTGAAATCTCACCTTCTGAAGTCTTCAGTTGTAGCTTCACTTCTTCAAAGGTCTTCACTGGGTCTCTCTCTGTCCTGCCTGTGAGTTGAGTTCTACCTCTCTCTCAACTCCTTTTTAAGGACCCGTCCAGTCAGACCCCTCCCTCTATTTTGTCAAAATTTCTCTCTCTCTCTCTACCTCTCTCTCTCTACCTCTCTCTCTCTCTACCGCTCTCTCTCTACCTCTCTCTCTCTCTCGCTCTCTCTACCTCTCTCGCTCTCTCTCGCTCTCTCTCGCTCTCTCTCGCTCTCTCTCGCTCTCTCTCGCTCTCTCTCGCTCTCTCTCGCTCGCTCTCTCTCGCTCGCTCTCTCTCGCTCTCATCCTTCAATTGTCCATACTTTCTGTCCAGCCCAAACCCTGCTGGACCTGTCTGACATCTACCTGTTTGACAGGGTTGGGGTCAATTCAAAGTGAAGGTATTCAACTTCTGGCTCAGCTGGTTAGAGAGCTCTGTCTCATTGACAACCCAATGTTGCTAATGGCCAGCTATCTATCCTGTTAATATAACTTGTTTTGTTAGCTAGGTAATGTTAGCTAGGTATGTTAGAAATGTTATGAGCACCAGCTCATTAGCTAGGTAATGTTAGCCATGTTATGAGCACCAGCTCGTTAGCTAGGTAATGTTAGCTAGGAATGTTAGCCATGTTATGGGCACCAGCTAGTTAGTTAGGTAATGTTAGCCATGTTATGAGCACCAGCTCGTTTGCTAGGTAATGTTAGCCATGTTATGAGCACCAGCTAGTTAGCCAGGCAATGTTAGCCATGTTATGAGCACCAGCTAGTTAGCTAGGTAATGTTAGCCATGTTATGAGCACCAGCTCGTTAGCTAGGCAATGTTAGCCATGTTATGAGCACCAGCTAGTTAGCTAGGTAATGTTAGCCATGTTATGAGCACCAGCTCGTTAGCTAGGCAATGTTAGCCATGTTATGAGCACCAGCTAGTTAGCTAGGTAATGTTAGCTAGGTATGTTAGCCATGTTATGAGCACCAGCTCGTTAGCTAGGCAATGTTAGCCATGTTATGAGCACCAGCTAGTTAGCTAGGCAATGTTAGCCATGTTATGAGCACCAGCTAGTTAGTTAGGCAATGTTAGCCATGTTATGAGCACCAGCTAGTTAGTTAGGCAATGTTAGCCATGTTATGAGCACCAGCTCGTTAGCTAGGCAATGTTAGCCATGTTATGAGCACCATCTCGTTAGCTAGGTAATGTTAGCTCGGTATGTTAGCCATGTTATCAGCACCAGCTAGTTAGCTAGGCAATGTTAGCCATGTTATGAGCACCAGCTCGTTAGCTAGGCAATGTTAGCCATGTTATGAGCACCATCTCGTTAGCTAGGTAATGTTAGCTCGGTATGTTAGCCATGTTATCAGCACCAGCTAGTTAGCTAGGCAATGTTAGCCATGTTATGAGCACCATCTAGTTAGCTAGGTAATGTTAGCTAGGCAATGTTAGCCATGTTATGAGCACCAGCTAGTTAGCTCCAAAAGTGGTTGGTAACGTTTGGCTGCATGCCGACAGTGCATTCAGAGCCATTCATTTAAATAATCGACTTGTATTTTTTTCCAGAGTTTCCTGGTCTGTGCATTAACAAGCTATTCATTTCCAGCATCTTTCAGACCATTGAAAATGCAAAAAAAAGAGAGGAGGACAGGCACACCCTGCCCCACCGCTACCAATGATTCTCAGCTAGCGGCGGCCAATGTTAGCAGAAGTTTGTAGTGGGTTTTTACATAATCGTAGTGCAAAAGTATTGCACAAAAAAATACCATAAACCACATAATCTCAGTGTGATTTAATTTAAAACAGGACAATGGAATAGATGGATGAGGTATGTCCCAAATAGAACGCTATTACTTACATAGTGGACAAGTTGTGACCCTACAGGCCCTGGTCAAAAGCAGTGTACTATGTTGGGAATGTCTTGAAATAGTTTTATTGTGTAAGATGGTTGTTATGGTACCCCTGTAGCAAAATATGTTGTCTTAAAAAGTTAATTTAACCCTCCCGTGGTCCTGGGGTCAGGGTGACCCAGGTCCTGTCCTCCCCTTTCTGTGCTCGCGGGTCAGAGCAACCCAGGCCCTGTGTTTCCAGGGCTCCCGCTCTGCGCTGGCGGGGTCAGAGTGACCGTGCCGGCCACTGGCGAGGTGTGTGCCTTTGAGCGTAGTAGAGAGTCTGCGAGTGTGGTGAGGCGTGTGCCCGGCTCCCCGCTCTGCACTCTGGGCTCGCAGCTCTGCGCTCTTGGGTCAGAGCACCTCAGCCAGACGCTGCACAGGTCCGGACGTGCCTCGCTGTGTGCTAGAGAGCAGCCGAGTGTTCTTGTTGTGCTCTGTGCTCGTGGTTCAGTGCGACCCAGGCCCTGTGTTTCCAGGGCTCTGCGCTCGTGGGTCTGTGCGACCCAGGCCCTGTGTTTCCAGGGCTCTGAGCTCTGCGCTCGTGGGTCAGTGCGACCCAGGCCCTGTGTTTCCAGGGCTCTGCGCTCGTGGGTCAGTGCGACCCAGGCCCTGTGTTTCCAGGGCTCTGCGCTCGTGGGTCAGTGCGACCCAGGCCCTGTGTTTCCAGGGCTCTGCGCCCGTGGGTCAGTGCGACCCAGGCCCTGTGTTTCCAGGGCTCTGCGCCCGTGGGTCAGTGCGCCCCAGGCCCTGTGTTTCCAGGGCTCTGCGCCCGTGGGTCAGTGCGCCCCAGGCCCTGTGTTTCCAGGGCTCTGCGCTCGTGGGTCAGTGCGACCCAGGCCCTGTGTTTCCAGGGCTCTGCGCTCGTGGGTCAGTGTGACCCAGGCCCTGTGTTTCCAGGGCTGGCACTCTGCGCTCCGCTCTCTGCGAGTCAGAGCGACCCTGTCAGCCACTAACGAGGCGTGTGCCGCGGAGCGTAGTAGAGAGTCTGCGAGTGTGGCGAGTGTGTGCCCGGCTCCCCGCTCTGCGCTCTGGGCTCGCAGCTCTTGGGTCAGAGCACCTCAGCCAGACGCTACACAGGTCCGGACGTGCCCCTCTGTGTGCTAGAGAGCAGCCGAGTGTTCTTGTTGTGCTCTGCGCTCTACGGGTCAGAGCGACCCAGCCAGCCGCTGCACAGAGGCATAAACTGAACAAGTTCCACAGACATGTAACTAACAGAAATGGAATAATGTGTACCTGAACAAAGGAGAGGAGGTCAAAGTCAAAAGTAGCAGTCAGTATCTGGTGTGGCCACCAGCTGCATTAAGTACTGCAGTGCATCTCCTCCTCATGGACTGCACCAGATTTGCCCGTTCTTGCTGTGAGATGTTACCCCACTCTTCCACCAAGGCACCTGCAAGATCCCAGAAATTTCTGTGAGGAATGGCCCTAGCCCTTACCCTCCGATCCAACGGGTCCCAGGCGTGCTCAATGGGATTGAGATCCGGGCTCCTCGTTGGCCATGGCAGAATACTGACATTCCTGTATTGCAGGAAATCACACTCGTTCTGTGCAGTATGGCAGGTGGCTTTGTCAAGCTGGAGGGTAGTTAGGATGAGCCTGCAGGAAGGGTACTACATGAGGGAGGAGGATGTCTTCCCTGTTCTTCCACTTTAAGATGACATATTATCATCATTGACAAAAAGATCATTGACAAAAAAAATCAGTTATTCCATTCAGTTATTCCACCCTCCTCTCATACCCTAACCTCTCCCCTCCCCCTCTCATACCCTAACCTCTCCCATATCCCTCTCCCCTCCTCCTCTCATACCCTAACCTCTCCCCTCTCCCTCTCCCCTCCTCCTCTCATACCCTAACCTCTCCCCTCTCCCATACCTCTTTCCCCTCCTCCTCTCATACCCGAACCTCCCCTCTCCCATACCGCTCTCCCCCCCTCCTCTCATACCCTATACCTCTCCTATACCTCTCCCCTACACTTCTCCTCCCCTAACCTCTCCTCTCTCCTATCCATCTTGTCCCCTAACCTCTCCCCTCCTCCTCTCATATACCTAAGCTCTCTCCTCTCCCATACCCCTCTCTCCCCTCCTCCTCTCACACCCTAAGCTCTCCCCCCTCCTCCTCTCACACCCTAAGCTCTCCCCATACCCTCCTCTCATACCTCTCTCCCCCCCCCCTAAGCTCTCCCCCTCCTCCACTCATCCTCCCTAACCTCTCCCCTCCTCTCTCTCCTACCCTAAGCTCTATACCCTCCTCCTCCTCTCATACCCTAAGCTCTCCCCTCCTCTCCTCTCATCCCTAAGCTCTCCCCTCCTCCTCTCATACCCTAAGCTCTCCTCTCATACCCTCTCCTCTCCCCTCCTCCTCTCCCCATACCCTAATACCTCTCCCTCTCATACCCTCCTCTCCCCTCCTCCTCTCATACCCTAAGCTCTCCCCTCCTCCTCTCATACCCTCTCCTCTCTCCCTCCTCCTCTCATACCCTAAGCTCTCCCCTCCTCCTCTCATACCCTAAGCTCTCCCCTCCTCCTCTCATACCCTAAGCTCTCCCCTCCTCCTCTCATACCCTAAGCTCTCCCCTCCTCCTCTCATACCCTAAGCTCTCCCCTCCTCCTCTCATACCCTAAGCTCTCCCCTCCTCCTCTCCTACCCTACCTCTCCTCTCCTCCTCTCATACCCTAAGCTCCCTCCCCTCCTCCTCTCATACCCTAAGCTCTCCCCTCCTCCTCTCGCCATACCCTCCTCTCCCCTCGCCCCTCTCTCCCTCTCCCTACCCTCTCCCCCTCCTCTCCCTCTCCAATACCCCTCTCCCCTACCTCCCTCTCCAATACCCCTCTCCCCTCCTCCCCTCTCCTCCCCTACCTCTCCCTCCTCCTCCTCTCTCCAATACCCCCCTCGCCTCCCTCCTCCTCTCTCCAATACCCCTCTCCCCTCCTCCTCTCTCCAATACCCCTCTCCCCTCCTCCTCTCTCCAATACCCCTCTCCCCTCCTCCTCTCTCCAATACCCCTCTCCCCTCCTCCTCTCTCCAATACCCCCCCCTCCCCTCCTCTCTCTCCAATCCCCTCTCCCATACCTCCTCCTCTGCTCCTCTCTCCTCCCTCTCCCTCATCTCCTCTCTCCAATACCCCTCTCGCCCCCCTCCCTCCTCTCTCCAATACCCCTCTCCCCTCCTCCTCTCCTCTATACCTCTCATGGTCTGCGCCAAGGTATCACCATGGTAACGTCAAAATACTTTGTTGCTGTTAAATTAACTAGGAGTAAGTTTAATTTGATGACTGGATCAGTGAATGATACTGGGTTTACTGTACCTCCAAAGTTGATATGAGGGGGGGTCAGAATAAACTCAATGTATAGTCTTTCCTCTAACACCTGAAACAGTTAAAGTTACTCCATAACCCCTCCTACTGGGACTATTGCTTGTGTGAAGAACATGAAGCCTACTCCTCACATTTGCAATCATCCAATACACGTCAAAGACCATAATTAGTCTACAACTTGATGCTAGAAACCCCATACACATGTTTACAAGCAGACTGTATGGAATAGATTACATCTATACTTAACTAGAACCATTTTACATATGTATAAAAGCATCCTACGGAAGTTGACAATTAAATGCCACCACACACTATTTTTTTAACCAGGTTTGCTGTTCACTTGAGCAAGATGAGATGGAACGGAGTTCCTTGCAATAATGGCTCTATATATCACTGTAGGGTTAATGGTCCCACCTTAACAGAATAAAATCCACCAATCCAGGTAGGAGGGAAACCAACAGTCTTGACCAAGACCAACGCCTGTAGAAACTGGTCCTCCTCGGAGCTGTGCACAGATGCCAGGTTTGCGCCAAGGTACTTCACAACGTTGGGTACAGACACCGGTTGATCACCAAGGGACACACAGTATCGCTAGAGAAGAAAGTATTTATTTAACAAGGCAAGTCAGTTAAGAAAATTGTTATCTACAATGACAGCCAAGCAGTAGATGGGAACAAAGACATTTCATGTATTAGTCAGTCAGCCTTGCTGAGAATGTGTCTTCTGGACTCTCACCCAAATTGACCGTCACAACTAATTCCTTTTCAAAACATTATCTTAAAGATACTAGTTTCTCAGTCTTAAGCCATGTCCTGTGGGTTCCAGTATACAGGAGGCACAACAAATTCAATATGTTGAGAAAATTCCCATCTTAAAGGGAAGTTTAGTATTTCATATCAGTCATGTGTTGCCATTTAAGAAAGTATCACCTTTAAGGTAATGTCAGAGCTAATTTCAAATACACTTCCCCTTCAAAGTCACAGTAGATGGTAACAGTGATACCTCTGCTTCAGGCCAGCTCCGCGTAGTCTTTACAAACATTAAACAGCGTGATCCATATTTGGTCCAACCGGAAGGACACAAGTCTTCTTCAAGCAATGAATCTGTAAGGAGAAGTTACATGTGGCTTTAAAGGCTAGTAGAGAGAGATCTACAAAACAGAGCTACAATATTATTTGTAGGTCAATCAGTCATGTCTGCTACGAGAAAAATACAGAACGAGTCAAGAAAAGTGGACTCTTACGTGCATCTCCCAGAGCAAAGGCAGCACTGAGAAGCAGAAGGCTGGTCAACATGGTCATGGAGTCTCCTGAGAGAAACAGAGTGAAGCCATCAAAACCAGATTCAGTGAGAACCTCAGTGTAAATACAATCTAGTTTAGACACTACCCAGCTAAATACAATGTTTACCCAGCTAAATATGGCTGCCAATGTTTAGACGCTACCCAGCTAAATATGGCTGCCAATGTTTAGCTACCCAGCTAAATATGGCTGCCAATGTTTAGACGCTACCCAGCTAAATATGGCTGCCAATGTTTAGACGCTACCCAGCTAAATATGGCTGCCACGCTACCCAGCTAAATATGGCTGCCAATGTTTAGACGCTACCCAGCTAAATATGGCTGCCAATGTTTAGACGCTACCCAGCTAAATATGGCTGCCAATGTTTAGACGCTACCCAGCTAAATATGGCTGCCAATGTTTAGACGCTACCCAGCTAAATATGGCTGCCAATGTTTAGACGCTACCCAGCTAAATATGGCTGCCAATGTTTAGACGCTACCCAGCTAAATATGGCTGCCAATGTTTAGACGAGCTACCCAGCTAAATATGGCTGCCAATGTTTAGACGCTACCCAGCTAAATATGGCTGCCAATGTTTAGACGCTACCCAGCTAAATATGGCTGCCAATGTTTAGACGCTACCCAGCTAAATATGGCTGCCAATGTTTAGACGCTACCCAGCTAAATATGGCTGCCAATGTTTACCCAGCTAAATATGGCTGCCAATGTTTAGACGCTACCCAGCTAAATATGGCTGCCAATGTTTTACCCAGCTAAATATGGCTGCCAATGTTTAGACGCTACCCAGCTAAATATGGCTGCCAATGTTTGCTACCCAGCTAAATATGGCTGCCAATGTTTAGACGCTACCCAGCTAAATATGGCTGCCAGCTACCCAGCTAAATATGGCTGCCAATGTTTAGACGCTACCCAGCTAAATATGGCTGCCAATGTTTAGACGCTACCCAGCTAAATATGGCTGCCAATGTTTTGTTCTGGCTTTGCACATCCATGTTTCCTCTATTTCATAGTTTCTTGTTCACTGAGACGCAGAGCAACAGGCAACCAATCAGAACAGTCTAATAGATGTAAGACACATTCTGCAGGCAGGAACCATCATTATACCATGTCTCATCTCACTAGCTGTAACACTTCCCTTACAGTTAAATTAAAGGTCTAATACTGGGCCAGCTGCACCATAACAATACACATGATGAACAGGATATTACACCCCAATGCAGGAAGTTAAAACCCTGGAAAAGTTACAATAGCAGGAACTTACTTTAGCCAATCAACAACAGGAACAATAAAGGAACTGGGACACCACAAATGCTGAACAAACCAAGTAGAACAAGCCGCTTATATACCAGAAGAATGGAAGAGGAATTGGTGATGAGCAGAGTGAGTTCAGGTGTGGTGAGTTAGCAGGAAAGGGGCGTGTCCAGAGGGTAAGTGGGTAAGTAACACAGATCATTCCTGAACTTTGAAATATACACCTCAACAGAAGAAGCAAGGCGGTGTGTAAATGAACCAACTGCATCAGAGGTACACGAAGTTTGTGGAAATAGCGTTATCCTTCAAAACAATTGCACTACATTTGTCCAGAGCAACATATTCACTATGGGCTCTGGTCAAAAGTAGTGCACTTCATAGGGAATAGAGGGCTATTTGGGATACATTCACATACAGTATTAGATGAACAGATGTTGAAATGTCACTTTCTGAAATCCTGCTGTGAGTTGAGTTCTAACTCTCCCGATGGGTGAGATTGAGTTCTACATCTCCCTCTTCTCCATTTTATGGACAGATCCAGTCAGACCTCTCACTCTCGGGTTTTGTGAGCAGGTTGGTGGAGATGGCGGAAGCAAAAGTGTCATTTTAAGTTGAAAGCAGGTTGATTACAATTAGCGACCTTGCTCTTCTGGTAGGCTCGATGCAAGTTTCACCATCCAATTATTTCAGACATACAATGCAGTTCCACCATGGCACGGACCATGGTGATACCTTGGTGCAGACCATGATGATACCTTGGTGCAGACCATGATGATACCTTGGTGCAGACCATGATTATACCTTGGTGCAGACCATGGTGATACCTTGGTGCAGACCATGATGATACCTTGGTGCAGACCATGATGATACCTTGGTGCATACCATGGTGATACCTTGGTGCAGACCATGGTGATACCTTGGTGCAGACCATGGTGATACCTTGGTGCAGACCATGGTGATACCTTGGTGCAGACCATGGTGATACCTTGGTGCAGACCATGGTGATACCTTGGTGCAGACCATGATGATACCTTGGTGCAGACCATGGTGATACCTTGCAGACCATGGTGTGCAGACCATGGTGATACCTTGGTGCAGACCATGGTGATACCTTGGTGCAGACCATGGTGATACCAGACCATGTGTGCAGACCATGGTGATACCTTGGTGCAGACCATGATGATACCTTGGTGCAGACCATGGTGATACCTTGGTGCAGACCATGGTGATACCTTGGTGCAGACCATGATGATACCTTGGTGCAGACCATGATGATACCTTGGTGCAGACCATGGTGATACCTTGGTGCAGACCATGATGATACCTTGGTGCAGACCATGGTGATACCTTGGTGCAGACCATGGTGATACCTTGGTGCAGACCATGATGATACCTTGGTGCAGACCATGGTGATACCTTGGTGCAGACCATGATGATACCTTGGTGCAGACCATGGTTAGTTTTTTTGAGGGGTAAAGTTTTTACGTCCAGTTGTTTTTAGACACACAACAGTTTTTTGATGCAATTGGGTAAAGCTGGGCATTTTTACGTCCAGTTGTTTTTTGACCGACACACAACAGTCCAACGGAATCTCACTGGAACAGACAATTGTTACATCTATTTCCTATGCAGACTTTCTATATGGAGACAACAAAAAAATCAAGTTAATGGGTACATAGTTACTGTATTAAAGCTGAAGGTCAGGAGGAGAGGGTTTGTGTTAGGACAAGAGGAGGAGAGAGAGGTATGGGAGAAATGAGAGGAGGGGAGAGGTTAGGGGGAGAGGAGGGGGGGGTTAGGGGAGGAGAGGAGGAGGGGAGAGTCGAGAGGTTAGGGGAGGAGAGGGGTAGGGAAGAGGGGTATAGGAGGGAGGAGTGGAGGAGGGGAGAGAGGAGAGGTTAGGGGAGAGAGGTATAGGAGAAAGGAGAGGTTAGGGGAGAGAGGTATAGGAGAAAGGAGAGGAGGGGGGAGAGAGGTATATGAGAGAGGAGAGGTATAGGAGAGAGGAGAGGTATAGGTCGCACTGACCCACGAGCGCAGAGCGCGAGCCCTGGAAACACAGGGCCTGGGTCGCACTGACCCACGAGTGCAGAGCGCAGAGCCCTGGAAACACAGGGCCTGGGTCGCACTGACCCACGAGCGCAGAGCGCAGAGCCCTGGAAACACAGGGCCTGGGTCGCTTTTACCCACGAGCGGAGAGCCCTGGAAACACAGGGCCTGGGTCGCTTTTACCCACGAGCGCAGAGCGCAGAGCCCTGGAAACACAGGGCCTGGGTCGCTTTTACCCACGAGCGCAGAGCGCAGAGCCCTGGAAACACAGAGCCTGGGTCGCTCTTACCCACGAGCCGGGCACAGCCTCGTCACACTCGCAGATTCTCTACTACGCTCAAAGGCACACACCTCGCCAGTGGCTGGCACGGTCACTCTGACCCCGCCTGCGCAGAGCGGGAGCCCTGGAAACACAGGGCCTGGGTCGCTCTGACCCGCGAGCACAGAGCACAGAAAGGGGAGGACAGGACCTGGGTCACCCTGACCCCAGGACCACGGGAGGGTTAAATGAACTTTTTAAGACAACATATTTTGCTACAGGGGTACCATAACAACCATCTTACACAATAAAACTATTTCAAGACATTCCCAACATAGTACACTGCTTTTGACCAGGGCCTATAGGGTCACAACTTGTCCACTATGTAAGGAATAGGGTTCTATTTGGGACATACCTCATCCATCTATTCCATTGTCCTGTTTTAAATTAAATCACACTGAGATTATGTGGTTTATGGTATTTTTTGTGCAATACTTTTGCACTACGATTATGTAAAAACCCACTACAAACTTCTGCTAACATTGGCCGCCGCTAGCTGAGAATCATTGGTAGCGGTGGGGCAGGGTGTGCCTGTCCTCCTCTTTTTTGCATTTTCAATGGTCTGAAAGATGCTGGAAATGAATAGCTTGTTAATGAATGGCACTTAATGCACTGTCGGCATGCAGCCAAACGTTACCAACCACTTTTGGAGCTAACTAGCTGGTGCTCATAACATGGCTAACATTGCCTAGCTAACGAGCTGGTGCTCATAACATGGCTAACATACCTAGCTAACATTACCTAGCTAACTAGATGGTGCTCATAACATGGCTAACATACCTAGCACACATTACCTAGCTAACAAGCTGGTGCTCATAACATGGCTAACATTACCTAGCTAACTAGCTGGTTCTCATAACATGGCTAACATACCTAGCTAGCATTACCTAGCTAACTAGCTGGTGCTCATAACATGGCTAACATTACCTAGCTAACTAGCTGGTGCTCATAACATGGCTAACATTACCTAGCTAACTAGCTGGTGCTCATAACATGGCTAACATTACCTAGCTAACGAGCTGGTGCTCATACCATGGCTAACATTACCTAGCTAACTAGCTGGTGCTCATAACATGGCTAACATTACCTAACTAACTAGCTGGGCTCATAACATGGCTAACATTACCTAGCTGACAAGCAGGTGCTCATAACATGGCTAACATTACCTAGCTAACTAGCTGGTGCTCATAACATGGCTAACATTACCATGCTAACATTACTTAGCTAACTAGCTGGTGCTCATAACATGGCTAACATTACCTAGCTAACTAGCTGGTGCTCATAACATGGCTAACATTACCTAGCTAACTAGCTGGTGCTCATAACATGGCTAACATTACCTAGCTAACGAGCTGGTGCTCATAACATGGCTAACATTACCTAGCTAACTAGCTGGTGCTCATAACATGGCTAACATTACCTAACTAACTAGCTGGGCTCATAACATGGCTAACATTACCTAGCTGACAAGCAGGTGCTCATAACATGGCTAACATTACCTAGCTAACTAGCTGGTGCTCATAACATGGCTAACATTACCATGCTAACATTACTTAGCTAACTAGCTAGTGCTCCCAAATGGAATTCTTATGTCGACAACAGATGAGAGTTGTGATCATAACATTTCTAACATACCCAGTTAACATTACCTAGCTAACAAAACAAGTTATATTAACAGGATAGATAGCTGGCCATTAGCAACATTGGGATGTCAATGAGACAGAGCTCGCTAACCAGCTGAGCCAGCAAACAATATAACAAAATGAGGAATCACAGGAATCACAGTAGCAAGTATCCCTGGTGCACTGTAAAAATATTTAAAATATTTAGCAATTTAAACTATTAGTTTTTCAATGAAAACTCTACCTTTTATGTAATCCTCTCAATGGATTTCATGTTTCATGAGCTTGTCCAAGGTGTTGGACTTGACGACAGTTGCTACGATCAGTTGCCCAACATTCTGGGGCAAAAGATCAATTAGACAGACAGCAGTTAATTCAAATGAATTTAACATTCCAGAACTTATAGTTAAATTGATGCTGCATCTAAAGTCTATCTGGTGACATCACAATGAGGACAAAAGGTTTTCCAGCTCTTTATTTATCTCCTTCTGAAATAGCATTGTGTTTCCAAGACATTGTAATGCACTTCAGACTACATCTTCATCAGCTTCAATTAGGTAGAATTAAGTCTCTTCATAACAATATTGTGACCCAATATGTAACACATGAATGTGTGAGAGAGAGAGCGGTAGAGAGAGAGAGAGCGAGAGGTAGAGAGAGAGAGAGAGAGAGAGAGAGAGATTGAGGGAGAGAAATTTTGACAAAATAGAGGGAGGGGTCTGACTGGACAGGTCCTTAAAAAGGAGTTGAGAGAGAGGTAGAACTCAGCTCACAGGCAGGACAGAGAGAGACCCAGTGAAGATCTCTGAAGAAGTGAAGCTACAACTGAATACTTCAGAAGGTGAGATTTCAACATCTGTTCATCTAATACCTGTCTATGTCCCAACTGACTACCCATTCCCTACGTAGTGAGCTACTTTAGACAAGGGTCCATATTACCTTTGTGGCCATGAGCAATTCTCTATTTAGTTCACTGTGGGTCCTGGTCCAAAGTAGTGCACTACATAGGGGATAAGAAGCCATTTGGGAAGCATCCATGTTCCAATGTCTGTTGGTCGTGTGCCTTGTTGTTTTGGCTTTCGTGCCACTTGTATTGTGCATAGATGATTAGGGGTCTCGTCCCGTGTTGTATCATTGTGTGCTTGTGTTTTCGGGTCTCCTCCTGTGTATTTATTCGAGGTACTCCTCGCTCTTTTGAATGGGTTTCAGCCCTGTGTTTTGTATGCGTTTGCTTGGTCTTTGTACCGGGCCTTTACATGGCACACTGTAATTTGGGAAAATAAAAAAACCCTATTACGCATTCCTGTCTCCTTTATAACAATGTGACACTCTCCTCCAGTACCCCCAGCTATACAGTAGGTCATGTACTTAAAGGGATATTGCAATATTTTTGCAAATTATCTGCCAAATTGTGCAGTCAGCAAAACTCATAAAAAGCATTATAAATCTTCACTTACCTTTGCTGATCTTCATCGGAATGCACTCCCAGGACTCCCACAAGAAATGTTTGTTTTGTTCGGTAATGTCCATCATTTATGTCCAAGTAGCTACTTTTGTTAGCGCGTTAGCACGAAGCGTGTTCACTAAAGGCTGACGAAATGTCCAAAAGTTCCGTAACAGTCAGTAGAAACATGTCAAACGATGTATTGAATCCATCTTTAGAATGTTTTTAACATAAATCTCAAATGAATTTCCAATTGTGGGTATTACATGGACTTAAGGTGAGCGATGGAAGAGAGCTCCCTCTCATGTGAACGCACATGGTCAGTTCATGGCAGACCTGACTAATTCTCCTCTCATTTGGCCCCCCTTTACAGTAGAGGCATCAGACAAAGTTCTACAGACTGTTGACATCTAGTGGAAGCCGTAGGAAGTGCAAACTCATCCATATCTCGCTGTGATTTCAATAGGATTTTGGTTGAAAATCTTCTCAGGTTTTTGCCTGCCATATGAGTTATGTTATACTCGCAGACATCATTCAAATGGTTTTAGAAACTTCAAAGTGTTTTCTATCCAATGTGAATAATCATATGCATATATTAGCAACTGGGACTGAGAAGCAGGCAGTTTAATATGGGCACCTCTGTGCACCTTTCATCCAAGCAACTCACTGCCCCTTAAGAAGTTAAGCACCTGCTACTGTCCTTTCAAATCTAAATGTTTGTTGGGCAGGTTGGTTCCTGCAAGAACCCCCACCAGCTTAGGAGGTTCCTTGATGACCCCCACCTTCTACGGGGTTCTTAGAAGAACATTTTAAGGGCCATTTTCAGTTCCAAGAACTGTATGGTTTTAAAGAACAGAACTTTAGAACTCCAGTTGAACCCCACATTTTTAGAGCGTACTTGGACTAGGATTCAAGAGGCACTCTCACATCTGAGCTATCTTTGTTGCAGGTGCATGGTTACAGTTGAGTAAGATGAAGAACACTGTTCTTGCTAGTCTCACTGCTCTAAAGCTGTACGTATCAGCCTCAAAGCCTTCGTCAGAGCCTTCAGTGTTCACAACCTGCACCGCTATGTAGACATTGCTCCACCCACATCCGTTCAATGCATCCAATGGGGTTGGAGTATGAGAGAAAAAGGTGTTACCAAAAATAACTGTGCATTTCATAAGTATTCTAATAAAGTGTGTAGGTGATGTGTCAAACAAGACACAAATCACACAGAGGACATCAACCTATCAAGTAAGTTCTCAAATCATTGGGTTCCGTACAATAATAAAACAATAACTTTGGCTGTTATTTCAGTTTTGTACCTAATAGTGGATTTCCTTAACCTCTCCTCTAGTACCCACAGCCATTCCAGATCCTTTAAAATGCTCAACTAATCTCTCTTTCTCTCTCTCAGGAGACTATCACCATGGCGATATTGACTATCATTCTGCTTGTCAGCACGGCTTTTGCTATGGGAGGTAAGCGGGACATTTACATTTTATTTTATTTTATTTCACCTTTATTTAACCAGGTAGGCTAGTTGAGAACAAGTTCTCATTTGCAACTGCGACCTGGCCAAGATAAAGCATAGCAGTGTGAACAGACAACACAGAGTTACACATGGAGTAAACAATTAACAAGTCAATAACACAGTAGAAAAAAATGGGCAGTCTATATACAATGTGTGCAAAAGGCATGAGGAGGTAGGCGAATAATACAATTTTGCAGATTAACACTGGAGTGATAAATGATCAGATGGTCATGTACAGGTAGAGATATTGGTGTGCAAAAGAGCAGAAAAGTAAATAAATAAAAAACAGTATAAAAACAGTATGGGAATGAGGTAGGTGAAAATGGGTGGGCTATTTACCAATAGACTATGTACAGCTGCAGCGATCGGTTAGCTGCTCGGATAGCTGATGTTTGAAGTTGGTGAGGGAGATAAAGGTCTCCAACTTCAGCGATTTTTGCAGTTCGTTCCAGTCACAGGCAGCAGAGTACTGGAACGAAAGGCGGCCAAATGAGGTGTTGGCTTTAGGGATGATCAGTGAGATACACCTGCTGGAGCGCGTGCTATGGATGGGTGTTGCCATCGTGACCAGTGAACTGAGATAAGGCGGAGCTTTACCTAGCATGGACTTGTAGATGACCTGGAGCCAGTGGGTCTGGCGACGAATATGTAGTGAGGGCCAGCCGACTAGAGCATACAAGTCGCAGTGGTGGGTGGTATAAGGTGCTTTAGTGACAAAACGGAAGGCACTGTGATAGACTGCATCCAGTTTGCTGAGTAGAGTGTTGGAAGCCATTTTGAAGATGACATCGCCGAAGTCGAGGATCGGTAGGATAGTCAGTTTTACTAGGGTAAGCTTGGCGGCGTGGGTGAAGGAGGCTTTGTTGCGGAATAGAAAGCCGACTCTTGATTTGATTTTCGATTGGAGATGTTTGATGTGAGTCTGGAAGGAGAGTTTGCAGTCTAGCCAGACACCTAGGTACTTATAGATGTCCACATATTCAAGGTCGGAACCATCCAGGGTGGTGATGCTAGTCGGGCATGCGGGTGCAGGCAGCGATCGGTTGAAAAGCATGCATTTGGTTTTACTCGCGTTTAAGAGCAGTTGGAGGTCACGGAAGGAGTGCTGTATGGCATTGAAGCTCGTTTGGAGGTTAGATAGCACAGTGTCCAATGACGGGCCGAAAGTATATAGAATGGTGTCGTCTGCGTAGAGGTGGATCAGGGAATCGCCCGCAGCAAGAGCAACATCATTGATATATACAGAGAAAAGAGTCGGCCTGAGAATTGAACCCTGTGGCACCCCCATAGAGACTGCCAGAGGACCGGACAGCATGCCCTCCGATTTGACACACTGAACTCTGTCTGCAAAGTAATTGGTGAACCAGGCAAGGCAGTCATCCGAAAAACCGAGGCTATTGAGTCTGCCGATAAGAATATGGTGATTGACAGAGTCGAAAGCCTTGGCGAGGTCGATGAAGACGGCTGCACAGTACTGTCTTTTATCGATGGCGGTTATGATATCGTTTAGTACCTTGAGTGTGGCTGAGGTGCACCCGTGACCGGCTCGGAAACCAGATTGCACAGCGGAGAAGGTACGGTGGGATTCGAGATGGTCAGTGACCTGTTTGTTGACTTGGCTTTCGAAGACCTTAGATAGGCAGGGCAGGATGGATATAGGTCTATAACAGTTTGGGTCCAGGGTGTCTCCCCCTTTGAAGAGGGGGATGACTGCGGCAGCTTTCCAATCCTTGGGGATCTCAGACGATATGAAAGAGAGGTTGAACAGGCTGGTAATAGGGGTTGCGACAATGGCGGCAGATAGTTTCAGAAATAGAGGGTCCAGATTGTCATACCTCACACCATCTCACCAACATCTTAATTAAACATACCACACCTACTTCACACATGTAGGTGTTAATACACAGGTGTGATTTGGAAATGTGTTTCTATTCATTACCGGTTCTCCATGGGACACCCTCTGAGAGGTCTGCCATTATCAACATTGACACTGGAGAAATGAAGGTTGTGCCTTGCTTAAGGGCACATAGATGGATATATCAACTTGTCAGCTCACTGATTTGAGCTACTGGCCCAACTCTCTAACTGCAGGCTACCTGCCACTCCTCTAGTACCAGAGATGTATATTGGTGTCTAGATGCTGGACTGAGGTATTCTGATATGAATGGTTTGATCATTCAACTGGATGTATCATTGGATTGTCTAGCAAATATCAGGAAATAACACAGATTACATTTCCAGTATTAGTTTCTTCAGCTCTTCTACGAAACTGGAATTTGACTCCACAGGCGTTTTAAACAAGTAGCAGAATTTGACCAGGGCCCTTCGGGAACAGTGTCCTATATAGGATGCAGTCTCCTGACCAGGGCCCAAAGTGGAACAGGGTCCCATATAGGATGCAGTCTCCTGACCAGGGCCCTTCGGGAACAGGGTCTCATATAGGATGCAGTCTCCTGACCAGTGCCCTTCGGGGAACAGGGTCCCATATAGGATGCAGGCTCCTTACCAGGGCCCTTCGGGGAACAGGGTCCCATATAGGATGCAGTCTCCTGACCAGGGCCCTTCGGGGAACAGGGTCCTATATAGGATGCAGTCTCTTGACCAGGGCCCAAAGTGGAACAGGGTCCCTTATAGAACACAGTCCTTGATTCCAGAATGTATATCCATCATTTTTATGTTATGTCCACATTACAATGTATGTTGCCTGTGTGTCCAGATGGTGCGATACGACCCAAGACCCCATGTGAGGAAGCTAGAGATTCCGTGCCACATGGCCAAGTTGGAGCCTACATCCCCACGTGTGACGCCGCTGGACAATACACCCCTGAGCAATGTTGGGGCTCTACAGGTTAAAACACACACACACTATAAATGCTCCAATTCAGTTGAACGTGACAGTTCAATATGTCACAGTAAAATGTGTAAATATTATATATTTAACAGGTTATTAATATGGCTGCAGTCTTTGTACAGGGATCAACATCAGGGGAAATTTCAGAGTGACAAGTAATAGTACTCGATAAAACTCAAACTTTCATTAAAACACACATGCAGGGTACTCAATTAAAGCTACACTCGTTGTGAAGCTAGCCAACATGTCAGGGTTTTTAAATGCGTTTCGGCGAAAGCATGAGAAGCTTTTATCTGATAGCATGCAATCCCCCGAAATACACGAAGGGGACGTAAACAAAATAAATTGCGTAGCTGGCACTGCACAAAACGCAGAAGTAAAATATAAAACATTCATTACCTTTGACAAGCTTATTTGTTGGCACTCCTATATGTCCCATAAACATCACAAGTGGGTCTTTTTTTCAATTAAATCGGTCCATGTATACCCAAAATGTCCATTTATGAAGACCGTCAGATCCAGGAAAAAACTCTGTTTCAAAACACAACGTCAATTTTTTAAATTAAAAAAGTTGCCTATAAACTTTGACAAAACACTTCAAACTACTTTTGTAATCCAACTTTAGGTATTAGTAAACGTTAATAATTGATCAAATTGATCACGGAGCGATCTGTATTCAATAGCAGCAAGTCAACAAATCATGGACGATTTTCTCTCTTCCATAACTTTCTGTTGTGTACTCGATGACAGGAAGTGCCTAATTCTCATTCCACCAAGGATTAACTTAAACTTAATTCCCAACACTGGCGGCATCGTGCGGAAGAGTATGAACTATAAACTGGATCCTATCTATTTTCTCTTGCCATAGACAATACAGAGACTGGCGGAGTGATATTTTTTGTGTGTTTTTTGTGCACAGATTTCCTTGGGGTTTTGCCTGCAACAGACGTTCTGTTATAGTCCTCGACATGATTTAACCAGTTTTAGAAACTTCAGAGTGTTTTCTATCCACACATACTAATCATATGCATATACTATATTATCCTGGCATGAGTAGCAGGACGTTGAAATTTTGCGTGATTTTTAACAAAAAAGCGGAAAAAATTCACACGCTCCTTAACCTCTCTGGCCCACCCGAGACGCAATCGCCCCACCTTGCCAACAATAAATGCAAATGTGCTACGCCAAATGCTAATAGCACTCGTTAAAACTCAAACGTTCATTAAAACTCACATGCAGGGTACTCAATTCAAGCTACACTTGTTGTGAATCTAGCCAACGAGTCAGATTTGTAAAATGCTTTTCGGCGAAAGCATGAGAAGCTATTATCTGATAGCATGCAACACCCCGAAATACCAGAAGGAGACGTAAACAAAATAATTAGCATAGTCGGCGCTACACAAAATGCAGAAATAAAATATAAAACATTCATTACCTTTGACGAGCTTCTTTGTTGGCACTCCTATAGGTCCCATAAACATCACAATTGGGTCTTTTTTCAATTAAATCGGTCCTTGTATACCCAAAATGTACAGTTATGAAGACCGTCAGATCCAGGAAAAAACTCTGTTTCAAAACGCAACGTCATTTTTTTTATTAAAAAAGTTGCCTATAAACGTTGACAAAACACTTCAAACTACTTCTGTAATCCAACTTTCGGTATTACTAAACGTTAATAAACGATCAAATTGATCACGGAGCGATCTGTATTCAATAGCTAGAAGTTTTCAAAACGAAGTCCATTTCCTCACGGATATTTTTTCCAGCTGCGCACCTGAAGACAGGATGTGCCATTGACTAATCTGACCAAGGATAAAGGGCCCTGGTAAACACAACACTGGCGACATCGTGTGGAAGCTGTAGGAATTGCAAGCTCAGTCCCATCATTTATTTCAAGCCATAGACAATACCGAGACTGGCAGATTGATTTTTTCTTTGTCGATTTTGTGATCAGGTTTCCTTGCGATTTTGACCACGGAACTCGTTCTGTTATAGTCACAGACACCATTGAACCAGTTGTAGAAACTTCAGAGTGTTGTCTATGCACACATACTAATCATATGCATATACTATATTCCTGGCATGAGTAGCAGGACATTGAAATGTTGCGTGATTTTTAACAGAATTTTGAAAAAAGTAGCCCGATCTCTAATTAACTTAACATGTCTTTCTGGTAGGTTACTGTTGGTGTGTGACCAGTTCTGGACAATATATCCTGGGTTCTGAGACTCCACCAGGCACTGCTCCAGTCATCTGTTCCACCCAGAGTAAGTGAGGCCCTGTGGTCTCATCCAACACCATCACCACTTTAAACTCCAACACATCACTACTCTTGCTTCCTAAATGGGACCTCTTTATGCTTTCTTGACAAGATGCTAAACTGATTTCTGTATCATGATCTCTCTTCTTCCTGTGTCATTATCTCTCTTCTTCCTGTGTCATTATCTCTCTTCTTCCTGTGTCATTATCTCTCTTCTTCCTGTGTCATTATCTTTTCTTACGGTATCATTATCTCTTCTTCCTGTGTCATTATCTTTCTTCTTTCTGTGTCATGATCTCTCTTCTTCCTGTGTTTTTCCACTTCCGACCATTCAGGTCATTAACCCTCATCCTCCACCATACCATCAGAATTGACAGCCATATTGTTGTCATTCCAGCACAGCTGTTGCTACGCCAACTATTTCTGAATATTCTGCATTTTTTACTTTACTACTCGCCGCCATTTCGAACCTCCAACTCTCCGTGCGGGGTTCCAGAGGGAGGGTTCTGACTGGACGGGTCCTTAAAAAGGAGAGGGAGAATTTAACTCACAGGCAGGACAGAGGGAGAGACCCAGTGAAGATCTCTGAAGTAGTGAAGCAACAACTGAATATTTCAGAAATGTACATCTGAAATGGCTTCCTATTCCATATAGGGCACTTCTCCTGACCAGGGCTCTTCGGGGAACAGGGTCCTATATAGGATGCAGTCTCCTGACCAGGGCCCAAAGTGGAACAGGGTCCCATAGGTGAACAGGGCCCATAGGATAACAGGGGCCCATAGGGGAACAGGGGCCCATAGGGGACGCAACCCAAGATTCCAGATGCCGCCAGAGCTTCCAGGATGTTTGTCCAGCAATGTATGTTATATTATGTAATGTCATCGTTATAAAGAATGTTATCTGTGTTTAGATGGTATGATACGACCCAAGACCCCCTGTGAGATTGCTAGAGAAAATGCTTTGAAAAAAGTCAGGCCTGGAGTCTACATCCCCACGTGTGACAACGATGGACAATACAAACCTGAGCAATGTTCAGGCTCTACAGGTTACCACACACACACACACACACACACACACACACACACACACACACACACACACACACACACACACACACACACACACACACACACACACACACACACACACACACACACACACACACACACACACACACACACACACACACACACACACACACACACACACACACACACACACACACACACACTATAAGTGCTCCAATTGAGTTGAACGTGACAATTCAACATGTTACAGTAAAATGTGTAAATATTATATATTTAACAGGTTATTAACATGTCCATTTCTGGTAGGTTACTGCTGGTGTGTGAACAGATCTGGACAGAAGATCCCGGGTACTGAGACTCCACCAGGCACTGCTAGAATCAACTGTTCCACCAAGTGGAAATAAGGCCCTGTGGTCTCATCCAACACCATCACCACTTTAAACTCCAACACATCACTACTCTTGATTCCTACATTGGCACTTTTTATGCTTTCTTTACAAGAATCTCCTATGATTTCAGTGTCATGATCTCTCTTCTTCCTGTGTCCCTCTGTCATGACATCTCTTCACCTTTTCTAATTTAATTCTAATTATGACAGCTGTGGTCCTCCAAAGACATCAAAATGTAATTCCAATATATACAGGAGTTCAGAGTCCAGAATCAGAACCATGCTACTCTGAGTCTGAAGAATTGTTCCAGACCACAGAGGGATGAAAGATCCCTTGACTGATTCTACATCGTCACATTTCACTAAATCATTCCATTGTTTGCTTCATGCATTATATCACCCTGTAAAATAAAGTACATGCTCTTCATCTTTACACGAGTAAATGTTGTATTAGAACTTGTACACTATGCATTCAGGCAGGTCGCATTCTCCAAACAGATGTCAAAGAAAAGCTCACACACACACACACACACACACACACACACACACACACACACACACACACACACACACACACACACACACACACACACACACACACACACACACACACACACACACACACACACACACACACACACACACACACACACACACACACACACACACACACACACACACACACACACACAGCAAGGATGGAGTGACACAGTGTGGGCCTGTTATAGAGCTCAAGTCGATAGTGCATGATGAGTTATGTGGCTCTAGAACGTTCTCAGATTGAGAAACAGCCTCGTACATTTGCAATAACTTCAATTAATTTTGACCATTACGAGAATGACGACATTTAGAAAAGTCCCAGAGTCACAAGACTAGGTGCATTAAAACTGCCTCGGCCCATAAAGATGGACCCCAACGTTTGTGTCCGATAGCTCATTCAGGGACCCCGTAGCAACTCCTGGAAAATGTGGATTATCAGCACCAATTAAGGTCGCTGCTCGGGCTCCAAATGACCTATTGAGCCGAAACTTGGCATTCGAGGTCACCTCAGCTAGGCCTACACATAATGTCAGAACTGGACCCGCAGCTAGATAGTAACTATGTGTTATATGCTTTTATTATGGTTTAACCTTTTGTGACTAGGGGGCAGTATTTTCATTTTTGGAAAAATAACGTTCCCGTAGTAAACGGGATATTTTGTCAGGACAAGATGCTAGAATATTCATATAATTGACAGCTTAGGATAGGAAACACTCTAAAGTTTCCAAAACTGTCAAAATATTGTCTGTGAGTATAACAGAACTGATATTGCAGGCGAAAGCCTGAGAAAAATCCAATCCGGAAGTGCCCCAGGTTTTGAAAGCGCTGTGTTCCAATGACTCCCTATTCAGCTGTGAATATAACATCAACGAGCTTACGCTCTCTACATATTCCCCAAGATGTCTACAGCACTGTGACGTAGTGTTACACATTTCTGTAGAAGAAAATGAACTTTGGCTGTCGACCTGGGAGTCTCGTCAGTGAAAACATCCAAAGTTCAAAGGTAAATAATTTAATTTGATTGCTTTTCTGATTTCCGTGACAAGGTTGTGTTTCGTGAGTGTGTTATTTGTGTGTGTTATTTCAGAAAATCACAGAAAATCACAGAAATCTCGCAGAGCTCCGAAGCACACTTTGAAAAGATTCGTATGAACACGCTTCAACTGGATCTGTAACTGTTTAAAAAATATAGATATTTTTGAACATCACCAATTTGACATTGTATGATTTCTCTTAAATGACGACAGATAAATGGCTGGTTCTTTTTTATTGACACTGGAGGCTCCTTGACTTTGACGTGAAGCGGAAAAATTATTGCTCTATTTTCATTTTGGACCTTTAAATCACAGAAAAATGGCCATAACTCAAAAACCGTTAAGGCCTAGACGCCATCTTGTTCGGGGCCAACTGCCCATTATGCCAAACCTACGCTCACCAAGTTTCGTCTTCAAAGTCTTTTACGTTTTGGAGATAAAGCCACGTCGTGATTCGTGATGTTTTGTACATTTGCAATATGATTCCATTCGAACCTGTTGTCGGGACAGCGGAAAAATGACCAAAATTTTATTATTTTATGAAACGGAAACCGAATGTCCGAGAGAGTTCATTTGATGCCTTCCCGGTAGATAAGGCCCGACGCCGTCCGCGAATTTTACAAATGTTTTCGGACGTCTAGTAAGGGACCGTACATTTGCAATATGGACTTTCTCACTAACCATATGGCGAATGTCAAAATGTTCCCGTAATGTATGAAATGTCTATTTATGTTGTAAATGTGAACATGAATTAACGCTGTCACTTTAGACTCCTCTTGTTTTATTCTTGTACGGAACCCAATAATTTATGAGAACTTACTTGATAGGTTGATGTCCTCTGTGTGATTTGTGTCTTGTTTGACACATCACCTACACACTTTATTAGAATACTTGTGAAATGCACAGTTATTTTTGGTAACATTTTTTTCTCTCATACTCCAACCCCATTGGATGCATTGAACGGATGTGGGTGGAGCAATGTCTACATAGAGGTGCAGGTTGTGAACACTGAAGGCTCTGAAGAAGGCTTTGAGGCTGATACGTACAGCTTTAGAGCAGTGAGACTAGCAAGAACAGTGTTCTTCATCTTACTCAACTGTAACCATGCACCTGCAATAAAGATAGCTCAGATGTGAGAGTCCAAGTACGCTCTAAAAATGTGGGGTTCAACTGGAGTTCTAAAGTTCTGTTCTTTGAAACCATACAGTTCTTGGAACTGAAAAAGGCCCTCAAAAGGTTCTTCTAAGAACCCCGTAGAAGGTGGGGGTCATCAAGGAACCTCCTTAGCTGGTGGGGGTTCTTGCAGGAACCTTCCTGCCCAACAAACATTAAGATTTGAAAGGACAGTAGAAGCTGCTTAACTTCAAGGGGCAGTGAGTTCCTTGGATGAAAGGTGCACAGAGGAGCCCATATTAAACTGCCTGCTTCTCAGTCCCAGTTGCTAATATATGCATATGATTATTCACATTGTATAGAAAACACTTTGAAGTTTCTAAAACCGTTTGAATGATGTCTGTGAGTATAACATAACTCATATGGCAGGCAAAAACCTGAGAAGATTTTCAACCAAGATCCTATTGAAATCACAGCGAGATATGGATGAGTTTGCACTTCCTACGGCTTCCACTGGATACCAACAGTCTGTAGAACTTTGTCTGATGCCTCTACTGTAAGTGAAGATTTATAATGCTATTTATGAGTTTTGTTGACTGCACAATTTGGCAGTGAACTGTATGGCTTCCTTTTGTGGCTGAACCCTGTTTTCAGATGATTGAATATTGTGTTTTGCTGTAAAGCTTTTTGAAATCTGACAAAGCGGTTGCATTAAGAACAAGTGTATCTTTAGTTATGTAAAACATCTTTCATCAAAGTTCATGACTATGTTATTTGACTTGGTTCTCTGCAATTTCTATGGATACTTTGGAGGCATTTCTGAACATAGTGCCAATGTAAACTGAGGTTTTTGTATATAAATATTAACTTTATTGAACAAAACATGTATTGTGTAACATGAAGTCTATGAGTGCCATCTGATGAAGATCAAAGGTTAGTGATTAATTTGATCCCTTTCTGCTTTTTGTGACTGATTTTGCGGTGACCTAACAATCGTTTGTGGTGATTTCGCTGAAAAGCCTATTTGAAATCGGACACTTTAGTGGGATTAACAAGATAACCTTTAAAATGGTATGACACACATGTATGAGGAATTTTAATTGAGATGTTTGAATTTGACGAGGCATGTCAATTGGTATGTTATGCAGATCACATTTACCATCCACCTCCTTTACTACCACCTGGGCCTCTACGTTATTGACAAAGTATTACAACTATTAGCAAAAGTTGTCACCACGAAAACCAAGGTATGAAATCTGAGCTTGTTTTGTAAATCTCTATAATTAAAATGTTCAAGGACCAGATTTCATTCCTCCCTACACCGCTGATGACTAACTGGAATACTGTTGGATGTTGCAGTGCATGGTGAGCATTCTGGCTGTGGATAGAGATCAACACCCCAGATATTAAACATTGGGCTTTAAGCTCTGCTGGCTTTTCACCTCGTGATTTTATTTTATCTTCCAGGATCACTTAAGGGGTTCTCTGAACATAGGGGTTCCCTGTAGTTACATTGGCACGTTACGGTCAGTAGTTCCAAAACAGCCAGTGATTTTGCAGACCCACATCAATTGAAATAAATACTCAAACAATGCAAAGATACAATTGTCATGCATGGAATTTTAGATCCACTTCCTTATTAAATGGCACAAAGGGAGGCTATGGAACATGGAGTTAAAATTGAAGCCACTTCCTGGATTGATATTCCTCAGCGTTTCACCTGCAATATCAGTTGTGTTATACACAGACAATATTTTGACAGTTTTGGAAACTTGAATGTTTTCTATCCAAAACTAATATGCATATATTAGCAACTGAGACTGAGGAGCTGGCTGTTTACAATGGGCACCTTTTGCACTTCAGTATCCTAAACATACTGTGTCATTTCACAGGTCTACATTTACAAAGTTAGGCACAATGACAGTTATGTCCTGGTGCCACAGTCAAGCATGGCACTTGCAACATAAAGGTAGTGGGTTTGAGTCCCACAGGGGACAGGAAGAAAGAGAACCAACTACAACATGTGTTATGATGCAGAGGTTCAGGTGAAGTGTTACAGGTTGTACTTAGTGCCAATTTGACACAGGTTTTGTACTTAATATCTGTTTGACAAATACATGTTGGGATGCTAATGTACCTTTTAGAAAGCTCTCAACATGGGACAATTTCAGCAGTATGATTCATAGTCAATAACTCATGAGACAAAAAAATAGAGTCCACATTTTATTGGCTGCAAACAATTCCTCAACATTTGTGTAGTAACAGACTTAATTTAACAGCAACTAAGTATTTTGACGTTACCATGAAGTATTAAGGGTGCAGACACTACGGAATAGCATTGCTGCTTCTAATGTATAGACGTTACCATGAAGTATTAAGGGTGCAGACACTACGGACTAGCATTGCTGCTTCTAATGTATAGTCTGGCGGAGAGGCAGGAGTCTCAGGGAGCATACAGAGGGCAAGCTCATTCCACATAAAGCATTGTTCCAGCGCTTCTGACCTGAAGACGAAACACAGAACACATATACTCAGCTGTACAGACAGTAGGAAAGTCCACAGGAGACATTCATTAGTTAAATGAACTAGGAATAAGTTTAATTTGATGACTGGATCAGTGAATGATACTGGGTTTACTGTACCTCCAAAGTTGATATGAATACAAGACTCTCTGGCACCAGCACCAGGCCTTCCTTTAGCCCAGTTCTGGTGATCAAAGTCGGAGCCATCACTCCAGAACCACCACCTGTCCTGAGGGGGGGATTTCAGAATAAAAACAGTAAAATAATTTAGCAGATTCATCTAGAATGACCTACAGGGTCAATTACGATTAAGGGCGTTGCTCAAGGGCACATCAGATTTCACGGAGTGAGCTCTGGGATTCAAACAAGCCTTTATTGGCCAACGGCGAGGATACCTGTCGCATGGCAACTCTTGATATTTTATATGGAAACCATTACAATAGCTGTTAAAAAGCAGCAGCTCCTCTTCCTGGGGTCCACACAAAATGACATTAGAACTACATGATCAAATTACAGGTAGCCTACATGCCACATGTCCCGTTTTTAACCAGGTTTGCTGTTCACTTGAGCAATAAGAAATGGAACGGCGTTCCTTGCAATAATGGCTCTATATATCACTGTAGGCTTAATGGTCCCACCTTAACAGAATAAAATCCACCAATCCAGGTAGGAGGGAAACCAACAGTCTTGACCAAGACCAACGCCTGTAGAAACTGGTCCTCCTCGGAGCTGTGCACAGATGCCAGGTTTGCGCCAAGGTACTCGACAACGTTGGGTACAGACACCAGTTGATCACCAAGGGACACACAGTACCGCTAGAGAAGAAAGTATTTAACTAGGCAAGTCAATTAAGAACATTATTATCTACAGTAACAGCCAAGCAGTAGATGGGAACAAAGACATTTCATGTATTAGTCAGTCAGTCTTGCTGAGAATTTGTCTTCTGGACTCTCAACCAAATATTGACCATCACAACTAATTCATTTTTAAACTCTTAAAGATACTAGTTCATCTCAGTCTTAAGCCATGTCCTGTGGGTTCCAGTATACAGGAGGCACGACTCAACATTATATACTAAAAATGTACAGAAAATTCCCATCTTAAAGGGAAGTTCAGTATTTCACATCAGTCATGTGTTGCAGTTTAAGAAAGTATCACCTTTAAGGTAATGTCAAAGAGGTAATTTCAACTACACTTCCCCTTCAAATTCACATTAGATGGTAAGGGTGATACCTCTGCTTCAGGCCAGCTCCTCGTAGTCTTTACAAACATTAAACAGCTTGATCCAAATTTGGTCCAACCGGAAGGACACAAGTCTTCTTCTACAAGTGAATCTGTAAGGAGAAGTTAGCGGTGGCTTTAAAGGCTATTGGAGAAAGATCTACAAACCAGAGCTACAATATTTTTGTTGATCAGTCAGTCACCTCTGCTACAAGAAATATACAGAACGAGTCAAGAAAAGTAGACTCTTACTTGCATCTCCCAGAGCAAAGGCAGCACTGAGAAGCAGAAGACTGGTCAACATGGTCATGGAGTCTCCTGAGAGAAACAAAGAGTGAAGCCATCAAAACCAGATTCAACTCCACATACAGTAGATTAGATCAGGAATATGTCTGCTTTCCTAAATGCCAACCTATTCCCTAAACAGGGCTGAGGAGAATTTCTGGGCAGGTATTTCTCTCCACTCAGACAGATGTAATAGAGTTCAAATTCCCAAATGTAGAAATGTCATTCCGGTTTGGTTATGGCCAAATCTGTCAGAAAACAAGCATTATGATTGAACACAAAGTTCAATTCTGCTTCTTTTAATTTCCAACAAAAATAAAAGCAAAGTACTAAATGCTGTCAGGTCAGGCATAGTGGCTTGTAACACCAGTAGGTAAGGCTCAGTGGCTTGTAACACCAGTAGGTAAGGCTCAGTGGCTTGTAACACCAGTAGGTAAGGCTCAGTGGCTTGTAACACCAGTAGGTAAGGCTCAGTGGCTTGTAACACCAGTAGGTAAGGCTCAGTGGCTTGTAACACCAGTAGTTAAGGCTTAGTGGCTTGTAACACCAGTAGGTAAGGCTCAGTGGCTTGTAACACCAGTAGGTAAGGCTCAGTGGCTTGTAACACCAGTAGGTAAGGCTCAGTGGCTTGTAACACCAGTAGGTAAGGCTTAGTGGCTTGTAACACCAGTAGGTAAGGTGAAATGGCCACCAGGAAAAGCTGTGATAACATGTGGTGCTGGAGGGAATACACCACAGCCCAATATTAGATGACATGGTTCAATAAGGTACCTGCTAGCAGTATGTTGTCCCACCTCTGAAGATCCAGCCATAATACACTAGATGGTTCTGATAAAGCACCAGCAGGAAAGGGTCGTGTCCAGAACGTAATTGGGAGTTCAATTATGCCCACTGAATGCATTTTTTTAATGATCATATACAAATAGTTGTTTTGCAGGACAAGGTGTATTGTGACTTTCAAGAATGCCGGAATTGCTTCACCTTGTTCTTCTGGTAGGCTCGATGCAAGTTTCACCATCCAATTATTTCACACATACAATGCAGTTCCACCATGGCACGGACCATGGTAATACCTTGGTGCAGACCATGGTGATACCTTGGTGCGGACCATGGTGATACCTTGGTGCAGACCATGATGATACCTTGGTGCAGACCATGGTGATACCTTGGTGCAGACCATGGTGATACCTTGGTGCAGACCATGAAGATACCTTGGCACGGACAATTTGTTTATTCTACACTCTCGGTACATTTTGTTTTTGTTGGGGGGTGAAGTTACTACATCCAGTTGTTTTTTGTTCAACGGAATCTCACTGTTGGAGGCAATTTTTACATCTATTTTCTATGCAAACTCTCTAAATGTCGACAAAAAATTGAAAGCTGAAGGTCTGGAGGAGAGAGAGTGAAAGTAGAACCAGGGTTTGTTGTTGGGAGAGAGGTAATGGAGAGGGGAGAGGTTTGGTGAGGAGATGAAGAAGGGAGAGAGGATAGGTTAGGGGAAGACAGGGTGAGGGGAGAGAGGAATATGAGAGAGGAGAGGTGAGGAGAGGATGAGGGGAGAGGAGAGGTGAGGAGAGGATGAGGGGAGAGAGGAATATGGGAGAGGTGAGGAAAGGAGGAGGGGAGAGAGGAATATGAGAGAGGAGAGGTTAGGTGAGGAGAAGAGAGGAGGAAAGATGATGGATCAAGGTGTTAAAGGGATGTTGTGCGATTTTGCCCTCTTTCATTAGTTTTGAAGGAAGTTTTGAAATGAACTACTATAGCTTCAGCACAATTGCTAACTATGAGAGCAGATCCCAAAGACTTCCAGTCATTGCGCTGACGTGAGTTAGCGATCACTGGAAAAACTACCTTCAAAGTCCTTCAAATGGCATGCAGAGACAAAACCTGACTCCGTGTAAGAAGAAAAGGGTTTTAATTTGCCAAAATATTGCAATATCCCTTTAAGTACATAACCTACTGTATAACTGGGGGTACTGGAGGAGAGTATCACATTGTTATAAAGGAGACAGGAATGCGTAATAGGGTTTTTTATTTTCCCAAATTACAGTGTGCCATGTAAAGGCACGGGGACGAAGACCAAGCAAACACATATACAAAACACAGGGCTGAAACCCATTCAAAAGAGCGAGGAGTACCTCGAATAAATACACAGGAGGAGACCCGAAAACACAAGCACACAATGATACAACACGGGACGAGACCCCTAATCATCTATGCACAATACAAGTGGCACGAAAGCCAAAACAACAAGGCACAGGTACTCACACGACCAACGGACATTGGAACATGGATGCTTCCCAAATGGCTTCTTATCCCCTATGTAGTGCACTACTTTGGACCAGGACCCACAGTGAACTAAATAGAGAATAGCTCATGGCCACAAAGGTAATATGGACCCTTGTCTAAGGTAGCTCACTACGTAGGGAATGGGAAGTCAGTTGGGACATAGACAGGTATTAGATGAACAGATGTTGAAATCTCACCTTCTGAAGTCTTCAGTTGTAGCTTCACTTCTTCAGAGATCTTCACTGGGTCTCTCTCTGTCCTGCCTGTGAGTTGAGTTCTACCTCTCTCTCATCTCCTTTTTAAGGACCTGTCCAGTCAGACCCCTCCCTCTATTTTGGCAAAATTTCTCTCTCTCTCTCTCTCTCTCTCTCTCTCTCTCTCTCTCTCTCTCTCTCTCTCTCTCTCTCTCTCTCTCTCTCTCTCTCTCTCTCTCTCTCTCTCTCTCTCTCTCTCTCTCTCTCTCTCTCTCTCTCTCTCTCTCTCTCTCTCTCTCTCTCTCTCTCTCTCTCTCTCTCTCTCTCTCTCATCCTTCAATTCTCCATACTTTCTGTCCAGCCCAAACCCTGCTGGACCTTTCTGACATCTACCTGTTTGACAGGGTTGGGGTCAATTCAAAGTGAAGGTATTCATCTTTTGTAACACATTCATACCATGATAATAGCTTGGTGCAGACCATGGTGATACCTTGGTGCAGACCATGATGTTACCTTGGTGCAGACCATGATGATACCTTGGTGCAGACCATGGTGATACCTTGGTGCAGACCATGGTGATACCTTGGTGCAGACCATGATGTTACCTTGGTGCAGACCATGATGATACCTTGGTGCAGACCATGGCAGTACGTTAGTTTTTTTTGAGGGGTAAACACCGACACACAACAGTTCAACGGAATCTCACTGGAACAGACAATTGTTACATCTATTTCCTATGCAGACTTTCTATATGGAGACAACAACAAAAAAATCAAGTTAATGGGTACATAGTTACTGTATTAAAGCTGAAGGTCAGGAGGAGAGGGTTTGTGTTAGGACAAGAGGAGGAGAGAGAGGTATGGGAGAAATGAGAGGAGGGGAGAGGTTAGGGGACGAGAGGAGGAGGGGAGAGGTTAGGGGAGGAGAGGGGTAGGGAAGAGGGGTATAGGAGGGAGGAGTGGAGAAGGGGAGAGAGGAGAGGTTAGGGGAGAGGTTAGGGGAGGAGAGGAGAGTGGAGAGGTTAGGGGAGGAGAGGGGTAGGGAAGAGGGGTATAAGAGGGAGGAGTGGAGGAGGGGAGAGAGGAGAGGTTAGGGGAGAGAGGTATAGGAGAGAGTAGAGGTATAGGAGAGAGGAGAGGTATCTGAGAGAGGAGAGGAGGAGGGGAGAGAGGTATAGGCGAGAGGAGCGGAGGAGGGGCGAGAGGTATAGGCGAGAGGAGAGGAGGAGGGGAGAGAGGTATAGGAGAGAGGAGAGGTGGAGGGGAGAGAGGAGAGGTATGGGAGAGAGGAGAGGAGGAGGGGAGAGAGGTATAGGGGAGAGAGGTATAGGAGAGAGGAGAGGAGGAGGGGAGAGAGGTATAGGAGAAAGGAGAGGAGGAGGGGAGAGAGGTATAGGAGAGAGGAGAGGAGGAGGGGAGAGAGGTATAGGAGAAAGGAGAGGAGGAGGGGAGAGAGGTATATGAGAGAGGAGAGGTATAGGAGAGAGGTGAGGTATAGGTCGCACTGACCCACGAGCGCAGAGCGCGAGCCCTGGAAACACAGGGCCTGGGTTGCACTGACCCACGAGCGCAGAGCGCAGAGCCCTGGAAACACAGGGCCTGGGTCGCTCTGACCCACGAGCGCAGAGCGCAGAGCCCTGGAAACACAGGGACTGCGTCGCACTGAACCACGAGCACAGAGCGCAGAGCCCTGGAAACACAGGGACTGGGTCGCACTGAACCACGAGCGCAGCTGCTCTCTAGCACACAGCGAGGCACGTCCGGACCTGTGCTCTGACCCAAGAGCGCAGAGCTGCGAGCCCAGAGCGCAGAGTGGGGAGCTGGGCACAGCCTTGTCACACTCGCCACACTCGCCACAGTCGCAGACTCTCTACTACGCTCCGCGGCACACGCCTCGCCAGTGGCTGACAGGGTCGCTCTGAGCGCAGAGCGAAGAGAGCAGAGCGCAGAGCGGGGAGCCGGGCACACGCCTCACCACACTCGCAGACTCTCTACTACGCTCAAAGGCACACACCTCGCCAGTGGCTGGCACGGTCACTCTGACCCCGCCAGCGCAGAGCGGGAGCCCTGGAAACACAGGGCCTGGGTCGCTCTGACCCGCGAGCACAGAGCACAGAAAGGGGAGGACAGGACCTGGGTCACCCTGACCCCAGGACCACGGGAGGGTTAAATGAACTTTTTAAGACAACATATTTTGCTACAGGGGTACCATAACAACCATCTTACACAATAAAACTATTTCAAGACATTCCCAACATAGTACACTGCTTTTGACCAGGGCCTATAGGGTCACAACTAGTCCACTATGTAAGTAATAGGGTTATATTTGGGACATACCTCATCCATCTATTCCATTGTCCTGTTTTAAATTAAATCACACTGAGATTATGTGGTTTATGGTATTTTTTGTGTAATACTTTTGCACTACGATTATGTAAAAACCCACTACAAACTTCTGCTAACATTGGCCACCGCTAGCTGAGAATCATTGGTATCGGTGGGGCAGGGTGTGCCTGTCCTCCTCTCTTTTTTTTGCATTTTCAATGGTCTGAAAGATGCTGGAAATTAATAGCTTGTTAATGCAAAGACCAGGAAACTCTGGAAAAAAATACAAGTCGATTATTTAAATGAATGGCTCTGAATGCACTGTCGACATGCAGCCAAACGTTACCAACTACTTTTGGAGCTAACTAGCTGGTGCTCATAACATGGCTAACATTGCCTAGCTAACATTACCTAGCTAACTAGATGGTGCTCATAACATGGCTAACATTGCCTAGCTAACTAGCTGGTGCTGATAACATGGCTAACATACCGAGCTAACATTACCTAGCTAACGAGATGGTGCTCATAACATGGCTAACATTGCCTAGCTAACATTACCTAGCTAACTAGATGGTGCTCATAACATGGCTAACATACCTAGCTAATATTACCTAGCTAACTAGATGGTGCTAGATGATCCAGGATTATCGTTTTTGTTATAGACTGGAATAAAGACTCTGTTTCTGTTAAGCTTTTGGGTCCTCATTCACCAGCATAACAGAAGGATCCGACCAAGAATGGACCCAGCGACTACGGATTCTCGCAACACTGCCGTCAAGATCCAGGGAGCAATGCTCGGCAGACACGAGCAGGAATTGTCTGCTGCTCGTCATGCCGTTGAGACCCTGGCGGCAAGGGTCTCCGACCTCTCAGGACAGTTTCAGAGTCTTCGTCTCGTGCCACCAGCTACTTCCTGGTCTTCCGAGTCTCCGGCATCTCAACCATCTCCTCCCACCGGCTCAGAGACTGAGCCCATGCAGCTGGGAGGTATTCGCATCTCGACTAAGGAGAGGGAACGGAGAATCACCAACCGCCTTTGCCTCTATTGCGGTTCTGCTGGACATTTTGTCATTTCATGTCCAGTAAAAGCCAGAGCTCATCAGTAAGCGGAGGGCTACTGGTGAGCGCTACTACTCAGGTCTCTCCATCAAGATCCTGTACTACCTTGTCGGTCCATCTACGCTGGACCGGTTCGGCAGCTTCCTGCAGTGCCTTGATAGACTCTGGGGCTGAGGGTTGTTTTATGGACGAAGCATGGGCTCGGAAACATGACATTCCTCTCAGACAGTTAGGGGAGCCCACGCCCATGTTCGCCTTAGATGGTAGTCTTCTCCCCAGTATCAGATGTGAGACACTACCTTTAACCCTCACAGTATCTGGTAACCACAGTGAGACCATTTCCTTTTTGATTTTTCGTTCACCTTTTACACCTGTTGTTTTGGGTCATCCCTGGCTAGTATGTCATAATCCTTCTATTAATTGGTCTAGTAATTCTATCCTATCCTGGAACGTTTCTTGTCATGTGAAGTGTTTAATGTCTGCTATCCCTCCTGTTTCTTCTGTCCCCTCTTCTCAGGAGGAACCTGGTGATTTGACAGGAGTGCCGGAGGAATATCATGATCTGCGCACGGTCTTCAGTCGGTCCAGAGCCAACTCCCTTCCTCCTCACCGGGCGTATGATTGTTGTATTGATCTCCTTCCGGGGACCACTCCCCCTCGGGGTAGACTATACTCTCTGTCGGCTCCCGAACGTAAGGCTCTCGAGGATTATCTGTCTGTTTCTCTCGACGCCGGTACCGTGGTGCCTTCTACCTCTCCCGCCGGAGCGGGGTTTTTTTTTGTTAAGAAGAAGGACGGTACTCTGCGCCCCTGCGTGGATTATCGAGGGTTGAATGACATAACGGTTAAGAATCGTTATCCGCTTCCCCTTATGTCGTCAGCCTTCGAGATTCTGCAGGGAGCCAGGTTCTTTACTAAGTTGGACCTTCGTAACGCTTACCATCTCGTGCGCATCAGAGAGGGGGACGAGTGGAAAACGGCGTTTAACACTCCGTTAGGGCATTTTGAATACCGGGTTCTGCCGTTCGGTCTCGCTAATGCTCCAGCTGTCTTTCAGGCATTAGTTAATGATGTACTGAGAGACATGCTGAACATCTTTGTTTTCGTTTACCTTGACGATATCCTGATTTTTTCACCGTCACTCGAGATTCATGTTCAGCACGTTCGACGTGTACTCCAGCGCCTTTTAGAGAATTGTCTCTACGTGAAGGCTGAGAAGTGCGCCTTTCATGTCTCCTCTGTCACATTTCTCGGTTTTGTTATTTCCGCTGAAGGCATTCAGATGGATCCCGCTAAGGTCCAGGCTGTCAGCGATTGGCCCGTTCCTAAGTCACGTGTCGAGTTGCAGCGCTTTCTCGGTTTCGCTCATTTCTATCGGCGTTTCATTCGTAATTTCGGTCAAGTGGCTGCCCCTCTCACAGCTCTTACTTCTGTCAAGACGTGCTTTAAGTGGTCCGGTTCCGCCCAGGGAGCTTTTGATCTCCTCAAGAAGCGTTTTACATCCGCTCCTATCCTTGTTACTCCTGACGTCACTAAACAATTCATTGTCGAGGTTGACGCTTCAGAGGTGGGCGTGGGAGCCATTCTGTCCCATCGCTTCCATTCTGACGGTAAGGTCCATCCTTGCGCTTATTTTTCTCATCGCCTGTCGCCATCGGAACGCAACTATGATGTGGGTAACCGCAAACTGCTCGCCATCCGCTTAGCCCTAGGCGAATGGCGACAGTGGTTGGAGGGGGCGACCGTCCCTTTTGTCGTTTGGACTGACCATAAGAACCTTGAGTACATCAGTTCTGCCAAACGACTCAATGCACGTCAAGCTCGTTGGGCGTTGTTTTTCGCTCGTTTCGAGTTCGTGATTTCTTATCGCCCGGGAAATAAGAACACCAAGCCTGATGCCTTATCCCGTCTCTTTAGTTCTTCTGTGGCTTCTACCGACCCCGAGGGGATTCTCCCTGAAGGGCGTGTTGTCGGGTTGACTGTCTGGGGAATTGAGAGACAGGTAAAGCAAGCACTCACTCACACTGCGTCGCCGCGCGCTTGTCCTAGTAACCTTCTTTTCGTTCCTGTCTCTACTCGTCTGGCTGTTCTTCAGTGGGCTCACTCTGCCAAGTTAGCTGGCCACCCCGGCGTTCGGGGTACGCTTGCTTCTATTCGCCAGCGGTTTTGGTGGCCTACTCAGGAGCGTGACACGCGCCGTTTCGTGGCTGCTAACTCTCCTCCTGCCGGTCGTCTCAGACCGCTTCCCATTCCTTCTCGACCATGGTCTCACATCGCCTTAGACTTTATTACCGGTCTGCCTTCGTCTGCGGGGAAGACTGTGATTCTTACGGTTGTCGATAGGTTCTCTAAGGCGGCACATTTCATTCCCCTCGCTAAGCTTCCTTCCGCTAAGGAGACGGCACAAATCATCATTGAGAATGTGTTCAGAATTCATGGCCTCCCGTTAGACGCCGTTTCAGACAGAGGCCCGCAATTCACGTCACAGTTTTGGAGAGAGTTCTGTCGTTTGATTGGTGCTTCCGTCAGTCTCTCTTCCGGTTTTCATCCCCAGTCTAACGGTCAAGCAGAAAGGGCCAATCAGACGATTGGTCGCATATTACGCAGCCTTTCTTTTCGAAACCCTGCGTCTTGGGCAGAACAGCTCCCCTGGGCAGAATACGCTCACAACTCGCTTCCTTCGTCTGCTACCGGGCTATCTCCGTTTCAGAGTAGTCTTGGGTACCAGCCTCCTCTGTTCTCGTCCCAGCTCGCCGAGTCCAGCGTTCCCTCCGCTCAGGCTTTTGTCCAACGTTGTGAGCGCACCTGGAGGAGGGTCAGGTCTGCACTTTGCCATTACAGGGCGCAGACTGTGAGAGCCGCCAATAAACGTAGGATTAAGAGTCCTAGGTAATGTCGCGGTCAGAGAGTGTGGCTTTCCACTCGTAACCTTCCCCTTACGACAGCTTCTCGCAAGTTGACTCCGCGGTTCATTGGTCCGTTCCGTGTCTCTCAGGTCGTCAATCCTGTCGCTGTGCGACTGCTTCTTCCGCGACATCTTCGTCGCGTCCACCCTGTCTTCCATGTCTCCTGTGTCAAGCCTTTTCTTCGCGCCCCTGTTTGTCTCCCCCCCCCCCCCCCCGTCCTTGTCGAGGGCGCACCTATTTACAAGGTACGGAAGATCATGGACATGCGTTCTCGGGGACGTGGTCACCAGTACTTAGTGGATTGGGAGGGTTACGGTCCTGAGGAGAGGAGTTGGGTTCCATCTCGGGACGTGCTGGACCGTTCGTTGATTGATGATTTCCTCCGTTGCCGCCAGGGTTCCTCCTCGAGTGCGCCAGGAGGCGCTCGGTGAGTGGGGGGGGGTACTGTCATGTTTTGTCATTGATTATCTTGTCTTGTCCCTGTGCTTCCCCTTCTATTCGTTTCCCTCTGCTGGTCTTATTAGGTTCTTTCCCTCTTTCTATCCCTCTCTCTCCCCCTCCCTCTCTCCCTCTCTCGCTCTCTCTCTCTATCGTTCCGTTCCTGCTCCCAGCTGTTCCTCATTCTCCTAACTACCTCATTTACTCTTTCACACCTGTCCCCTATTTTGCCCTCTGATTAGAGTCCCTATTTCTCCCTCTGTTTTCCGCTTCTGTCCTTGTCGGATCCTTGTTTGATGTTTGCTGTTCTGTGTCCTTGTTCCGCCCTGTCGTGTTTCTGCCTTCTTCAGATGCTGCGTGTGCGCAGGTATCTAGATCAGC
>NC_060193.1:3604648-3752148 GCF_021184085.1 Oncorhynchus gorbuscha
CAGTTATACAGTAGGTTATGTACTTAACACAGGGTCTCCTATCCTCTCCTCTAGTACCCCCAGCTATACAGTAGGTTATGTACTTAACACAGGGTCTCCTCTCCTCTAGTACCCCCAGCTATACAGTAGGTTATGTACTTAACACAGGGTCTCCTATCCTCTCCTCTAGTACCCCCAGCTATACAGTAGGTTATGTACTTAACACAGGGTCTCCTCTCCTCTAGTACCCCCAGCTATACAGTAGGTTATGTACTTAACACAGGGTCTCCTATCCTCTCCTCTAGTACCCCCAGCTATACAGTAGGTTATGTACTTAACACAGGGTCTCCTCTCCTCTAGTACCCCCAGCTATACAGTAGGTTATGTACTTAACACAGGGTCTCCTCTCCTCTAGTACCCCCAGCTATACAGTAGGTTATGTACTTAACACAGGGTCTCCTCTCCTCTAGTACCCCCAGCTATACAGTAGGTTATGTACTTAACACAGGGTCTCCTATCCTCTCCTCTAGTACCCCCAGCCATCCCAGTGATTTGGAGTAATCCAGTACAATCACAGCTGATTAAAATGCTCATCTCTCTCTCCAGACTATCACCATGGTGACATTGACCATCATTCTGCTTGTCAGCACAGCTTTTGTTCTGGGAGACACCATTATTCCCATAGGTAAGAGTGACACACCTCACACTGACAGTTGAAGTCTGAAGTTTACATACAGTTACATACGTTTTTCAACCACTCCACAAATGTATTGTTAACAAACTATCGTTTTGGCAAGTCAGTTAGGACATCTACTACTTTTACAACAATTGTTAACAGACAGATTATTTCACTTATAATACACTGTATCACAATTCCAGTGGGTCAGAAGTTTACATACACTACGTTGACTGTGCCTTTAAACAGCTTGGAAAATTCCAGAAAATGATGTCATGGCTTTAGAAGCTTCTGATGGGCTCATTGGCATCATTTGAGTCAATTGGAGGTTTACCTGTGGATGTATTTCAAGGCCTACCTTCAAACTCAGTGCCTCTTTGCTTGACATCATGGGAAAATCAAAATTAATCAGCCAAGAAAAGTCTGGTTCATCCTTGGGAGCAATTTTAAAATGCCTGAAGGTACCATGTTCATCTGTACAAACAATAGTACGGAAGTATAAACACCATGGGACCACGCAGCCGTCATAACGCTCAGGAAGGAGTCGCGTTCTGTCTCCTAGAGATGAAAGTACTTTGGTGCGAAAAGTGCAAATTAATCCCAGAACAACAGCAAAGGACCTTGTGAACATGGCAGCAGCACAACATGGTAGCAGAACATCATGACAACAACATGGTAGCAGCACAACTAGGCAGCAGCACAACACATGGTACAAGCATTATTGGGCACAGACAACAGCACAAAGGGCAAGAAGGTAGAGACAACAATACATCAGGCGAAGCAGCCACAACTGTCAGTAAGAGTGTCCATGATTGAGTATTTGAATGAAGAGATTGAGATAAAACTGTCCAGTTTGAGTGTTTGTTTGCAGTCGTTCCAGTCACTAGCTGCAGCAAACTGAAAAGACGAGCGACCCAGGGATGTGTGTGCTTTGGGGACCTTTAACAGAATGTGACTGGCAGAACAGGTGTTGTATGTGGAGGATGAGGGCTGCAGTAGACATCTCAGATAGGGGGGAGTGAACAGGTGTTGTATGTGGAGGATGAGGGCAGCAGTAGACATCTCAGATAGGGGGGAGTGAACAGGTGTTGTATGTGGAGGATGAGGGCTGCAGTAGATATCTCAGATAGGGGGGAGTGAACAGGTGTTGTATGTGGAGGATGAGGGCTGCAGTAGATATCTCAGATAGGGGGGAGTGAACAGGTGTTGTATGTGGAGGATGAGGGCTGCAGTAGATATCTCAGATAGGGGGAGTGAACAGGTGTTGTATGTGGAGGATGAGGGCTGCAGGGCTGAACAGGTGTTGTGGAGGAGATATCTCAGATAGGGGGAGTGAACAGGTGTTGTATGTGGAGGATGAGGGCTGCAGTAGATATCTCAGATAGGGGGCAGTGAGGCCTAAGAGGGTTTTATAAATAAGCATCAACCAGTGGGTCTTGCAACAGGTATACAGAGATGACCAGTTTACAGAGGAGTATGGAGTGCAGTGATGTGTCCTATAAGGAGCATTGGTGGCAAATCTGATGGCCAATTGGTAAAGAACATCTAGCCGCTCGAGAGCACCCTTACCTGCCGATCTATAAATTATGTCTCCGTAATCTAGCATGGGTAGGAGGGTCATCTGAATCAGGGTTAGTTTGGCAGCTGGGGTGAAAGAGGAGCGATTACGATATAGCAAACCAAGTCCAGATTTAACTTAAGCCTACAGCTTTGATATGTGCTGAGAGAAGGACAGTGTATAGTCTAGCCAAACTCCCAAGTACTTGTATGAGGTGACTACCTCAAGCTCTAAACCCTCAGAGGTAGTAATCACACCTGTGGGGAGAGGGGCATTCTTCTTACCAAACCACATGACCTTTGTTTTGGAGGTGTTCAGAACAAGGTTAAGGGCAGAGAAAGCTTGTTGGACACTGAAAGCATTGTTGTAGAGCATTTAACACAAAATCCAGGGAGGGGCCAGCTGAGTATAAGACTGTATCATCTGCATATAAATGGATGAGAGATTCCTACTGCCTGAGCTATGTCGTTTTAGGTAAATTGAGAAGAGCGTGGGGCCTAGGATTGAGCCTTGGGGTACACCCTTGGTGACAGGCAGCAGCTGAGACAGCAGATGTTCTGACATTATACACTGCACTCTTTGAGAGAGGTAGTTAGCAAACCAGGCCAACGACACCTCAGAGACACCAATACCCCTTCACCGGCCCAAAAGAATGGAATGGTGTACTGTATCAAAAGCTTTGGCCAGGTCAATAAAAATATCAGCACAGTATTGCTTAGAATCAAGGGCAATGGTGACATTGAGGACCTTTAAGGTTGCAGTGACACATGCATAACCTGAGCGGAAACCAGACTGCATACTAGAGAGAACACTATAGACATCAAGAGAGCCAGTCAGTTGATTATTGACAAGTTTTTCAAAACGATTGATAAACAGGGCAAAATAGAAATAGGCCTATAACAGTTAGAATCAGCTTGATCTCCCCCTTTAAATAAAGGACAAACCGTGGATGTCTTCCAAGCAATGGGAACCTCCCTAGAGAGAAGAGACAGGTTCAAAAGGTCAGCCGTGACACCAGATAAATTAAGGTTGTGCCCAAGGGCTCAAGTGCATAGACAGATATTTCAACTTCTCATCTCAGGGATTCAAACTAGCAACCTTTGTGTTACTGGCCCAACTCTCTAACCGCTAGGCTACCTGAGACTCCTCTTGTTCCAGAGATGTATGTTGATGTATAAGATTGAGATTGACAGCCCAAGCTTCCAGAATGTATGTCCAGAAATGTATCATATGTCCATACATTGTCCAGCAATGTTATGTCATGTCCACATTACAATGTATGTTACCTGTCTATCAAGATGGCATCTACCACGTCAAGACCCGCTGTGAGCGTGCTAGAGATGCCGCGACACATGGACCAATTGGAGGCTTCATCCCCACTTGTGACGACTATGGACAATACACCCCTGAGCAATGTTGGGGCTCTACAGGTTAACATGCACACACACACGCACAGAAGCACACAGTAAATTCTCCAATTGAGTTGAACGTGACAAATTCAATATGTTACAGCAAAATGTGTAAATATATATTTAACAGGTTATTAACATGTCCATTTCTGGTAGGTTACTGTTGGTGTGTGAACAGTTCTGGACAGAAGATCCCAGGTACTGACACTCCACCAGGCAGTAATAGCAACTGCTAGCAACTGTTCCACCAAGGTATATACACACACAAAAACACACAAACTCACTAAATCTTATTTCTTTGCAGCTGGTTCTGGATGTAGTTCATGTTGTTTTGTCTGTAATTGTAGATGAGGACGTAGATGAAAAGCGTTGGAACGAAGACGTTGAAGACTTGACAGTTGTCTTTGCTGTACTACAGGAACTAATTCACTTTCCATACAAATAAAATGAATCCAGAGATTAAACTGTTGATGTCTCTTGGTGTGATATGCTGAACAATTTATATGAACCTGTCAAATTAATCATTTACCTTCGATCGGATGTTTTCACTCACGAGACTCCCAGTTACACAATAAATGTTGCCCTATTTGTTTGGCACATTATGTTCAGAAATCCACAGGAAAGAGGCACGACAAATTCCAAATAGTTTCCGTAATGTCCACAGAAACATGACAAACGTATTTTTAAAATATATAAATCGATAATATCAACCGCAACGGTCTTGTTCAGTAGGAGAGGGAACGGCAATGTCTCCCCAAACTCTGTTGCGCGAGCACTTGACGGATGTTATTGTTCTGGCTCATTTTTCAAAATAAAACCCTGAAACTGGCTGAAGACTGTTGACAACTTGAGGAAGCGATAGGAAAAGGAAGCTGGTTGATATCCCTTTAAAACCACTTAAGCTTAGGGCTTACTTTTTCAAACATTGTGTTAAAAATCGCGCAAAATTTCAGCGTCCTGCTACTCATGCCAGGAATATAGTATATGCATATAATTAGAACATGTGTTGTCGAAAAGCCCAAAGAAAACCGATCACCAAAAAGTGGATAAAAAAAATCAATGCGCCACTTGCATGTATTGTCTATGGTACAGCAAAATAAATGGCTCCGAGATTACAAGTCCTACAGCTTCCACACAATGTCGCCAGTCTTATCAATTGCCTGGGGGTTGTTTCTTGGTCAAACGAGTAAGAGAGAGCCCATTCCATCCGGTCTCCGACAGGATGTTTTGGAGGAGAGATTTCCGACCATGATTTGAAGACGTGGAGCTATTGAATACACATCGCCCTTGATATATTTGATAGGTTATTAACGTTTACTAATACCTAATGTTGGATTACAAAAGCATTTTGAAGTGTTTTGTGAAAGTTTAGGCAACTTTAATTTTAAAAAATGACATTGCGTTTTAATTTTTTTTCTGGATCACACACTTTGATATTTTGGGCATATATGGACCGATTTAATTGAAAAAAGACCCAATAGTGAGGTTTATGGGACATAGGAGTGCCAACAAAGAAGCTAGTCAAAGGGAATGAATGTTTTACATTTTATTTCTGCGTTGTGTAGCGCCGGCTATGCTAATTATTTTGTTTACGTCCCCTTCAGGTATTTCGAGGTGTTGCATGCTATCAGATAGCTTCTTGCTTTTGCCGAAAAGCATTTTAAAAATCTGACTTGTTGGCTAGATTCCTGAGTGTAGCTTTAATTGAGTACCCTGCATGTGTTTTTTAATGAACGTTTGAGTTTTAACGAGTGCTATTAGCATTTAGGGTAGCGCATTTGCAGATGGCTGGGTGGGACGCAGACGTCTCAGGACGCTAAGAGGTTATTAAATGGCACAAAGGGAGGCTATGGAACATGGAGTTAAAATTGAAGCCACTTCCTGGTTTGATATTACTCAGGGTTTCACCTGCAATATCAGTTGTTTTATACACAAACAATTGACAGTTTTGGAAACTTTAATGTTTTCTATCCAATACTAATATGCATATATTAGCAACTGAGACTGAGCAGCTGGCTGTTTACAATGGGCACCTTTTCATCCAAGCTACTCAATACTGCCCCCTGCAGCCTTCAGTTAAACATGTCTTTTGCACCTTCAGTATCCTAAACATACTGTGTCATTTCACAGGTCTACATTTACAAAGTTAGGCACAATGACAGTTATGTCCTGGTGCCACAGTCAAGCATAGCACTTGCAACATAAAGGTAGTGGGTTTGAGTCCCACAGGGGACAGGAAGAAAGAGAACCAACTACAACATGTGTTATGATGCAGAGGTTCAGGTGAAGTGTTACAGGTTGTACTTAATATCTGTTTGACAAATACATGTTGGGATGTGAATGTACCTTTTAGAAAGCTCTCAACATGGGACAATTTCAGCAGTATGATTCATAGTCAATAACTCATGAGACAAAAACAATAGTGTCAACATTTTATTGGCTGCAAACAATTCCTCAACATTTGTGTAGTAACTGAGACTTCATATAACAGCAACAAAGCTTCCCATGAAGTATTAAGGATGCAGACACTACGGAATAGCATTGCTGCTTTTAATGGATACTCTGGCGAAGAGGCAGGAGCCTCAGGGAGCACACAGAGGGCAAGCTCCTTTCACATAATGCATTGTCCCAGCGCTGTTGACCTGAAGACAAAACCAGAATATTCAGCTGTACACACAGTATGAAAGTTAAATTAACTAGGAATAAGTTGAATTTGATGACTGCTACTGAGTTTACTGTACCTCCAAAGTTGATATGAACACAAGACTCTCTGGCACCAGCACCAGGCCTTCCTTTAGCCCAGTTCTGGTGATCAAAGTCGGAGCCATCACTCCAGAACCACCGCCTGTCCTGAGGGGGGGGGGGGGGGGGTTGAGAATAAAGACTAAATGTCATTCCTCTACCACCTGCAACCAAACAGTTAAATCTACCACTACTTCAAAACCCTCCAGCGTTAACATGTGTATAAAAGCCTCCTACTGAAGTAGAAATACATTGAAGTGAACTCTGGGATTCAAACTAATAGCCTTGCCTTTATTGGCCCCATGGTCTCAACGGCTAGGCTACCTGTCGCCTGGGTACTCTTGATATTTTATTAGGAACGTATTACAGTAGCTGTTAAATAGCAGCAGCTACGCTTCCTGGGGTCCACACAAAATGACAACTCAGACAGAACTACATTAATTATAGGTAGCCTAAATGCCACCACACACTATTTTTTTAACCAGGTTTGCTGTTCACTTGAGCAAGATGAGATGGAACGGAGTTCCTTGCAATAATGGCTCTATATATCACTGTAGGCTTAATGGTCCCACCTTAACAGAATAAAATCCACCAATCCAGGTAGGAGGGAAACCAACAGTCTTGACCAAGACCAACGCCTGTAGAAACTGGTCCTCCACGGAGCTGTGCACAGATGCCAGGTTTGCGCCAAGGTACTTCACAACGTTGGGTACAGACACCAGTTGATCACCAAGGGACACACAGTACCGCTAGAGAAGAAAGTATTTATTTAACTAGGCAAGTCAGTTAAGAAAATTATCTACAATGACAGGCTGGGTTTCTGTACAGCACTTTGAGATATCAGCTGATGTACAAAGGGCTATATAAATAAATTTGATTTGATTTGACAGCCAGGCAGTAGATGGGAACAAAGACATTTCATGTATTAGTCAGTCAGCCTTGCTGAGAATTTGGCTTCTGGACTCTCAACCAAATATTGACCATAGCAACAAATTCCTTTTTAAAACTCTTAAAGATATTAGTTTATCTCCGTCTCAAGCCATGTCCTGTGGGTTCCAATATACAGGAGGCACAACTCTTACATTAAATATTAAAAATTAATATAGAAAATTCACATCTTAAACCTGATGCGACTCTAGGGGCAGTATTTACATTTTTTGGAAAAAACGTTCCCATTTTAAACTGGATATTTTGTCAGGACAAGATGCATATAATTGACAGCTTAGGATAGAAAACACTAACGTTTCAAAACTATAAAGATATTGTCTGCGAGTATAACAGAACTGATGTTGCAGGCGAACGCCTGAGAAAAAGCCAATCCGGAAGTGCCCCAGGTTTTGAAAGTGCTGCGTTCCAATGACTCCCTATTCAGCTGTGAATGTCCTATCAACGAGTTTACGCTCCCTACGTATTCCCCAAGGTGTCCACAGCATTGTGACGCATTTGTGACGCATTTGTTGAATAGCCGTAGGCGGCTATATTGCGTAAGTGGTCACATGGCTCCCAGGGTCACGTAAAATACAGAGGTAGCCATTACTCCAATCGGTCCTACTGAAAAACTAATTGTCCCGACGGATATATTATCCAATAGATATTAGAAAAACACCTTGAGGATTGATTATAAACAAAGTTTGCCATGTTCCGGTCGATATTATGGAGCTAATTTGGAATATTTTCAGCCGTTTTCGTGACTGCAATTTCCAGGCGATTTCTTAGCCAAACGTGAACAACAAACGGAGCTATTTCGGCTACAAAAATATTATTTTGGGAAAAAATGAACTTTGGCTATCTACCTGGGCGTCTCGTGAGTGAAAACATCCGAAGCTCATCAAAAGTTTACGATTTAATTTGATTGCTTTTCTGATTTCCGTGACCAAGTTACCTGCTGCTAGCTGGACAAAATGCTATGCTAGGCTATCAAAAAACTTACAAATGCTTGTCTAGCTTTGGCTGTAAAGCATATTTTGAAAATATGAGATGACAGGGTGATTAACAAAAGGCTGTCTCAATATATTTCATTTGTGATTTTCATGAATAGGAATATTTATGTCCGTTGCGTCATGCTAATTAGTTTGAGGCGAAGATTACGCTCCCGCATGCTTCTTGTGACTCCCAAACCCGCATCTTAAAGGGAAGTTCAGTATTTCACATCAGTCATGTGTTGCCGTTTAAGAAAGTAGCACCTTTAAGGTAATGTCAAAGAGCTAATTTCAACTACACTTCCCCTTCAAAGTCACAGTAGATGGTAACAGTGATACCTCTGCTTCAGGCCAGCTCCTTGTAGTCTTTACAAACATTAAACAGCGTGATCCATATTTGGTCCAACCGGAAGGACACAAGTCTTCTTCTAGCAATGAATCTGTAAGGAGAAGTTACATGTGGCTTTAAAGGCTAGTGGAGAATGATCTACAAATAACAACACAAAATATTGTAGCTGTGCAGTCAGTCACCTCTGCTACAAGAAATATACAGACCGAGTCAAGAAAAGTAGACTCTTACTTGCATCTCCCAGAGCAAAGGCAGCACTGAGAAGCAGAAGACTGGTCAACATGGTCATGGAGTCTCCTGAGAGAAACAGAGTGAAGCCATCAAAACCACAGATAAACTCCACATACAGTAGATTAGATCAGGAATATGTCTGCTTTCCGAAATGCCAACCTATTCCCTAAACAGGGCTGAGGATAATTTTTGGGCAGGTATTTCTCTACTCATACAGGAGTAGAAGCCTAGTTCCCAAATGTAGAAATGCCCTGCAACTTTGGCTATTGACAAAGGTGTCAGAAATCAGACATTATGGTTGAACCATAATAATTTCTGGTTATTTTATTATCCAACAAAAATAAAAGCACAGTACAAAAGGCTGGCAGGTAAGGCTTAGTGGCTTGTAACACCAGTAGTTAAGGCTCAGTGGCTTGTAACACCAGGCTCAGTGGCTTGTAACACCAGTAGGTAAAGGTAAGGCTCAGTGGCTTGTAACACCAGTAGGTAAGGCTTAGTGGCTTGTAACACCAGAAGGTAAGGCTAAGTGGCTTGTAACACCAGGTAAGGCTTAGTGGCTTGTAACACCAGTAAGGCTCAGTAAGGCTTAGTGGCTTGTAACACCAGTAGGTAAGGCTTAGTGGCTTGTAACACCAGTAGGTAAGGCTAACACCAGTGTTAAGGCTTTGTAACACCAGTAGGTAAGGCTTAGTGGCTTGTAACACCAGTAGGTAAGGCTTAGTGGCTTGTAACACCAGTAGGTAAGGCTTAGTGGCTTGTAACACCAGAAGGTAAGGCTTAGTGGTGGCTTAGTGGCATGTAACACCAGTAGTGGCAGGCTTAGTGGCATGTAACACCAGTAGGTAAGGCTTAGTGGCTTGTAACACCAGTAGGTAAGGCTTAGTGGCATGTAACACCAGTAGGTAAGGCTTAGTGGCTTGTAACACCAGTAGGTAAGGCTTAGTGGCATGTAACACCAGTAGGTAAGGCTTAGTGGCATGTAACACCAGTAGGTAAGGCTTAGTGGCTTGTAACACCAGTAGGTAAGGCTCAGTGGCTTGTAACACCAGTAGTTAAGGCTTAGTGGCTTGTAACACTACTGGATTTCATAGTTTCTAGTTCAATGAGACAATACAAAAGGCAACCAATCAGAACAGTCTACAGGATTATAGATGTAAGACACATTCTGCAGGCAGGAACCATCATTATACCATGTCTCATCTCACAAGCTGTAACACTTCCCTTACAGTTAAATTAAAGGTCTAATACTGGGCCAGCTGCACCATAACAATACACATGATGAACAGGATATTACACCCCAATGTAGGAAGTTATAACCCTAGAAAAGTTACAATAGCAGGAACTTACTTTAGCCAATTAACAACAGGAACAATAAAGGAACTGGGACACCACAAATGCTGAACAAACCAAGTAGAACAAGCTGCTTATATACCAGAAGAATGGAAGAGGAATTGGTGATTAGCAGAGTGAGTTCAGGTGTGGTGAGTTAGCAGGAAAGGGGCGTGTCAGGGTTATCCTTCAAAACAAGTGTACTACATGTGTCCAGGGCAATATATTCACTATGGGCTCTGGTCAAAAGTAGTGCACTTCATAGGGAATAGAGGGCTATTTGGGATACATTAACATACAGAATTAGATGAACAGATGTTGAAATCTCACTTTCTGAAGTCCTGCCTGTGAGTTGAGTTCTACCTCTCCCTTTGGCTGAGATTGAGTTCTACCTCTCCCTTTGGCTGAGATTGAGATATACCTCTCCCTTTGGCTGAGATTGAGTTCTACCTCTCCCTTTGGCTGAGATTGAGATATACCTCTCCCTTTGGCTGAGATTGAGTCTTACGTCTCCCTCTTCTCCTTTTTATGGACAGATCCAGTCAGACCCTTCACTCTCGAGTTTTGTGAGGAAGTTGGTGGAGATGGCGGAAGAAAAAGTGTCATTTGAAGTTGAAAGCAGGTTGAGTACAGTTAGCGAGAAAGATGAGTGGAGAACAGAGAAGTCCAAGAATGGAACAGAAAAGGGTTAAATTGTTGTGGAAAATGAGTCTGATTAATCGTTGTTTGTTGGGGTACGAGATGTCATCACATAACTATCCTTTAATTATAAAAGCAAAGTGATTTATTTAGACTTTTATTATGCCCACTGCATGCATTTAAAAAAAAACAAATATAAACATAGTTTTTTGCGTGACAGGGATTCTCGTGACTTTCAAGAACGTTTGAATTGCTTCACCTTGCTCTTCTGGTAGGTTAGCAGGAAAGGGGCGTGTCCAGAACTCTTCTGGTAGGTTAGCAGGAAATGGGCATATCCAGAACTCTTCTGGTAGGTTAGCAGGAAAGGGGCGTGTCCAGAACTCTTTTGGTAGGCTCGATGCAAGTTTCACCATCCAATTATTTCAGACATACAATGCAGTTCCACCATGGCACGGACCATGGTGATACCTTGGTGCAGACCATGATGATACCTTGGTGCAGACCATGATGATACCTTGGTGCAGACCATGATGATACCTTGGTGCAGACCATGATTATACCTTGGTGCAGACCATGGTGATACCTTGGTGCAGACCATGATGATACCTTGGTGCAGACCATGGTGATACCTTGGTGCAGACCATGATGATACCTTGGTGCAGACCATGATGATACCTTGGTGCAGACCATGGTGATACCTTGGTGCAGACCATGATGATTCCTTGGTGCAGACCATGGTGATACCTTGGTGCAGACCATGGTGATACCTTGGTGCAGACCATGATGATGCAGACCATGATACCTTGGTGCAGACCATGATGATACCTGGTGCAGGTGCAGACCATGGTGATACCTTGGTGCAGACCATGATGATACCTTGGTGCAGACCATGGTGATACCTTGGTGCAGACCATGGTGATACCTTGGTGCAGACCATGGTGATACCTTGGTGCAGACCATGGTGATACCTTGGTGCAGACCATGGTGATACCTTGGTGCAGACCATGGTGATACCTTGGTGCAGACCATGGTGAGTTAGGTGGTGAGACCTTGGTGGAGAGGTATGGAGATACCTTGGATGAGGAGAGGTATAGGAGACCTTGGAGAGAGTATGGGAGAGAGGAGAGGTATAGGAGAAAGGAGGGAGAGGAGAGGTATGCGAGAGAGGAGAGGTATAGGAGAGAGGAGAGGTATAGGAGAGAGGAGAGGATAGAGGAGAGGTATGCGAGAGAGGAGAGGTATAGGAGAGAGGAGAGGTATAGGAGAGAGGAGAGGTTAGGGGAGGAGGGGTTAGGGGAGGAGAGGTATAGGAGAGAGGAGAGGTATAGGAGGGAGGAGGGGTATAGGAGAGAGGAGAGTTATAGGAGGGAGGAGAGGTATAGGAGGGAGGAGAGGTATAGGAGAGAGGAGAGGTATAGGAGGGAGGAGAGGTATAGGAGAGAGGAGAGGTATGGGAGAGAGGAGAGGTATAGGCAAGAGGAGAGGTATAGGAGAGAGGAGCGGTATAGGAGAGAGGAGAGGTATAGGCAAGAGGAGAGGAGGAGGGGAGAGAGGAGAGGTATGGGAGAGAGGAGATGTATAGGAGAGAGGAGATGTATAGGAGAGAGGAGAGGAGGAGGGGAGAGAGGTACTGGAGAGAGGAGAGGTGTAGGGAAGAGAGGAGAGTTATGGTTATGGGAAAGAGGAGATGTATAGGAGAGAGGAGAGGTATAGGAGAGAGGAGGAGGAGAGGGGAGAGGAGGGGGAGAGGAGGAGGAGGAGGGAGGGTAGGGGAGAGAGGAGAGGAGGAGGGGAGAGAGGTATAGGAGAGAGGAGGGGAGAGAGGTATAGGCGAGAGGAGAGGAGGAGGGGAGAGAGGTATAGGCGAGAGGAGAGGAGGGGCGAGAGGTATAGGCGAGAGGAGAGGGGGATGGGGAGAGAGGTATAGGAGAGAGGAGAGCTGGAGGGGAGAGAGGTATAGGAGAGAGGAGAGGTATAGGAGAGAGGAGAGGTATAGGAGAGAGGAGAGGAGGAGGGGAGAGAGGTATAGGAGAGAGGAGAGGAGGAGGGGAGAGAGGTATAGGAGAGAGGAGAGGTATAGGAGAGAGGAGAGGTATAGGGTATGAGAGGAGGAGGGAAGAGGTTAGGGTATGAGAGGAGGAGGGGAGAGAGGTATGGGAGAAGGGAGAGGTTAGGGTATGAGAGGAGGAGGGGAGAGGTTAGGGGACAAGAGGGATAGGAGAGAGGAGAGGTTAGGGGAGGAGAGGTGTAGGGGAGAGAGGTATAGGAGAGAGTAGAGGTATAGGAGAGAGGAGAGGTATAGGGTATGAGAGGAGGGGGGAGAGGTATGGGAGAGGGGAGAGGTTAGGGTATGAGAGGAGGAGGGGAGTGGTTAGGGTATGAGAGGAGGAGGGGAGAGGATAGGGTATGAGAGGAGGAGGGGAGAGGGATATGGGAGAGGGGAGAGGTTAGGGTATGAGAGGAGGAGGGGAGAGGGATATGGGAGAAGGGAGAGGTTTGGGTATGAGAGGAGGAGGGGAGAGGGATATGGGAGAGGTTAGGGTATGAGAGGAGGAGAGAGGGATATGGGAGAGGGGAGAGGTTAGGGTATGAGAGGAGGAGGGGAGAGGGATATGGGAGAGGTTAGGGTATGAGAGGAGGAGGGGAGAGGAATATGGGAGAGGGGAGAGGTTAGGGTATGAGAGGAGGAGGGGAGAGGGATATGGGAGAAGGGAGAGGTTTGGGTATGAGAGGAGGAGGGGAGAGGGATATGGGAGAGGGGAGAGGTTAGGGTATGAGAGGAGGAGGGGAGAGGTTAGGGTATGAGAGGAGGAGGGGAATAACAGATTTTTTTTGTCAATGATCTTTTTGTCAATGATGATAATATGTCATCTTAAAGTGGAAGAACAGGGAAGACATCCTCCTCCCTCATGTAGTACCCTTCCTGCAGGCTCATCCTAACTACCCTCCAGCTTGACAAAGCCACCTGCCATACTGCACAGAACGAGTGTGATTTCCTGCAATACAGGAATGTCAGTATTCTGCCATGGCCAACGAGGAGCCCGGATCTCAATCCCATTGAGCACGCCTGGGACCCGTTGGATCGAAGGGTAAGGGCAAGGGCCGTTCCTCCCAGAAATTTCTGGGATCTTGCAGGTGCCTTGGTGGAAGAGTGGGGTAACATCTCACAGCAAGAACGGGCAAATCTGGTGCAGTCCATGAGGAGGAGATGCACTGCAGTACTTAATGCAGCTGGTGGCCACACCAGATACTGACTGCTACTTTTGACTTTGACCCCCTCCCCTTTGTTCAGGTACACATTATTCCATTTCTGTTAGTTACATGTCTGTGGAACTTGTTCAGTTTATGCCTCTGTGCAGCGGCTGGCTGGGTCGCTCTGACCCGTAGAGCGCAGAGCACAACAAGAACACTCGGCTGCTCTCTAGCACACAGCGGGGCACGTCCGGACCTGTGTAGCGGCTTGCAGGGTCGCTCTGTCCCACGAGCGCACGACCTCGCCACACTCGCAGACACTCTACTATGCTCCAGGGCACACGCCTCGCCAGTGGCTGGCACGGTCACTCTGACCCCGCCAACGCAGAGCGGGAGCCCTGGAAACACAGGGCCTGGGTCGCTCTGACCTGCGAACGCAGAGCACAGAAAGGGGAGCCCTCCACACACAGGACCTGACCCCAGGACCACGGGAGGGTTAAATGAACTTTTTAAGACAACATATTTTGCTACAGGGGTACCATAAGAACCATCTTACACAATAAAACTATTTCAAGACATTCCCAACATAGTACACTGCTTTTGACCAGGGCCTATAGGGTCACAACTAGTCCACTATGTAAGGAATAGGGGTCTATTTGGGACATAACTCATCCATCTATTCCATTGTCCTGTTCTTCCAGAAATACAGAAAGTAACCTTGATGACAAGGTTTGGTGAAAGAGAGGCTTGACCCTCGCAAAGAAAAGGCACGCTAGCTATTTACCCTCTCCCACCTTCTCTCCTCCTCACAAAGGAATGCTGCTGGTCCTACGGCATATCTCTCTTCCAATACTTTAGCCTTAAGACATTGATCTATCACCTCTCCTCTTGCAGACTGTTTTAAATTAAATCACACTGAGATTGTGGTTTATGGTATTTTTTGTGCAATACTTTTGCACTACGATGATGTGCAAACTTCTGCTAACATTGGCCACCGCTAGCTGAGAATCATTGGTAGCGGTGGGGCAGGCTGTGCCTGTCCTCCTCTCTTTTTTTTGCATTTTCAATGGTCTGAAAGATGCTGGAAATGAATAGCTTGTTAATGCAAAGACCAGGAAACTCTGGAAAAAAATACAAGTCGATTATTTAAATGAATGGCTCTGAATGCACTGTCGACATGCAGCCAAACGTTACCAACCACTTTTGGAGCTAACTAGCTGGTGCTCATAACATGGCTAACATTGCCTAGCTAACTAGCTGGTGCTGATAACATGGCTAACATACCGAGCTAACATTACCTAGCTAACTAGCTGGTGCTCATAACATGGCTAACATTGCCTAGCTAACTAGCTGGTGCTGATAACATGGCTAACATACCGAGCTAACTAGCTGGTGCTGTTAACATTGCTAACATACCGAGCTAACATTACCTAGCTAACTAGCTGGTGCTCATAACATGGCTAACATTGCCTAGCTAACTAGCTGGTGCTGATAACATGGCTAACATACCGAGCTAACATTACCTAGCTAACTAGCTGGTGCTCATAACATGGCTAACATTGCCTAGCTAACTAGCTGGTGCTGATAACATAACATGGCTAACAGCTGGTGCTCATAACATGGCTAACATTAACAGCTGGTGCTGATAACATGGCTAACATAGCTAACATTACCTAGCTAACTAGCTGGTGCTCATAACATGGCTAACATTGCCTAGCTAACTAGCTGGTGCTGATAACATGGCTAACATACCGAGCTAACATTACCTAGCTAACTAGCTGGTGCTCATAACATGGCTAACATTGCCTAGCTAACTAGCTGGTGCTGATAACATGGCTAACATACCGAGCTAACATTACCTAGCTAACTAGCTGGTGCTCATAACATGGCTAACATTGCCTAGCTAACTAGCTGGTGCTGATAACATGGCTAACATACCGAGCTAACATTACCTAGCTAACTAGCTGGTGCTCATAACATGGCTAACATTGCCTAGCTAACTAGCTGGTGCTGATAACATGGCTAACATACCGAGCTAACATTACCTAGCTAACTAGCTGGTGCTCATAACATGGCTAACATTGCCTAGCTAACTAGCTGGTGCTGATAACATGGCTAACATACGAGCTAACATTACCTAGCTAACTAGCTGGTGCTCATAACATGGCTAACATTGCCTAGCTAACTAGCTGGTGCTGATAACATGGCTAACTAGCTGGTGCTGCTCATAACATGGCTAACATAGCTGGTGCTGATAACATGGCTTACCGAGCTAGCTAGCTAACTAACTAGCTGGTGCTCATAACATGGCTAACATTGCCTAGCTAACTAGCTGGTGCTCATAACATGGCTAACATTACCTAGCTAACTAGCTGGTGCTCGTAACATGGCTAACATTGCCTAGCTAACTAGCTGGTGCTCATAACATGGCTAACATACCGAGCTAACATTACCTAGCTAACTAGCTGGTGCTCATAACATGGCTAACATTACCTAGCTAACTAGCTGGTGCTCATAACATGGCTAACATTACCTAGCTAACTAGCTGGTGCTCGTAACATGGCTAACATTGCCTAGCTAACTAGCTGGTGCTCATAACATGGCTAACATACCTAGCTAACTAGCTGGTGCTCATTAACATGGTGCTAACATACCTAGCTAAACTAACAGCTGGTGCTCATAACATGGCTAACATACCTAGCTAACATTACCTAGCTAACTAGCTGGTGCTCATAACATGGCTAACATACCTAGCTAACTAGCTGGTGCTCATAACATGGTTAACATTACCTAGCTAACATTACCTATCTAACCAATGAAAACTCTACCTTTTATGTAATCCTCTCAATGGATTTCATGTTTCATGAGCTTGTCCAAGGTGTTGGACTTGACGACAGTTGCTACGTCAGTTGCTACGATCAGTTGCCCAACATTCTGGGGCAAAAGATCAATTAGACAGACAGCAGTTAATTCAAATGAATTTAACATTCCAGAACTTATAGTTAAATTGATGCTGCATCTAAAGTCTATCTGGTGACATCACAATGAGGACAAAAGGTTTTCCAGCTCATTATTTATCTCCTTCTGAAATAGCATTGTGTTTCCAAGACATTGTAATGCACTTCAGACTACATCTTCATCAGCTTCAATGAGGTAGAATTAAGTCTCTTCATAACAATATTGTGACCCAATATGTAACACATGAATGTGTTACAAAAGATGAATACCTTCACTTTGAATTGACCCCAACCCTGTCAAACAGGTAGATGTCAGACAGGTCCAGCAGGGTTTGGGCTGGACAGAAAGTATGGAGAATTGAAGGATGAGAGCGAGAGAGAGAGAGAGAGAGAGGGAGAGAGAGAGAGAGAGAGAGAGAGAGAGAGAGAGAGAGAGAGAGAGAGAGAGAGAGAGAGAGAGAGAGAGAGAGAGGTAGAGAGAGAGAGAGGTAGAGAGAGAGCGAGAGAGAGCGAGAGAGAGAGAGGTAGAGAGAGAGAGAGGTAGAGAGAGAGCGAGAGAGAGCGAGAGAGAGAGAGGTAGAGAGAGAGCAAGAGGGAGAGAGAGGTAGAGAGCGAGAGGTAGAGAGAAAGAGAGAGAGAGATTGTGGGAGAGAAATTTTGCCAAAATAGAGGGAGGGGTCTGACTGGACAGGTCCTTAAAAAGGAGTTGAGAGAGAGGTAGAACTCAACTCACAGGCAGGACAGAGAGAGACCCAGTGAAGATCTCTGAAGAAGTGAAGCTACAACTGAATACTTCAGAAGGTGAGATTTCAACATCTGTTCATCTAATACCTGTCTATGTCCCAACTGACTTCCCATTCCCTACGTAGTGAGCTACTTTAGACAAGGGTCCATATTACCTTTGTGGCCGTGAGCTATTCTCTATTTAGTTCACTGTGGGTCCTGGTCCAAAGTAGTGCACTACATAGGGGATAAGAAGCCATTTGGGAAGCATCCATGTTCCAATGTCCGTTGGTCGTGTGAGTACCTGTGCCTTGTTGTTTTGGCTTTCGTGCCACTTGTATTGTGCATAGATGATTAGGGCTCTCGTCCCGTGTTGTATCATTGTGTGCTTGTGTTTTCGGGTCTCCTCCTGTGTATTTATTCGAGGTACTCCTCGCTCTTTTGAATGGGTTTCAGCCCTGTGTTTTGTATATGTGTTTGCTTGGTCTTCGTCCCCGTGCCTTTACATGGCACACTGTAATTTGGGAAAATAAAAAACCCTATTACGCATTCCTGTCTCCTTTATAACAATGTGATACTCTCCTCCAGTACCCCCAGTTATACAGTAGGTTATGTACTTAAAGGGATATTGCAATATTTTGGCAAATTAAAACCCTTTTCTTCTTACACGGTGTCAGGTTTTGCCTCTGCATGCCATTTGAAGGACTTTGAAGGTAGTTTTTCCAGTGATCGCTAACTCACGTCAGCGCAATGACTGGAAGTCTTTGGGATCTGCTCTCATAGTTAGCAATTGTGCTGAAGCTATAGTAGTTCATTTCAAAACTTCCTTCAAAACTAATGAGAGGGCTAAATTGCCAAAATCGCACAACATCCCTTTAACACCTTGATCCATCATCTTTCCTCCTCTCTTCTCCTCACCTAACCTCTCCTCTCTCATATACCTCTCTCCCCTCCTCCTTTCCTCACCTCTCCCATATTCCTCTCTCCCCTCATCCTCTCCTCACCTCTCCCTTCCCATATCCCTTCCCCCCTCATCCTCTCCTCTCTCATATTCCTCTCTCCCCTCATCCTGTCTTCCCCTAACCTATCCTCTCTCCCTTCTTCATCTCCTCACCAAACCTCTCCCCTCTCCATTACCTCTCTCCCAACAACAAACCCTGGTTCTACTTTCACTCTCTCTCCTCCAGACCTTCAGCTTTCAATTTTTTGTCGACATTTAGAGAGTTTGCATAGAAAATAGATGTAAAAATTGCCTGCAACAGTGAGATTCCGTTGAACAAAAAACAACTGGGCGTAGTAACTTCACCCCCCAAACAAAAACAAAATGTACCTAGAGTGTAGAATAAACAAAATGTACCGAGAGTGTAGAATAAACAAATTGTCCGTGCCAAGGTATCACCATGGTCTGCACCAAGGTATCATCATGGTCTGCACCAAGGTATCACCATGGTCTGCACCAAGGTATCACCATGGTCTGCACCAAGGTATCACCATGGTCTGCACCAAGGTATCACCATGGTCTGCACCAAGGTATCATCATGGTCTGCACCAAGGTATCACCATGGTCTGCACCAAGGTATCATCATGGTCTGCACCAAGGTATTACCATGGTCTGCACCAAGGTATCACCATGGTCCGTGCCATGGTGGAACTGAATTGTATGTCTGAAATAATTGGATGGTTAAACTTGCATCGAGCCTACCAGAAGAGCAAGGTGAAGCAATCCCGGCATTCTTGAAAGTCACAATACACCTTGTCCTGCAAAACAACTATTTGAATATGATCATTTAAAAAATGCATTCAGTGGGCATAATTGAACTCCCAATTACGTTCTGGACACGCCCCTTTCCTGCTGGTGCTTTATCAGAACCATCTAGTGTATTATGGCTGGATCTTCAGAGGTGGGACCACATATTGCTAGCAGGTACCTTATTGAACCATGTCATCTAATATTGGGCTGTGGTGTATTCCCTCCAGCACCACATGTTATCACAGCCTTTCCTGGTGGCCATTTCACCTTACCTACTGGTGTTACAAGCCACTTAGCCTTCCCTACTGGTGTTACAAGCCACTAAGCCTTACCTACTGGTGTTACAAGCCACTTAGCCTTCCCTACTGGTGTTACCAGCCACTAAGCCTTACCTACTGGTGTTACAAGCCACTGAGCCTTACCTACTGGTGTTACAAGCCACTAAGCCTTCCCTACTGGTGTTACAAGCAACTAAGCCTTACCTACTGGTGTTACAAGCCACTAAGCCTTACCTACTGGTGTTACAAGCCACTAAGCCTTAACTACTGGTGTTACAAGCCACTAAGCCTTACCTACTGGTGTTACAAGCCACTGAGCCTTACCTACTGGTGTTACAAGCCACTGAGCCTTAACTACTGGTGTTACAAGCCACTAAGCCTTAACTACTGGTGTTACAAGCCACTAAGCCTTAACTACTGGTGTTACAAGCCACTGAGCCTTACCTACTGGTGTTACAAGCCACTTAGCCTTACCTTCTGGTGTTACAAGCCACTGAGCCTTAACTACTGGTGTTACAAGCCACTAAGCCTTAACTACTGGTGTTACAAGCCACTGAGCCTTACCTACTGGTGTTACAAGCCACTGAGCCTGACCTACTGGTGTTACAAGCCACTAAGCCTTACCTACTGGTGTTACAAGCCACTAAGTCTTAACTACTGGAGTTACAAGCCACTGAGCCTTACCTACTGGTGTTACAAGCCACTGAGCCTTACCTACTGGTGTTACAAGCCACTGAGCCTTACCTACTGGTGTTACAAGCCACTAAGCCTTACCTACTGGTGTTACAAGCCACTAAGCCTTACCTACTGGTGTTACAAGCCACTAAGCCTTACCTACTGGTGTTACAAGCCACTAAGCCTTACCTACTGGTGTTACAAGCCACTAAGCCTTACCTACTGGTGTTACAAGCCACTGAGCCTTACCTACTGGTGTTACAAACCACTAAGCCTTACCTACTGGTGTTACAAGCCACTAAGCCTTAACTACTGGTGTTACAAGCCACTAAGCCTTACCTGACAGCATTTAGTACTTTGCTTTTATTTTTGTTGGAAAATAAAAGAAGCAGAATTGAACTTTGTGTTCAATCATAATGCTTGTTTTCTGACAGATTTGGCCATAACCAAACCGGAATGACATTTCTACATTTGGGAATTTGAACTCTATTACATCTGTCTGAGTGGAGAGAAATACCTGCCCAGAAATTCTCCTCAGCCCTGTTTAGGGAATATGTTGGCATTTAGGAAAGCAGACATATTCCTGATCTAATCTACTGTATGTGGAGTTGAATCTGGTTTTGATGGCTTCACTCTTTGTTTCTCTCAGGAGACTCCATGACCATGTTGACCAGTCTTCTGCTTCTCAGTGCTGCCTTTGCTCTGGGAGATGCAAGTAAGAGTCTACTTTTCTTGACTCGTTCTGTATATTTCTTGTAGCAGAGGTGACTGACTGATCAACAAATAATATTGTAGCTCTGGTTTGTAGATCTTTCTCCACTAGCCTTTAAAGCCACCGCTAACTTCTCCTTACAGATGCATTGCTAGAAGAAGACTTGTGTCCTTCCGGTTGGACCAAATTTGGATCAAGCTGTTTAATGTTTGTAAAGACTACGAGGAGCTGGCCTGAAGCAGAGGTATCACCCTTACCATCTAATGTGAATTTGAAGGGGAAGTGTAGTTGAAATTAGCTCTTTGACATTACCTTAAAGGTGATACTTTCTTAAACTGCAACACATGACTGATGTGAAATACTGAACTTCCCTTTAAGATGGGAATTTTCTGTACATTTTGAGTATATAATGTTGAGTCGTGCCTTCTGTATACTGGAACCCACAGGACATGGCTTAAGACTGAGATGAACTAGTATCTTTAAGAGTTTAAAAATGAATTAGTTGTGATGGTCAATATTTGGTTGAGAGTCCAGAAGACAAATTCTCAGCAAGACTGACTGACTAATACATGAAATGTCTTTGTTCCCATCTACTGCTTGGCTGTTACTGTAGATAATAATGTTCTTAATTGACTTGCCTAGTTAAATACTTTCTTCTATAGCGGTACTGTGTGTCCCTTGGTGATCAACTGGTGTCTGTACCCAACGTTGTCGAGTACCTTGGCGCAAACCTGGCATCTGTGCACAGCTCCGAGGAGGACCAGTTTCTACAGGCGTTGGTCTTGGTCAAGACTGTTGGTTTCCCTCCTACCTGGATTGGTGGATTTTATTCTGTTAAGGTGGGACCATTAAGCCTAAAGTGATATATATAGAGCCATTATTGCAAGGAACGCCGTTCCATTTCTTATTGCTCAAGTGAACAGCAAACCTGGTTAAAAACGGGACATGTGGCATGTAGGCTACCTGTAATTTGATCATGTAGTTCTAATGTCATTTTCTGTGGACCCCAGGAAGAGGAGCTGCTGCTTTTTAACAGCTATTGTAATGGTTTCCATATAAAATATCAAGAGTTGCCATGCGACAGATATCCTCGCCGTTGGCCAATAAAGGCTTGTTTGAATCCCAGAGCTCACTCCGTGAAATCTGATGTGCCCTTGAGCAACGCCCTTAATCCTAATTGACCCTGTAGGTCATTCTAGATGAGTCTGCTAAATTATTTTACTGTCAACTTCAGGAGGCCTTTATACTCATGTAAAATGTTTCTAGGTAAGTATACATTTGATCAAAGTAATCTCTTCCATTCAGTGTTGTAACCACGTGTATGGGGATTCTAGCTTCAAAAGTTGTAGACTTGTTTTAGTCTTTGAAATGCGTTGGGATGATTGCAAATGTGAGGAGTAGGCTGTAGCTTCTCTACACAAGCAACAGTCCCAGTCGGTGGGTTTTGAAGTAGTGGTAGCTTAAACTGTTTGGTTTCAGGTGGTAGAGGAAGGACTACACAGTTTTTATTCTGAAATCCCCCCCTCAGGACAGGCGGTGGTTCTGGAGTGATGGCTCCGACTTTGATCACCAGAACTGGGCTAAAGGAAGGCCTGGTGCTGGTGCCATCGAGACTTGTATTCATATCAACTTTGGAGGTACAGTAAACCCAGTATCATTCACTGATCCAGTCATCAAATTAAAATTATTCCTCGTTCATTTAACTACTGAATGTCTCCTGTGGACTTTCATACTGTCTGTACAGCTGAGTATATGTGTTCTGTGTTTCGTCTTCAGGTCAGAAGCGCTGGAACAATGCTTTATGTGGAAGGAGCTTGCCCTCTGTATGCTCCCTGAGACTCCTGCCTCTCCGCCAGACTATACATTAGAATCAGCAATGCTATTCCGTAGTGTCTGCACCCTTAATACTTCATGGTAACGTCAAAATACTTAGTTGCTGTTAAATTAAGTCTGTTACTACACAAATGTTGAGGAATTGTTTGCAGCCAATAAAATGTGGACTCTATTTTTATGTCTCATGAGTTATTGACTATGAATCATACTGCTGAAATTGTCCCATGTTGAGAGCTTTCTAAAAGGTACATTAGCATCCCAACATGTATTTGTCAAACAGATATTAAGTACAAAACCTGTGTCAAATTGGCACTAAGTACAACCTGTAACACTTCACCTGAACCTCTGCATCATAATGTCATGTTTGTCATTTATTATCATGTCTTGTCCCTGTGCTCCCCATGCTATTCGTTTCCCTCTGCTGGTCTTATTTGGTTCTTTCCGTCCTTCTATCCCTCTCTCTCCCCCTCCCTCTCTCACTCTCTCGCTCTCTCTTCTCTCTATCGTTCCGTCCCTGCTCCCAGCTGTTCCTATTCCCCTAATCATCATTTAGTCTTCCCACACCTGTTCCCGATCCTTTCCCCTGATTAGAGTCCCTATTTATTCCTTTGTGATCCGTTCCTGTCCCGTCGGTTCCTTGTATTGTATTCACCATGCTGTGATTGCGTTTCGCCCTGTCCTGTCGTGTTTTTTGCCTTCATCAGATGCTGCGTGTGAGCAGGTGTCTCTGTCGACTACGGCCTGCGCCTACCCGAAGCGACCTGCAGTCTGTGGCCGCTTCTCCAGTTGTTCCCCTCTACAAGTCTAGAGGATTTCTGTTATTCCGTTTTGGACTTAAATAAACTCTGTTTCTGTTAAGTCGCTTTTGGGTCCTCTTTCACCTGCATGACAGAAGGAACCGACCAAGGAATGGACCCAGCGACTTCAGACGCTCGTTACACTGCCGTCGAGATCCAAGGAGCCATGCTCGGCAGACACGAGCAGGAATTGTCTGCTGCTCGCCATGCCGTGGAGAACCTGGCTGCTCAGGTTTCCGACCTCTCTGGACAGTTCCAGAGTCTACGTCTCGTGCCACCTGTTACTTCCTGGCCTGCCGAGCCTCCAGAACCTAGGGTTAATAACCCACCTTGCTACTCCGGGCAGCCCACTGAGTGCCGCTCCTTTCTCACGCAGTGTGAGATTGTGTTCTCTCTCAACCCAACACATACTCTAGAGAGAGAGCTCGGGTTGCTTACGTCATTTCACTCCTTACTGGCCGGGCTCGAGAATGGGGCACAGCTATCTGGGAGGCAAGGGCTGATTGCTCTAACAAATTCCAGAACTTTAAAGAGGAGATGATTCGGGTTTTTGACCGTTCAGTTTTTGGTGGGGAGGCTTCTAGGGCCCTGGCTTCCTTATGCCAAGGTGAACGGTCCATAACGGATTATTCCATTGAGTTTCGCACTCTTGCTGCCTCTAGTGAGTGGAACGAGCCGGCGCTGCTCGCTCGTTTTCTGGAGGGACTCCACGCAGTGGTTAAGGATGAGATTCTCTCCCGGGAGGTTCCATCAGATGTGGATTCTTTGATTGCTCTCGCCATCCGCATAGAACGACGGGTAGATCTTCGTCACCGGGCTCGTGGAAGAGAGCTCGCATCAACGGTGTTTCCCTGCTCCGCATCGCAACCATCTCCCCTCTCTGGCTTTGAGACTGAGCCCATGCAGCTGGGAGGGATTCGCATCTCGAATAAGGAGAGGGAACGGAGGATCACCAACCGCCTGTGCCTCTATTGCGGAGTTGCTGGACATTTTGTTAATTCATGTCCAGTAAGAGGCCAGAGCCCATCAGTAAGCGGAGGGCTACTGGTGAGCGCTACTACTCAGGTCCCTTCATCTAGATCTTGTACTACTATGTCGGTCCATCTACGCTGGACCGGTTCGGGTGCTACATGCAGTGCTTTGATTGACTCTGGGGCTGAGGGTTGTTTCATGGACGAAGCATGGGTTCGGAAACATAGCATTCCTTTCAGACCGTTAGACAGGCCTACGCCCATGTTTGCCTTAGATGGTAGTCATCTTCCCAGTATCAAATTTGAGACACTACCTTTAACTCTCACAGTATCTGGTAACCACAGTGAGACTATTTCTTTTTTTGATTTTCCGTTCACCGTTTACACCTGTTGTTTTGGGTCATCCCTGGCTAGTATGTCATAATCCTTCTATTAATTGGTCTAGTAATTCTATCCTATCCTGGAACGTTTCTTGTCATGTGAAGTGTTTAATGTCTGCCATCCCTCCCGTTTCTTCTGTCCCTACTTCTCAGGAGGAACCTGGCGATTTGACAGGAGTGCCGGAGGAATATCATGATCTGCGCACGGTCTTCAGTCGGTCCCGAGCCAACTCCCTTCCTCCTCACCGGTCGTATGATTGTAGTATTGATCTCCTTCCGGGGACCACTCCTCCTCGAGGTAGACTATACTCTCTGTCGGCTCCCGAACGTAAGGCTCTCGAGGATTATTTGTCTGTGTCTCTTGACGCCGGTACCATAGTGCCTTCTTCTTCTCCGGCCGAGGCGGGGTTCTTTTTGTTAAAAGAAGGACGGTACTCTGCGCCCCTGCGTGGATTATCGAGGGCTGAATGACATAACGGTTAAGAATCGTTATCCGCTTCCCCTTATGTCATCAGCCTTCGAGATTCTGCAGGGAGCCAGGTGCTTTACTAAGTTGGACCTTCGTAACGCTTACCATCTCGTGCGCATCAGAGGGGGACGAGTGGAAAACGGCGTTTAACACTCCGTTAGGGCATTTTGAGTACCGGGTTCTGCCGTTCGGTCTCGCCAATGCGCCAGCTGTTTTTCAGGCATTAGTTAATGATGTTCTGAGAGACATGCTGAACATTTTTGTTTTTGTCTATCTTGACGATATCCTGATTTTTTCTCCGTCACTCGAGATTCATGTTCAGCACGTTCGACGTGTTCTACAGCGCCTTTTAGAGAATTGTCTCTACGTAAAGGCTGAGAAGTGCTCTTTTCATGTCTCCTCCGTTACTTTTCTCGGTTCCGTTATTTCCGCTGAAGGCATTCAGATGGATTCCGCTAAGGTCCAAGCTGTCAGTGATTGGCCCGTTCCAAGGTCACGTGTCGAGTTGCAGCGCTTTTTAGGTTTCGCTAATTTCTATCGGCGTTTCATTCGTAATTTCGGTCAAGTTGCTGCCCCTCTCACAGCTCTTACTTCTGTCAAGACGTGTTTTAAGTGGTCCGGTTCCGCCCAGGGAGCTTTTGATCTTCTAAAAGAACGTTTTACGTCCGCTCCTATCCTCGTTACTCCTGACGTCACTAGACAATTCATTGTCGAGGTTGACGCTTCAGAGGTAGGCGTGGGAGCCATTCTATCCCAGCGCTTCCAGTCTGACGATAAGGTTCATCCTTGCGCTTATTTTTCTCATCGCCTGTCGCCATCTGAGCGCAACTATGATGTGGGTAACCGTGAACTGCTCGCCATCCGCTTAGCCCTAGGCGAATGGCGACAGTGGTTGGAGGGGCGACCGTTCCTTTTGTCGTTTGGACAGACCATAAGAACCTTGAGTACATCCGTTCTGCCAAACGACTTAATGCCCGTCAAGCTCGTTGGGCGTTGTTTTTCGCTCGTTTCGAGTTTGTGATTTCTTACCGTCCGGGTAGCAAGAACACCAAGCCTGATGCCTTATCCCGTCTGTTTAGTTCTTCTGTGGCTTCTACTGATCCCGAGGGGATTCTTCCTTATGGGCGTGTTGTCGGGTTAACAGTCTGGGGAATTGAAAGACAGGTTAAGCAAGCACTCACGCACACTGCGTCGCCGCGCGCTTGTCCTAGTAACCTCCTTTTCGTTCCTGTTTCCACTCGTCTGGCTGTTCTTCAGTGGGCTCACTCTGCCAAGTTAGCGGGTCATCCCGGTGTTCGAGGCACTCTTGCGTCTATTCGCCAGCGCTTTTGGTGGCCGACTCAGGAGCGTGACACGCGCCGTTTCGTGGCTGCTTGTTCGGACTGCGCGCAGACTAAGTCGGGTAACTCTCCTCCTGCCGGTCGTCTCAGACCGCTCCCCATTCCTTCTCGACCATGGTCTCACATTGCCTTAGACTTCATTACCGGTCTACCTTTGTCTGCGGGGAAGACTGTGATTCTGACGGTTGTCGATAGGTTCTCTAAGGCGGCACATTTCATTCCCCTCGCTAAACTTCCTTCCGCTAAGGAGACGGCACAAATCATTATTGAGAATGTATTCAGAATTCATGGCCTCCGTTAGACGCCGTTTCAGACAGAGGCCCGCAATTCACGTCACAGTTTTGGAGGGAGTTCTGTCGTTTGATTGGTGCGTCCGTCAGTCTCTCTTCCGGGTTTCATCCCCAGTCTAACGGTCAAGCAGAGAGGGCCAATCAGACGATTGGTCGCATACTACGCAGCCTTTCTTTCAGAAACCCTGCGTCTTGGGCAGAACAGCTCCCCTGGGCAGAATACGCTCACAATTCGCTTCCTTCGTCTGCTACCGGGTTATCTCCGTTTCAGAGTAGTCTGGGTTACCAGCCTCCTCTGTTCTCATCCCAGCTTGCCGAGTCCAGCGTTCCCTCCGCTCAAGCGTTTGTCCAACGTTGTGAGCGCACCTGGAGGAGGGTGAGGTCTGCACTTTGCCGTTACAGGGCACAGACGGTGAGAGCCGCCAATAAACGCAGGATTAAGAGTCCAAGGTATTGTTGCGGCCAGAGAGTGTGGCTTTCCACTCGCAACCTTCCTCTTACGACAGCTTCTCGTAAGTTGACTCCGCGGTTCATTGGTCCGTTCCGTGTCTCCCAGGTCGTCAATCCTGTCGCTGTGCGACTGCTTCTTCCGCGACATCTTCGTCGCGTCCATCCTGTCTTCCATGTCTCCTGTGTTAAGCCCTTTCTTCGCACCCCCGTTCGTCTTCCCTCCCCCTCCCGTCCTTGTCGAGAGCGCACCTATTTACAAGGTACATAAGATTATGGACATGCGTTCTCGGGGACGGGGTCACCAATACCTAGTGGATTGGGAGGGTTACGGTCCTGAGGAGAGGAGTTGGGTTCCGTCTCGGGACGTGCTGGACCGTTCACTCATCGATGATTTCCTCCGTTGCCGCCAGGATTCCTCCTCGAGTGCGCCAGGAGGCGCTCGGTGAGTGGGGGTACTGTCATGTTTGTCATTTATTATCATGTCTTGTCCCTGTGCTCCCCATGCTATTCGTTTCCCTCTGCTGGTCTTATTTGGTTCTTTCCGTCCTTCTATCCCTCTCTCTCCCCCTCCCTCTCTCACTCTCTCGCTCTCTCTTCTCTCTATCGTTCCGTCCCTGCTCCCAGCTGTTCCTATTCCCCTAATCATCATTTAGTCTTCCCACACCTGTTCCCGATCCTTTCCCCTGATTAGAGTCCCTATTTATTCCTTTGTGATCCGTTCCTGTCCCGTCGGTTCCTTGTATTGTATTCACCATGCTGTGATTGCGTTTCGCCCTGTCCTGTCGTGTTTTTGCCTTCATCAGATGCTGCGTGTGAGCAGGTGTCTCTGTCGACTACGGCCTGCGCCTACCCGAAGCGACCTGCAGTCTGTGGCCGCTTCTCCAGTTGTTCCCCTCTACAAGTCTAGAGGATTTCTGTTATTCCGTTTTGGACTTAAATAAACTCTGTTTCTGTTAAGTCGCTTTTGGGTCCTCTTTCACCTGCATGACACATAACACATGTTGTAGTTGGTTCTCTTTCTTCCTGTCCCCTGTGGGACTCAAACCCACTACCTTTATGTTGCAAGTGCTATGCTTGACTGTGGCACCAGGACATAACTGTCATTGTGCCTAACTTTGTAAATGTAGACCTGTGAAATGACACAGTATGTTTAGGATACTGAAGTGCAAAAGGTGCCCATTGTAAACAGCCAGCTCCTCAGTCTCAGTTGCTAATATATGCATATTAGTTTTGGATAGAAAACATTCAAGTTTCCAAAACTGTCAAAATATTGTCTGTGTATAACACAACTGATATTGCAGGTGAAACGCTGAGGAATATCAATCCAGGAAGTGGCTTCAATTTTAACTCCATGTTCCATAGCCTCCCTTTGTGCCATTTAATAAGGAAGTGGATCTAAAATTACATGCATGACAATTGTATCTTTGCATTGTTTGAGTATTTATTTCAATTGATGTGGGTCTGCAAAATCACTGGCTGTTTTGGAACTACTGACCGTAACGTGCCAATGTAACTACAGGGAACCCCTATGTTCAGAGAACCCCTTAAGTGATCCTGGAAGATAAAATAAAATCACGAGGTGAAAAGCCAGCAGAGCTTCAAGCCCAATGTTTAATATCTGGGGTGTTGATCTCTATCCACAGCCAGAATGCTCACCATGCACTGCAACATCCAACAGTATTCCAGTTAGTCATCAGCGGTGTAGGGAGGAATGAAATCTGGTCCTTGAACATTTTAATTATAGAGATTTACAAAACAAGCTCAGATTTCATACCTTGGTTTTCGTGGTGACAACTTTTGCTAATAGTTGTAATACTTTGTCAATAACGTAGAGGCCCAGGTGGTAGTAAAGGAGGTGGATGGTAAATGTGATCTGCATAACATACCAATTGACATGCCTCGTCAAATTCAAACATCTCAATTAAAATTCCTCATACATGTGTGTCATACCATTTTAAAGGTTATCTTGTTAATCCCACTAAAGTGTCCGATTTCAAATAGGCTTTTCAGCGAAATCACCACAAGCGATTGTTATGTCACCGCAAAATCAGTCACAAAAAGCAGAAAGGGATCAAATTAATCACTAACCTTTGATCTTCATCAGATGGCACTCATAGACTTCATGTTACACAATACATGTTTTGTTCAATAAAGTTAATATTTATATACAAAAACCTCAGTTTACATTGGCACTATGTTCAGAAATGCCTCCAAAGTATCCATAGAAATTGCAGAGAACCAAGTCAAATAACATAGTCATGAACTTTGATGAACGATACATGTTTTAAATAGAACTAAAGATACACTTGTTCTTAATGCAACCGCTTTGTCAGATTTCAAAAAGCTTTACAGCAAAACACAATATTCAATCATCTGAAAACAGGGTTCAGCCACAAAAGGAAGCCATACAGTTCACTGCCAAATTGTGCAGTCAACAAAACTCATAAAAAGCATTATAAATCTTCACTTACCTTTGCTGATCTTCGTCGGAATGCACTCCAAGGACTCCCACAAGAAATGTTTGTTTTGTTCGGTAATGTCCATCATTAATGTCCAAGTAGCTACTTTTGTTAGCATGAAGCGCGTTCACTAAAGGCTGACGAAATGTCCAAAAGTTCCGTAACAGTCAGTAGAAACATGTCAAGCGATGTATTGAAACTATCTTTAGAATGTTTTTAACATAAATCTCAAATAAAGTTCCAATCAGAGAATTACATGGACTTCAGATGAGCGATGGAACAGAGCTCCCTCTCATGTGAATGCGCATTGTCAGGTCATGGCAGACCTGACTGATTCTCCTTTCATTTTGCCCCCTTTACATTAGAGGCATCAGACAAAGTTCTACAGACTGTTGGTATCCAGTGGAAGCCGTAGGAAGTGCAAACTCATCCATATCTCGCTGTGATTTCAATAGGATCTTGGTTAAAAATATTCTCAGGTTTTTGCCTGCCATATGAGTTATGTTATACTCACAGACATCATTCAAACGGTTTTAGAAACTTCAAAGTGTTTTCTATACAATGTGAATAATCATATGCATATATTAGCAACTGGGACTGAGAAGCAGGCAGTTTAATATGGGCTCCTCTGTGCACCTTTCATCCAAGGAACTCACTGCCCCTTAAGAAGTTAAGCAGCTTCTACTGTCCTTTCAAATCTTAATGTTTGTTGGGCAGGAAGGTTCCTGCAAGAACCCCCACCAGCTAAGGAGGTTCCTTGATGACACCCACCTTCTGTGGGGTTCTTAGAAGAACCTTTTGAGGGCCATTTTCAGTTCCAAGAACTGTATGGTTTCAAAGAACAGAACTTTAGAACTCCAGTTGAACCCCACATTTTTAGAGCGTACTTGGACTCTCACATCTGAGCTATCTTTATTGCAGGTGCATGGTTACAGTTGAGTAAGATGAAGAACACTGTTCTTGCTAGTCTCACTGCTCTAAAGCTGTACGTATCAGCCTCAAAGCCTTCGTCAGAGCCTTCAGTGTTCACAACCTGCACCTCTGTGTAGACATTGCTCCACCCACATCCGTTCAATGCATCCGATGGGGTTGGAGTATGAGAGAATTTTTTTTTACCAAAATTAACTGTGCATTTCACAAGTATTCTAATAAAGTGTGTAGGTGATGTGTCAAACAAGACACAAATCACACAGAGGGCATCAACCTATCAAGTAAGTTCTCATAAATCATTGGGTTCCGTACAAGAATAAAACAAGAGGAGTCTAAAGTGACAGCGTTAATTCATGTTCACATTTACAACATAAATAGACATTTCATACATTAAGGGAACATTTTCACATTCGCCATATGGTTAGTGAGAAAGTCCATATTGCAAATGTACGGTCCCTTACTAGACGTCCGAAAACATTTGTAAAATTCGCGGACGGCGTCGGGCCTTATCTACCGGGAAGGCATCAAATGAACTCTCTCGGACATTCGGTTTCCGTTTCATAAAATAATAAAATTTTGGTCATTTTTCCGCTATCCCGACAACAGGTTCGCATGGAATCATATTGCAAATGTACAAAACATCACGAATCACGACGTGGCTTTATCTCCAAAACGTAAAAGACTTTGAAGACGAGCGTAGGTTTGGCATAATGGGCAGTTGGCCACGAACAAGATGGCGTCTAGGCCTTAACGGTTTTTGAGTTATGGCCATTTTTCTGTGATTTAAAGGTCCAAAATGAAAATAGAGCAATAATTTTTCCGCTTCACGTCTAAGTCAAGGAGCCTCCAGTGTCAATAAAAAAGAACCAGCCATTTATCTGTCGTCATTTAAGAGAAATCATACAATGTCAAATTGGTGATGTTCAAAAATATATATATTTTTTAAACAGTTACAGATCCAGTTCAGCGTGTTCATACGAATCTTTTCAAAGTGTGCTTCGGAGCTCTGCGAGATTTCTGTGATTTTCTGTGATTTTCTGAAATAACACACACAAATAACACACTCACGAAACACAACCTTGTCACGGAAATCAGAAAAGCAATCAAATTAAATTGTTTACCTTTGAACTTCGGATGTTTTCACTGACGAGACTCCCAGGTCGACAGCCAAAGTTCATTTTCTTCTACAGAAATGTGTAAAACTACGTCACAGTGCTGTAGACATCTTGGGGAATATGTAGAGAGCGTAAGCTCGTTGATGTTATATTCACAGCTGAATAGGGAGTCATTGGAACACAGCGCTTTCAAAACCTGGGGCACTTCCGGATTGGATTTTTCTCAGGCTTTCGCCTGCAATATCAGTTCTGTTATACTCACAGACAATATTTTGACAGTTTTGGAAACTTTAGAGTGTTTCCTATCCTAAGCTGTCAATTATATGAATATTCTAGCATCTTGTCCTGACAAAATATCCCATTTACTACGGGAACGTTATTTTTCCAAAAATGAAAATACTGCCCCCTAGTCACAAAAGGTTAAACCATAATAAAAGCATATAACACGTAGTTACTATCTAGCTGCGGGTCCAGTTCTGACATTATGTGTAGGCCTAGCTGAGGCGACCTCGAATACCAAGTTTCGGCTCAATAGGTAATTTGGAGCCCGAGCAGCGACCTTAATTGGTGCTGATAATCCACATTTTCCGGGAGTTGCTACGGGGTCCCTGAATGAGCTATCGGACACAAACGTTGGGGTCCATCTTTATGGGCCGAGGCAGTTTTAATGCACCTAGTCTTGTGACTCTGGGACTTTTCTAAATGTCGTTATTCTCGTAATGGTCAAAATTAATTGAAGTTATTGCAAATGTACGAGGCTGTTTCTCAATCTGAGAACGTTCTAGAGCCACATAACTCATCATGCACTATCGACTTGAGCTCTATAACAGGTTTCTAAATTTTCAGAGCTCTAGGTGTGACTGTTCTTTGATAGTTTGAACAAAGGTAACCATTGCAGGCTCTGTGTGTATCAGAGCCCCACACTGTGTCACTCCATCCTTGCTGTGTGTGTGTGTGTGTGTGTGTGTGTGTGTGTGTGTGTGTGTGTGTGTGTGTGTGTGTGTGTGTGTGTGTGTGTGTGTGTGTGTGTGTGTGTGTGTGTGTGTGTGTGTGTGTGTGTGTGTGTGTGTGTGTGTGTGTGTGTGCGTGCGTGCGTGCGTGCGTGCGTGCGTGCGTGCGTGCGAGAGCTTTTCTTTGACATCTGTTTGGAGAATGCGACCTGCCTGAATGCATAGTGTACAAGTTCTAATACAACATTTACTCGTGTAAAGATGAAGAGCATGTACTTTATTTTACAGGGTGATATAATGCATGAAGCAAACAAGGGAATGATTTAGTGAAATGTGACGATGTAGAATCAGTCAAGGGATCTTTCATCCCTCTGTGGTCTGGAACAATTCTTCAGACTCAGAGTAGCATGGTTCTGATTCTGGACTCTGCTGAACTCCTGTATATATTGGAATTACATTTTGATGTCTTTGGAGGACCACAGCTGCCATAATTAGAATTAAATTAGAAAAGTTGAAGAGATGTCATGACAGAGGGACACAGGAAGAAGAGAGATCATGACACTGAAATCATAGGAGATTCTTGTAAAGAAAGCATAAAAAGTGCCAATGTAGGAATCAAGAGTAGTGATGTGTTGGAGTTTAAAGTGGTGATGGTGTTGGATGAGACCACAGGGCCTTATTTCCACTTGGTGGAACAGTTGATTCTAGCAGTGCCTGGTGGAGTCTCAGTACCCGGGATCTTCTGTCCAGAACTGTTCACACACCAGCAGTAACCTACCAGAAATGGACATGTTAATAACCTGTTAAATATATCATATTTACACATTTTACTGTAACATGTTGAATTGTCACGTTCAACTCAATTGGAGCACTTATAGTGTGTGTGTGTGTGTGTGTGTGTGTGTGTGTGTGTGTGTGTGTGTGTGTGTGTGTGTGTGTGTGTGTGTGTGTGTGTGTGTGTGTGTGTGTGTGTGTGTGTGTGTGTGTGTGTGTGTGTGTGTGTGTGTGTGTGTGTGTGTGTGTGTGTGTGTGTGTGTGTGTGTGTGTGTGTGGTAACCTGTAGAGCCTGAACATTGCTCAGGTTTGTATTGTCCATCGTTGTCACACGTGGGGATGTAGACTCCAGGCCTGACTTTTTTCAAAGCATTTTCTCTAGCAATCTCACAGGGGGTCTTGGGTCGTATCATACCATCTAAACACAGATAACATTCTTTATAACGATGACATTACATAATATAACATACATTGCTGGACAAACATCCTGGAAGCTCTGGCTGCATCTGGAATCTTGGGTTGCGTCCCCTATGGGCCCCTGTTCCCCTATCGGCCCCTGTTAACCTGTGGGACCCTGTTCCCCTATGGGCCCTGTTCACCTATGGGACCCTGTTCCACTTTGGGCCCTGGTCAGGAGACTGCATCCTATATAGGACCCTGTTCCCCGAAGGGCCCTGGTCAGGAGACTGCATCCTATATGGGACCCTGTTCCCGAAGGGCCCTGGTCAGGAGACTGCATCCTATATGGGACCCTGTTCCCCGAAGGGCCCTGGTCAGGAGAAGTGCCCTATATGGAATAGGAAGCCATTTCAGATGTACATTTCTGAAATATTCAGTTGTTGCTTCACTACTTCAGAGATCTTCACTGGGTCTCTCCCTCTGTCCTGCCTGTGAGTTAAATTCTCCCTCTCCTTTTTAAGGACCCGTCCAGTCAGAACCCTCCCTCTGGAACCCCGCACGGAGAGTTGGAGGTTCGAAATGGCGGCGAGTAGTAAAGAAAAAAATGCAGAATATTCAGAAATAGTTGGTGAAGCAACAGCTGTGCTGGAATGACAACAATATGGCTGTCAATTCTGATGGTATGGTGGAGGATGAGGGTTAATGACCTGAATGGTCGGAAGTGGAAAAACACAGGAAGAAGAGAAAGATAATGACACAGGAAGAAAGAAGAAAGATAATGACACAGGAAGAAAAGAGATAATGACACAGGAAGAAGAGAGATAATGACACAGGAAGAAGAGAGATCATGATACAGAAATCAGTTTAGCATCTTGTCAAGAAAGCATAAAGAGGTCCCATTTAGGAAGCAAGAGTAGTGATGTGTTGGAGTTTAAAGTGGTGATGGTGTTGGATGAGACCACAGGGCCTCACTTACTCTGGGTGGAACAGATGACTGGAGCAGTGCCTGGTGGAGTCTCAGTACCCGGGATATACTGTCCAGAACTGGTCACACACCAACAGTAACCTACCAGAAAGACATGTTAAGTTAATTAGAGATCGGGCTACTTTTTTCAAAATTCTGTTAAAAATCACGCAACATTTCAACGTCCTGCTACTCATGCCAGGAATATAGTATATGCATATGATTAGTATGTGTGCATAGACAACACTCTGAAGTTTCTAGAACTGGTTCAATGGTGTCTGTGACTATAACAGAACGAGTTCCGTGGTCAAAATCGCAAGGAAACCTGATCACAAATTCGACAAAGAAAAAATCAATCTGCCAGTCTCGGTATTGTCTATGGCTTGAAATAAATGATGGGACTGAGCTTGCAATTCCTACAGCTTCCACACGATGTCGCCAGTGTTGTGATTACCAGGGCCCTTTATCCTTGGTCAGATTAGTCAATGGCACATCCTGTCTTCAGGTGCGCAGCTGGAAAAAATATCCGTGAGGAAATGGACTTCGTTTTGAAAACTTCTAGCTATTGAATACAGATCGCTCCGTGATCAATTTGATCGTTTATTAACGTTTAGTAATACCGAAAGTTGGATTACAGAAGTAGTTTGAAGTGTTTTGTCAACGTTTAAAGGCAACTTTTTTAATTAAAAAAAAATAACGTTGCGTTTAAAAACAGTGTTTTTCCTGGATCTGACGGTCTTCATAAATGGACATTTTGGGTATACAAGGACCGATTTAATCGAAAAAAGACCCAATTGTGATGTTTATGGGACATATAGGAGTGCCAACAAAGAAGCTCGTCAAAGGTAATGAATGTTTTATATTTTATTTCTGCGTTTTGTGTAGCGCCGGCTACGCTAATTCCTTGGTTTACGTCTCCTTCTGGTATTTCGGGGTGTTGCATGCTATCAGATAATAGCTTCTCATGCTTTCGCCGAAAAGCATTTTACAAATCTGACTCGTTGGCTAGATTCACAACAAGTGTAGCTTGAATTGAGTACCCTGCATGTGAGTTTTAATGAACGTTTGAGTTTTAACGAGTGCTATTAGCATTTGGCGTAGCACATTTGCATTTATTGTTGGCAAGGTGGGGCGATTGCGTCTCGGGTGGGCCAGAGAGGTTAAGGAGCGTGTGAATTTTTTCCGCTTTTTTGTTAAAAATCACGCAAAATTTCAACGCCCTGCTACTCATGCCAGGATAATATAGTATATGCATATGATAAGTATGTGTGGATAGAAAACACTCTGAAGTTTCTAAAACTGGTTAAATCATGTCGGGGACTATAACAGAACGTCTGTTGCAGGCAAAACCCCAAGGAAATCTGTGCACAAAAAACACACAAAAATATCACTCCGCCAGTCTCTGTATTGTCTATGGCAAGAGAAAATAGATAGGATCCAGTTTACAGTTCCTACAGCTTCCGCACGATGCCGCCAGTGTTGGGAATTGAGTTTAAGTTAATCCTTGGTGGAATGAGAATTAGGCACTTCCTGTCATCGAGTACACAACAGAAAGTTATGGAAGAGAGAAAATCGTCCATGATTTGTTGACTTGCTGCTATTGAATACAGATCGCTCCGTGATCAATTTGATCGATTATTAACGTTTACTAATACCTAAAGTTGGATTACAAAAGTAGTTTGAAGTGTTTTGTCAAAGTTTATAGGCAACTTTTTTAATTAAAAAAAATGACGTTGCGTTTTGAAACAGAGTTTTTTCCTGGATCTGACGGTCTTCATAAATGGACATTTTGGGTATACATGGACCGATTTAATTGAAAAAAAGACCCACTTGTGATGTTTATGGGACATATAGGAGTGCCAACAAAGAAGCTTGTCAAAGGTAATGAATGTTTTATATTTTACTTCTGTGTTTTGTGTAGCGCCAGCTACGCAAATTATTTTGTTTACGTCCCCTTCGTGTATTTCGGGGGGTTGCATGATATCAGATAAAAGCTTCTCATGCTTTTGCCGAAACGCATTTAAAAAACCTGACATGTTGGCTAGCTTCACAACGAGTGTAGCTTTAATTGAGTACCCTGCATGTGTGTTTTAATGAAAGTTTGAGTTTTATCGAGTACTATTACTTGTCACTCTGAAATTTCCCCTGATGTTGATCCCTGTACAAAGACTGCAGCCATATTAATAACCTGTTAAATATATAATATTTACACATTTTACTGTGACATATTGAACTGTCACGTTCAACTGAATTGGAGCATTTATAGTGTGTGTGTGTTTTAACCTGTAGAGCCCCAACATTGCTCAGGGGTGTATTGTCCAGCGGCGTCACACGTGGGGATGTAGACTCCAACTTGGCCATGTGGCACGGAATCTCTAGCTTCCTCACATGGGGTCTTGGGTTGTATCACACCATCTGGACACACAGGCAACATACATTGTAATGTGGACATAACATAAAAATGGTGGATATACATTCTGGAATCATGGACTGTGTTCTATAAGGGACCCTTTTCCACTTTGGGCCCTGGTCAGGAGTCTGCATCCTATATGGGACCCTGTTCCCCGAAGGGCCCTGGTCAGGAGACTGCATCCTATGTAGGACCCTGTTCCCCGAAGGGCCCTGGTCAGGAGACTGCATCCTATATAGGACCCTGTTCCCCGAAGGGCCCTGATCAGGAGACTGCATCCTATATGGGACCCTGTTCCCCGAATGGCCCTGGTCAGGAGACTGCATCCTATATAGGACCCTGTTCCCCGAAGGGCCCTGGTCAGGAGACTGCATCCTATATGGGACCCTGTTCCCCGAATGGCCCTGGTCAGGAAACTGCATCCTATATGGGACCCTGTTCCCCGAAGGGCACTGGTCAGGACACTGCATCCTATATAGGACCCTGTTCCCCGAAGGGCACTGGTAAGGAGCCTGCATCCTATATGGGACCCTGTTCCCGAAGGGCCCTGGTCAGGAGACTGCATCCTATATGAGACCCTGTTCCCGAAGGGCCCTGGTCAGGAGACTACATCCTATATGGGACCCTGTTCCCCGAAGGGCACTGGTCAGGAGACTGCATCCTATATAGGTCCCTGTTCCCCGAAGGGCCCTGGTAAGGAGCCTGCATCCTATATGGGACCCTGTTCCACTTTGGGCCCTGGTCAGGAGACTGCATCCTATATAGGACACTGTTCCCGAAGGGCCCTGGTCAAATTCTGCTACTTGTTTAAAACGCCTGTGGAGTCAAATTCCAGTTTCGTAGAAGAGCTGATGAAACTAATACTGGAAATTTAATCTGTGTTATTTCCTGATATTTGCTAGACAATCCAATGATACATCCAGTTGAATGATCAAACCATTCATATCAGAATACCTCAGTCCAGCATCTAGACACCAATATACATCTCTGGTACTAGAGGAGTGGCAGGTAGCCTGCAGTTAGAGAGTTGGGCCAGTAGCTCAAATCAGTGAGCTGACAAGTTGATATATCCATCTATGTGCCCTTAAGCAAGGCACAACCTTCATTTCTCCAGTGTCCAGGTTGATAATGGCTGACCTCTCAGAGAGTGTCCCATGGAGAACCGGTAATGAATAGAAACACATTTCCAAATCACACCTGTGTATTAACACCTACGAGTGTGTGTGAAGTAGGTGTGGTATGTTTAATTAAGATGTTGGTGAGATGGTGTGAGGTATGACAATCTGGACCCTCTATTTCTGAAACTATCTGCCGCCATTGTCGCAACCCCTATTACCAGCCTGTTCAACCTCTCTTTCATATCGTCTGAGATCCCCAAGGATTGGAAAGCTGCCGCAGTCATCCCCCTCTTCAAAGGGGGAGACACCCTGGACCCAAACTGTTATAGACCTATATCCATCCTGCCCTGCCTATCTAAGGTCTTCGAAAGCCAAGTCAACAAACAGGTCACTGACCATCTCGAATCCCACCGTACCTTCTCCGCTGTGCAATCTGGTTTCCGAGCCGGTCACGGGTGCACCTCAGCCACACTCAAGGTACTAAACGATATCATAACCGCCATCGATAAAAGACAGTACTGTGCAGCCGTCTTCATCGACCTCGCCAAGGCTTTCGACTCTGTCAATCACCATATTCTTATCGGCAGACTCAATAGCCTCGGTTTTTCGGATGACTGCCTTGCCTGGTTCACCAATTACTTTGCAGACAGAGTTCAGTGTGTCAAATCGGAGGGCATGCTGTCCGGTCCTCTGGCAGTCTCTATGGGGGTGCCACAGGGTTCAATTCTCAGGCCGACTCTTTTCTCTGTATATATCAATGATGTTGCTCTTGCTGCGGGCGATTCCCTGATCCACCTCTACGCAGACGACACCATTCTATATACTTTCGGCCCGTCATTGGACACTGTGCTATCTAACCTCCAAACGAGCTTCAATGCCATACAGCACTCCTTCCGTGGCCTCCAACTGCTCTTAAACGTGAGTAAAACCAAATGCATGCTTTTCAACCGATCGCTGCCTGCACCCGCATGCCCGACTAGCATCACCACCCTGGATGGTTCCGACCTTGAATATGTGGACATCTATAAGTACCTAGGTGTCTGGCTAGACTGCAAACTCTCCTTCCAGACTCACATCAAACATCTCCAATCGAAAATCAAATCAAGAGTCGGCTTTCTATTCCGCAACAAAGCCTCCTTCACTCACGCCGCCAAGCTTACCCTAGTAAAACTGACTATCCTACCGATCCTCGACTTCGGCGATGTCATCTTCAAAATGGCTTCCAACACTCTACTCAGCAAACTGGATGCTTTATCTTGGCCAGGTCGCAGTTGCAAATGAGAACTTGTTCTCAACTAGCCTACCTGGTTAAATAAAGGTGAAATAAAATAAAATAAAATGTAAATGTCCCGCTTACCTCCCATAGCAAAAGCCGTGCTGACAAGCAGAATGATAGTCAATATCGCCATGGTGATAGTCTCCTGAGAGAGAGAAAGAGAGATTAGTTGAGCATTTTAAAGGATCTGGAATGGCTGTGGGTACTAGAGGAGAGGTTAAGGAAATCCACTATTAGGTACAAAACTGAAATAACAGCCAAAGTTATTGTTTTATTATTGTACGGAACCCAATGATTTGAGAACTTGATAGGTTGATGTCCTCTGTGTTATTTGTGTCTTGTTTGACACATCACCTACACACTTTATTAGAATACTTATGAAATGCACAGTTATTTTTGGTAACACCTTTTTCTCTCATACTCCAACCCCATTGGATGCATTGAACGGATGTGGGTGGAGCAATGTCTACATAGAGGTGCAGGTTGTGAACACTGAAGGCTCTGACGAAGGCTTTGAGGCTGATACGTACAGCTTTAGAGCAGTGAGACTAGCAAGAACAGTGTTCTTCATCTTACTCAACTGTAACCATGCACCTGCAATAAAGATAGCTCAGATGTGAGAGTGCCTATTGAATCCTAGTCCAAGTACGCTCTAAAAATGTGGGGTTCAACTGGAGTTCTAAAGTTCTGTTCTTTAAAACCATACAGTTCTTGGAACTGAAAATGGCCCTTAAAATGTTCTTCTAAGAACCCCGTTGAAGGTAGGGGTCTTCCAGGAACCGCCTAAGCTGGTGGGGGTTCTTGCAGGAACCAACCTGCCCAACAAACATTTAGATTTGAAAGGACAGTAGCAGCTGCTTAACTTCTTAAGGGGCAGTGAGTTGCTTGGATGAAAGGTGCACAGAGGTGCCCATATTAAACTGCCTGCTTCTCAGTCCCAGTTGATAATATATGCATATGATTATTCACATTGGATAGAAAACACTTTGAAGTTTCTAAAACCATTTGAATGATGTCTGCGAGTATAACATAACTCATATGGCAGGCAAAAACCTGAGAAGATTTTCAACCAAAATCCTATTGAAATCACAGTGAGATATGGACGAGTTTGCACTTCCTACGGCTTCCATTAGATGTCAACAGTCTGTAGAACTTTGTCTGATGCCTCTACTGTAAAGGGGGGCCAAATGAGAGGAGAATTACATGAGAGGGAGCTCTCTTCCATCGCTCACCTTAAGTCCATGTAATACCCACGATTGGAAATTCATTTGAGATTTATGTTAAAAACATTCTAAAGATGGATTCAATACATCGTTTGACATGTTTCTACTGACTGTTACGGAACTTTTGGACATTTCGTCAGCCTTTAGTGAACGCGCTTCGTGCTAACGCGCTAACAAAAGTAGCTACTTGGACATAAATGATGGACATTACCGAACAAAACAAACATTTCTTGTGGGAGTCCTGGGAGTGCATTCCGATGAAGATCAGCAAAGGTAAGTGAAGATTTATAATGCTTTTTATGAGTTTTGCTGACTGCACAATTTGGCAGATAATTTGCAAAAATATTGCAATATCCCTTTAAGTACATAACCTACTGTATAGCTGGGGGTACTGGAGGAGAGTGTCACATTGTTATAAAGGAGACAGGAATGCGTAATAGGGTTTTTTATTTTCCCAAATTACAGTGTGCCATGTAAAGGCACGGGGACGAAGACCAAGCAAACACATATACAAAACACAGGGCTGAAACCCATTCAAAAGAGCGAGGAGTACCTCGAATAAATACACAGGAGGAGACCCGAAAACACAAGCACACAATGATACAACACGGGACGAGAGCCCTAATCATCTATGCACAATACAAGTGGCACGAAAGCCAAAACAACAAGGCACAGGTACTCACACGACCAACGGACATTGGAACATGGATGCTTCCCAAATGGCTTCTTATCCCCTACGTAGTGCACTACTTTGGACCAGGACCCACAGTGAACTAAATAGAGAATAGCTCATGGCCACAAAGGTAATATGGACCCTTGTCTAAAGTAGCTCACTACGTAGGGAATGGGAAGTCAGTTGGGACATAGACATGTATTAGATGAACAGATGTTGAAATCTCACCTTCTGAAGTCTTCAGTTGTAGCTTCACTTCTTCAAAGGTCTTCACTGAGTCTCTCTCTGTCCTGCCTGTGAGTTGAGTTCTACCTCTCTCTCAACTCCTTTTTTAAGGACTTGTCCAGTCAGACCCCTCCCTCTATTTTGTCAAAATTTCTCTCCCTCTCTCTCTACCTCTCTCTCTCTTTCTCTCTACCTCTCTCTCTCTCTCTTTCTACCTCTCTCTCTCTACCTCTCGCTCTCTCTCTACCTCTCGCTCTCTCTCTACCTCTAGCTCTCTCTCTACCTCTAGCTCTCTCTACCTCTCTCTCTACCTCTCTCTCTATACCTCTCTCTCTCTACCTCTCCCTCTCTCTACCTCTCTCTACCTCTCGCTCTCTCTCTCTCTCGCTCTCTCTCTCTCTACCTCTCGCTCTCTCTCTCTCTCCCTACCTCTCGCTCTCGCTCTCTCTCTACCTCTCGCTCTCTCGCTACCTCTCTCTCGCTCTCTCTCTACCTTTTTCTCGCTCTCTCTCTACCTCTCTCTCGCTCTCTCTCTCTACCTCTCTCCCGCTCTCTCTCTACCGCTCTCTCTCACTCTCTCTCTACCGCTCTCTCTCGCTCTCTCTCTACCGCTCTCTCTCGCTCTCTCTCTCTCTCTCTCTACCTCTCTACCACTCTCTCTCTCTCTCTACCTCTCTCTCTACCTCTCTCTCTACCTCTCTCTCTCTCGCTCTCTCTCTACCTCTCTCTCTCTCTCTCTCTCTCTCCCTCTCTCTACCGCTCTCTCTCTCTCTCTCTCTCTCTCTCTCATCCTTCAATTCTCCATACTTTCTGTCCAGCCCAAACCCTGCTGGACCTGTCTGACATCTACCTATTTGACAGGGTTGGGGTCAATTCAAAGTGAAGGTATTCATCTTTTGTAACACATTCATGTGTTACATATTGGGTCACAATATTGTTATGAAGAGACTTAATTCTACCTCATTGAAGCTGATGAAGATGTAGTCTGAAGTGCATTACAATGTCTTGGAAACACAATGCTATTTCAGAAGGAGATAAATAATGAGCTGGCAAACCTTTTGTCCTCATTGTGATGTCACCAGATAGACTTTAGATGCAGCATCAATTTAACTATAAGTTCTGGAATGTTAAATTCATTTGAATTAACTGCTGTCTGTCTAATTGATCTTTTGCCCCAGAATGTTGGGCAACTGATCGTAGCAACTGACGTAGCAACTGTCGTCAAGTCCAACACCTTGGACAAGCTCATGAAACATGAAATCCATTGAGAGGATTACATAAAAGGTAGAGTTTTCATTGAAAAACTAATAGTTTAAATTGCTAAATATTTTAAATATTTTTACAGTGCACCAGGGATACTTGCTACTGTGATTCCTGTGATTCCTCATTTTGTTATATTGCTTGCTGGCTCAGCTGGTTAGCGAGCTCTGTCTCATTGACATCCCAATGTTACTAATGGCCAGCTATCTATCCTGTTAATATAACTTGTTTTGTTAGCTAGGTAATGTTAGCTAGGTATGTTAGAAATGTTATGATCACAACTCTCATCTGTTGTCGACATAAGAATTCCATTTGGGAGCACTAGCTAGTTAGCTAGGTAATGTTAGCCATGTTATGAGCACCAGCTAGTTAAGCTAGGTAATGTTAGTCATGTTATGAGCCCAGCTAGTTAGTTAGGTAATGTTAGCCATGTTATGAGCACCAGCTAGTTAGCTAGGTAATGTTAGCCATGTTATGAGCACCAGCTCGTTAGCTAGGTAATGTTATCCATGTTATGAGCCCAGCTAGTTAGTTAGGTAATGTTAGCCATGTTATGAGCACCAGCTCGTTAGCTAGGTAATGTTAGCCATGTTATGACCACCAGCTAGTTAGCTAGGTAATGTTAGCCATGTTATGAGCACCAGCTAGTTAGCTAGGTAATGTTAGCCATGTTATGAGCACAAGCTTGTTAGCCAGGCAATGTTAGCCATGTTATGAGCACCAGCTAGTTAGCTAGGTAATGCTAGCTAGGTATGTTAGCCATGTTATGAGCACCAGCTAGTTAGCTAGGTAATGTTAGCTAGGTATGTTAGCCATGTTATGAGCACCAGCTCGTTAGCTAGGTAATGTTAGCTAGGTATGTTAGCCATGTTATGAGCACCAGCTCGTTAGCTAGGCAATGTTAGCCATGTTATGAGCACCATCTAGTTAGCTAGGTAATGTTAGCTAGGTATGTTAGCCATGTTATGAGCACCAGCTAGTTAGCTAGGTAATGTTAGCCATGTTATGAGCACCAGCTAGTTAGCCAGGTAATGTTAGCTAGGTATGTTAGCCATGTTATGAGCACCAACTCGTTAGCTAGGTAATGTTAGCTAGGTATGTTAGCCATGTTATGAGCACCAGCTCGTTAGCTAGGCAATGTTAGCCATGTTATGAGCACCAGCTAGTTAGCTCCAAAAGTGGTTGGTAACGTTTGGCTGCATGCCCAGAGCCATTCATTTAAATAATCTACTTTCCTGGTCTTTGCATTAACAAGCTATTCATTTCCAGCATCTTTCAGACCATTGAAAATGCAAAAAAAAGAGGAGGACAGGCACAGCCTGCCCCACCGCTACCAATGATTCTCAGCTAGCGGCGGCCAGTGTTAGCAGAAGTTTGTAGTGGGTTTTTACATAATCGTAGTGCAAAAGTATTGCACAAAAAATATCATAAACCACATCATCTCAGTGTGATTCAATTTAAAACAGGACAATGGAATAGATGGATGAGCTATGTCCCAAATAGAACCCTATTACTTACATAGTGGACTAGTTGTGACCCTATAGGCCCTGGTCAAAAGCAGTGTACTATGTTGGGAATGTCTTGAAATAGTTTTGTGTAAGATGGTTGTTATGGTACCCCTGTAGGAAAATATGTTGTCTTAAAAAGTTTATTTAACCCTCCCGTGGTCCTGGGGTCAGGGTGACCCAGGTCCTGTCCTCCCCTTTCTGTGCTCTGTGCTCGCGGGTCAGAGCGACCCAGGCCCTGTGTATCCAGGGCTCCCGCTCTGCGCTGGCGGGGTCAGAGTGACCGTGCCAGCCACTGGCGAGGTGTGTGCCTTTGAGCGTAGTAGAGTCTGCGAGTGTGGCGGCGTGTGCCCGGCTCCACGCTCTGCACTCTGGGCTCGCAGCTCTGCGCTCTTCGCTCTGCGCTCAGAGCGACCCTGTCAGCCACTGGCGAGGCGTGTGCCGCGGAGCGTAGTAGAGAGTCTGCGACTGTGGCGAGTGTGGCGAGTGTGACAAGGCTGTGCCCAGCTCCCCACTCTGCGCTCTGGGCTCGCAGCTCTGCGCTCTTGGGTCAGAGCACAGGTCCGGACGTGCCTCGCTGTGTGCTAGAGAGCAGCCGAGTGTTCTTGTTGTGCTCTGCGCTCGTGGTTCAGTGCGACCGAGTCCCTGTGTTTCCAGGGCTCTGCGCTCTGTGCTCGTGGGTCAGTGCAACCCAGGCCCTGTGTTTCCAGGGCTCTGAGCTCTGCGCTCGTGGGTCAGTGAAACCCAGGCCCTGTGTTTCCAGGGCTCGCGCTCTGCGCTCGTGGGTCAGTGCGACCTATACCTCTCCTCTCTCCTATACCTCTCCTCTCTCATATACCTCTCTCCCCTCCTCCTCTCCTTTCTCCTATACCTCTCTCCCCTCCTCCTCTCCTCTCTCCTATACCTCTCTCCCCTCCTCCTCTCCTTTCTCCTATACCTCTCTCCCCTCCTCCTCTCCTCTCTCCTATACCTCTCTCCCGTATACCTCTCTCCCCTCCTCCTCTCCTCTCTCCCATACCTCTCCTCTCTCCCCTCCACCTCTCCTCTCTCCTATACCTCTCTCCCTCCTCCTCTCCTCTCGCCTATACCTCTCGCCCCTCCTCCGCTCCTCTCGCCTATACCTCTCTCCCCTTCTCCTCTCCTCTCTCAGATACCTCTCCTCTCTCCTATACCTCTCTCCCCTAACCTCTCCTCTCTCCCCTCCTCCACTCCTCCCTCTTATACCCCTCTTCCCTACCCCTCTCCTCCCCTAACCTCTCGACTCTCCCCTCCTCCTCTCCTCCCCTAACCTCTCCCCTAACCTCTCCTCTCTCCCCTTCTCCACTCCTCCCTCCTATACCCCTCTTCCCTACCCCTCTCCTCCCCTAATCTCTCCCCTCCTCCTCTCGTCCCCTAACCTCTCCCCTCCTCTCATTTCTCCCATACCTCTCTCTCCTCCTCTTGTCCTAACACAAACCCTCTCCTCCTGACCTTCAGCTTTAATACAGTAACTATGTACCCATTAACTTGATTTTTTTGTTGTTGTCTCCATATAGAAAGTCTGCATAGGAAATAGATGTAACAATTGTCTGTTCCAGTGAGATTCCGTTGAACTGTTGTGTGTCGGTCAAAAACAACTGGACGTAAAAAACTTTACCCCTCAAAAAAAACTAACGTACTGCCATGGTATGCACCAAGGTATCATCATGGTCTGCACCAAGGTATTATAATGGTTTGCACCAAGGTATCACCATGGTCTGCACCAAGGTATCACCGTGGTCTGCACCAAGGTATCATCATGGTCTGCACCAAGGTATCACCATGGTATGCACCAAGGTATCATCATGGTCTGCACCAAGGTATCACCATGGTCTGCACCAAGGTATCACCATGGTCTGCACCAAGGTATCACCATGGTCTGCACCAAGGTATCATCATGGTCTGCACCAAGGTATCACTGTGGTCTGCACCAAGGTATCACCATGGTCTGCACCAAGGTATCACCGTGGTCTGCACCAAGGTATCAGCATGGTCTGCACCAAGGTATCACCATGGTCTGCACCAAGGTATCACCATGGTCCGTGCCATGGTGGAACTGCATTGTATGTCTGAAATAATTGTGTAATAATCAGTGGGCATAATTGAACTCCCAATTACGTTCTGGACACGCCCCTTTCCTGCTAACTCACCACACCTGAACTCACTCTGCTCATCACCAATTCCTCTTCCATTCTTCTGGTATATAAGCAGCTTGTTCTACTTGGTTTGTTCAGCATTTGTGGTGTCCCAGTTCCTTTATTGTTCCTGTTGTTGATTGGCTAAAGTAAGTTCCTGCTATTGTAACTTTTCTAGGGTTTTAACTTCCTACATTGGGGTGTAATATCCTGTTCATCATGTGTATTGTTATGGTGCAGCTGGCCCAGTATTAGACCTTTAATTTAACTGTAAGGGAAGTGTTACAGCTAGTGAGATGAGACATGGTATAATGATGGTTCCTGCCTGCAGGATGTGTCTTACATCTATTAGACTGTTCTGATTGGTTACCTGTTGCACTGTGTCTCAGTGAACAAGAAACTATGAAATGGAGGAAACATGGATGTGCAAAGCCAGAACAAAACATTGGCAGCCATATTTAGCTGGGTAGTGTCTAAACATTGGCAGCCATATTTAGCTGGGTAGTGTCTAAACATTGGCAGCCATATTTAGCTGGGTAGTGTCTAAACATTGGCAGCCATATTTAGCTGGGTAGCGTCTAAACATTGGCAGCCATATTTAGCTGGGTAGCGTCTAAACATTGGCAGCCATATTTAGCTGGGTAGCGTCTAAACATTGGCAGCCATATTTAGCTGGGTAGCGTCTAAACATTGGCAGCCATATTTAGCTGGGTAGCGTCTAAACATTGGCAGCCATATTTAGCTGGGTAGCGTCTAAACATTGGCAGCCATATTTAGCTGGGTAGCGTCTAAACATTGGCAGCCATATTTAGCTGGGTAGCGTCTAAACATTGGCAGCCATATTTAGCTGGGTAGCGTCTAAACATTGGCAGCCATATTTAGCTGGGTAGCGTCTAAACATTGGCAGCCATATTTAGCTGGGTAGCGTCTAAACATTGGCAGCCATATTTAGCTGGGTAGCGTCTAAACATTGGCAGCCATATTTAGCTGGGTAGCGTCTAAACATTGGCAGCCATATATAGCTGGGTAGTGTCTAAACATTGGCAGCCATATTTAGCTGGGTAGTGTCAACTAGATTGTATTTACACTGAGGTTCTCACTGAATCTGGTTTTGATGGCTTCACTCTTTGTTTCTCTCAGACTCCATGACCATGTTGACCAGTCTTCTGCTTCTCAGTGCTGCCTTTGCTCTGGGAGATGCACGTAAGAGTCCACTTTTCTTGACTCGTTCTGTATTTTCTCGTAGCAGACATGACTGATTGACCTACAAATAATATTGTAGCTGTGATTTGTAGCTCTCTCTCCACTAGCCTAAAGCCACATGTAACTCCTTACAGATTCACTTGTATAAGAAGACTTGTGTCCTTCCTGTTGGACCAAATATGGATCACGCTGTTTAATGTTTGTAAAGACTATGCGGAGCTGGCCTGAAGCAGAGTTATCATCCTTACATCTACTGTGAATTTGAAGGGGAAGTGTAGTTGTAATTAGCTCTTTGACATTACCTTAAAGGTGATACTTTCTTAAATGGCAACACATGACTGATGTGAAATACTAAACTTCCCTTTAAGATGGGAATTTTCTCAACATATTGAATTTGTTGTGCTTCCTGTATACTGGAACCCACAGGACATAGCTTAAGACTGAGAAACGAGTATCTTTAAGATAATGTTTTAAAAAGGAATTAGTTGTGACGGTCAATTTGGGTGAGAGTCCAGAAGACACATTCTCAGCAAGGCTGACTGACTAATACATGAAATGTCTTTGTTCCCATCTACTGCTTGGCTGTCATTGTAGATAAGAAAATCATTAACTGACTTGCCTTGTTAAATAAATACTTTCTTCTCTAGCGGTACTGTGTGTCCCTTGGTGATCAACCGGTGTCTGTACCCAACGTTGTGAAGTACCTTGGCGCAAACCTGGCATCTGTGCACAGCTCCGAGGAGGACCAGTTTCTACAGGCGTTGGTTTTGGTCAAGACTGTTGGTTTCCCTCCTACCTGGATTGGTGGATTTTATTCTGTTAAGGTGGGACCATTAACCCTACAGTGATATATAGAGCCATTATTGCAAGGAACTCCGTTCCATCTCATCTTGCTCAAGTGAACAGCAAACCTGGTTAAAAAAATAGTGTATTGTGGCATTTAATTTTCAACTTCCGTAGGATGCTTTTATACATATGTAAAATGGTTCTAGTTAAGTATAGATGTAATCTATTCCATACAGTCTGCTTGTAAACATGTGTATGGGGTTTCTAGCATCAAGTTGTAGACTAATTATGGTCTTTGACGTGTATTGGATGATTGCAAATGTGAGGAGTAGGCTTCATGTTCTTTACACAAGCAATAGTCCCAGTAGGAGGGGTTTTGGAGTAACTTTAACTGTTTCAGGTGTTAGAGGAAAGACTATACATTGAGTTTATTCTGACCCCCCTTCAGGGCAGGCTGTAGTTCTGGAGTGATGGCTCTGACTTTGATCACCAGAACTGGGCTAAAGGAAGGCCTGGTGCTGGTGCCAGAGACTTGTATTCATGTCAACTTTGGAGGTACAGTAAACCCAGTATCATTCACTGATCCAGTCATCAAATTAAACTTACTCCTAGTTAATTTAACAGTAACAAAGTATTTTGACGTTACCATGGTGATACCTTGGCATGGAACATGATACCTTGGTGCAGACCATGATATTACCTTGGCGCAGACCATGGTGATACCTTGGCGCGGACCATGGTGATACCTGGCGCGGACCATGGTGATACCTTGGCGCGGACCATGGTGATACCTTGGCGCGGACCATGGTGATACCTTGGCGCGGACCATGGTGATACCTTGGCGCGGACCATGGTGATACCTTGGCGCGGACCGTGGTGATACCTTGGCGCGGACCATGGTGATACCTTGGCGCGGACCATGGTGATACCTTGGCGCGGACTATTTGTTTATTCTACACTGTAGGTACATTTTGTTTTTGTCGTGTTTGTTCTAAATGTCGACAAAAAAATGAAAGCTGAAGGTCTGGAGGAGAGGGAGTGAAAGTAGAACCAGGGTTTGTGTTGTTGGGAGAGAGGTATGGGACAGGGGAGACGTTTGGTGAGGAGATGAGCAAGGGAAAGATGAGGAGGTTAGAGGAAGACAGGATGAGTGGAAAGAGGAATATGAGAAAGGAGGAGGTATATGAGAGCGGAAAGGTTAGGTGAGGAGAAGAGGGGAGGAAAGATGATGAATCAAGGTGTTAAAGGGATGTTGTGCGATTTTTGGCAATTTAGCCCTCTTTCATTAGTTTTGAAGGAAGTTTTGAAATGAACTAAAATAGCTTCAGCACAATTGCTAACTATGAGAGCAGATCCCAAAGACTTCCAGTCATTGCGCTGACGTGAGTTAGCGATCGCTGGAAAAACTACCTTTAAAGTCCTTCAAATGGCATGCAGAGACAAAACCTGACTCTGGGTAAGAAGAAAAGGGTTTTAATTTGCCAAAATATTGCAATATCCCTTTTTCAGTTCAACGTAATCATAAACTTTGCCAAGTACCAGGTCATTATAGTTTTTTTTTAAACTAGTTATCTCTGCTGACGTTGGCCGCAAGTGGATCTTCAAGCAAGACAAAAACCCAGAGCACACATCAAAATCCACAATGAAATGGTTACAAAAACAATATGTTGCAATGTCCATCTCAGTCTCCGGACAGAAAGGACGCCTGTATCTGTGTAGTGACTGGGTGTATTGATATCCAACATGTAATTAATACCATATCTCAAAGAGATATTCAATGTCTGCTTTGGTACATCTTTACCCATCTATCAATAGGTGGATGTCATAAGGTGAATGCACCAATTTGTAAGTCGCTCTGGATAAGAGCGTCTGCTAAATGACTTAAATGTAATGTAAATGTGCCCTTCGTTGCAAGACATTGGAAAGCTCCCTGGTCTTTGTGGTTGAATCTGTGTTTGAAATGCATTGCTTGACTGAGGGACCTTACAGATAATTATATGTGTGGGGTACAGAGACGAGGTCATTCAAAAATAATGTCAAACATTATTATTGAACACAGTGAGTCCATGCAACTTATAATGTGACTTGATAAGAAAACCTTTACTCCTGATCTTGTTTAGGTTTTGCCTCAACATGGAGGTTGAATACTTATTGACTCAAGACTTTTCAGCTTTTCATTTTGCTTTTATTATCAAGCTGCAATTTTTAGAGTGAATTATTTTCCCCAAATGAGAAACTCAAGCGCTGCAAATATATTCCAGTTTGCAGTTACAAAAAAGAGGATTAATGTGCTTCATTTTTAAGAAGTTAATTGGACGCTTTAGTTGTAATACAAACCTTATCAAAACATATGGGGTGGTCGCCTAGTGGTTAGAGCGTTGGACTAGTAACCGAAAGGTTGCAAGATTGAATCCCCGAGCCGACAAGGTACAAATCTGTCGTTCTGCCCCAGAACAAGGCAGTTAACCCACTGTTCCCAGGCCGTCATTGAAAATAAGAATTTGTTCTTAACTGACTTGTCTAGTTAAATAAAGGTCAAATAAAAAAATACAGGCCTGCTAGGTGTGACACTATGATTTGAAAAAGTAAACGTAGCCAAAGGTAGGTATGCACAGTTTCTTGAATTGCACTGGGCATCATTCACAACTGATGGGCTAATATTGTCACCCATCAGACTGTTCTTGATTTGATCTGGTCTTTAAATGTACTAAATGTGTGAAATTTGTTTTGATTTAGAATGGTCAATTATCATGCATCTGTCTCGAAACAGGGGCCATAATGTATTATTCCAGCTCAGGTGAATTTACATTTTGGCTAGATGGGAGCAGTGTATGTGCAAAGTTTTACGCTGATCCAATGAACCATTTCCTTTCTGTTCAACATGTATCAACAGTGCCCAAATGTGCCTAATTTGTTTATTAATATACATTATCTGACTCTAGACGAGATTTACATTTTGGCTACCAGATGGCAGCAGTGTATGTGTAAAGTTTTGCATTTCTATTCAAAATGTTGTATCAACAGTGCCCAAATGTGCCTAATTGGTCAATATATACATTTTCAAGTAGATAACTGTACACTCTCCTCAAACAATCAATGGCATGTATCACTGTAACAGCTACTGTAAATTGACAGTGCAGTTTGATTAACAAGAAGTTAAGCTTTCTGCCCGAATAAGACCTGGGAAATGTTCTTGTTACTTACAACCTCATGCTAATCACATGCTAATCACATTAGCGCACATTAGCTCAACCATCCCGCAGGGGATACACTGATCCCGAGGTTAACTACCCATAACCTCTCTGTTGGAGGAAATTATGGTTGAAATGACTAATTATGTATACATTCCAATCAGAACTGACTAGTCCCAATGCTATAATGTACTGTACATATGAATTTTCTCTCTTGCTCCCATTCCCAATTGTATATAATGTAGTCAGGAGTTTAGTAACGATGACGGTCTGTTCCTTGTACAAATGAATGTACTGTCTAGAATGCTGATTTATACTGACTGACCTTGACTTCAGGTGTGGAGCGACGGCTCGAACTATAGGGCCTCTCTACCGGTGAAAGAGAGAACGTTTAGAAAATGCTGACGTCATTTTCAGTTTATAACCTGTGGAAAAATGTGTATGTGGCAGTACTCTCTTGAATTAAACGCTGTTACCTGACTTTTAAGACTGGTCTTGATCTATTTCATGCATAATTCATGAATTTACAACTCATTAATGAAATAGAAAGAGTGTGAATTTGGTTTTGGCTACAAAACATATAGGAATTTAGAATTCCACTAACACTCTCCTTTCTCATATACCTCCACTACTTGGCCCAATCTGATCCTACAGCAGACCGGCAGCCTGGGAGAACGGGACACTATCGTTCATCACACCTTGTAACACTTTTACAGTAATCATTTTAAATTCCTGACATTAAGCAAACCAGACGGCACCATTTAGGAATGTAGTGAGTGAAAGTTGTCAAACATTAATAGTAAAGTAAAGATGCCCCAAAACGACATGAGTAGTACTTTCAAATATTTTAACTTAGTACTTTACATCACTAACTAATGTCCGACATTGGGATCTCTCGTTGGATTAATGAGGCAACTAGTCACACCTGTGACAGGTCCTTCAACCTATGGGGGCGCTGTGTCATTATTGGATTTAAAAAACGTGCCTGTTTTAAGCGCAATATTTTGTCACGAAAAGATGTTTCAACTATGCATATAATTGGCAGCTTTGGAAAGAAAACACTGACGTTTTCAAAACTGCAAAGATATTATCTATGAGTGCCCCAGAACTGATGCTACAGGCAAAACCATTATGAAACCTCAAACAGGAAATGAGCTGAATTTTTGAGGCTCTGTTTTACTATCGTCTCCTTATATGGCTGTGAATGTGCCGTGAACGAGCTTATGCTCTCTGCCGTTCGTCCAAGATGTCTGCAGCATTGTGACGTATTTGTAGGCATATCATTGGAAGATTGGCCATAAGAGACTACATTTGCCAGGGGACCGCCCGGTGTCCTTTGTCTAAGTTGGTGCGTAATTCTCATTTTACCATGCGATTCAGAGGGAGAAGCACACTTCCAGGAACGATACATCATCAAAGACATATGTAGAAAAACACCTTGAGGATTGATTCTAAACAACGTTTGCCATGTTTCAGTCGATATTATGGAGTTATTTTGTAAAAAGATCGGCGTTTTTATAACTGAATTTTCGTTTTTTTTTGGTAGCCAAACATGACGCAGAAAACGGACCGATTTCTCCTGCACAAATAATCTTTCAGGAAAACTGAACATTTGCTATCTGAGAGTCTCCTCATTGAAAACATCCAAAGTTCTTAATTTATCTTTTATTTATTTGAATGTTTTTCTGGTTTTTGTGAAAATGTTGCATGCTAATGCTAAATGCTAATGCTAAATGCTAACGCTAAATGCTAAATGCTAGTTTGCTATGGTTGAGAAGCTTATTTTTGAAAATCTGAGATGACAATGATGTTAACAAAAGGCTAAGCTTGAGAGCTAGCATATTGATTTAATTTCATTTGCGATTTCATGAATAGTTAAACCTCTTAAGCCCACCAGACACGCATGCGTCCCATCTAGCCATCTGGAAATGCAAAAAAGCATAGCCGGCGCTACACAACGCAGAAATAAAATATAAAACATTCATTACCTTTGACAAGCTTCTTTGTTGGCACTCCTAGATGTCCCATAAACATCACTATTGGGTCTTTTTTTCGATTAAATCGGTCCATATATACCCTAAATATCGATCTATGAAAAGTGTGTAATCCAGGAAAAACAGTTTTAAAACGCAACCTCATTTTTAAAATGAAAAAGTCGACGATAAACTTTCACAAAACACTTTGAAATACTTTTGTAATCCAACTTTAGGTATTAGTAAACGTTAATAATCAATCAAATTGATCACGGGGCGATGTGTATTCAATAGCTCCACGTCTTCAAATCATGGTCGAAAAATTATTTTCCAAAACATCTTGTCGGAGAGCGAAAGGAATGGGCTCTCTCTTACTCGTTTGACCAAGAAACAAAGCCCAGGCAATTGACAAGACTGGCGGCATCGTGTGGAAGCTGTAGGGCTTGCAATCTCAGCCCCTGTAATTTGCTTTCCCATAGACAATACATGCAAGTGGCGCATTGATATTTTTTCCAGTTTTCGGTGATCAGTTTTTCTTGCGCTTTTCGATGAAACACACGTTATGTTATAGTCACAGCCGTGATTTAACCAGTTTTATAAACGTCAGTGTTTTCTATCCACACATACTAATCATATGCATATACTATATTCCTGGCATGAGAAGCAGGACGCTGAAATGTTGCGCGATTTTTAACAAAATGTTTTAAAAAGTAAGGGGTAGGCTTAAGTGGATTTATTAACGTTGCGTTATGGTAATGAGCTTGAGGCTGTATTCACGATCCCAGATCCGGGATGGCTCGCCGCAAGAAGTTAAAAGGAGAGGTGGAAGAGGTAGACCATAACTTACAGACAACAGAGAGAGAGAGACACCCAGTGAATCCCTTGGAAGAGTGCAGAAGGTGAGAGTGCATCGTTTGGGAAGGATACATATTCCTGTGCGCTTCTTGGGGTCCTCAGGACTGGGTTTAGAAAATGCTGCTTTGGTAGTTGTGTAAGTTTTGTACCTAATAGTGGGTTTCCTTAACCTCTCATCTAGTACCCACAGCCATTCCAGATCCTTTAAAATGCTCAACTAATCTCTCTTTCTCTCTCTCAGGAGACTATCACCATGGCGATATTGACCATCATTCTGCTTGTCAGCACGGCTTTTGCTCTGGGAGGTAAGCGTGACATACGTCACACCAACCCACCAACATCTTAATTAAACATACCACACCTACTTCACACATGTAGGTGTTAATACACAGGTGTGATTTGGAAATGTGTTTCTATTCATTACCGGTTCTCCATGGGACACTCTCTGAGAGGTCTGCCATTATCAACCTTGACACTGGAGAAATTTACATTTACATTACATTTAAGTCATTTAGCAGACGCTCTTATCCAGAGCGACTTACAAATTGGTGCATTCACCTTATGACATCCAGTGGGACAGTCACTTAACAATAGTGCATCTAAAACTTAGGGGGGGGTGGGGTGAGAGGGATTACTTAACCTATCCTAGGTATTCCTTAAAGAGGTGGGGTTTCAGGTGTCTCCGGAAGGTGGTGATTGACTCCGCTGTCCTGGCGTCGTGAGGGAGTTTGTTCCACCATTGGGGGGCCAGGGCAGCGAACAGTTTTGACTGGGCTGAGCGGGAGCTGTACTTCCTCAGTGGTAGGGAGGCGAGCAGGCCAGAGGTGGATGAACGCAGTGCCCTTGTTTGGGTGTAGGGCCTGATCAGAGCCTGGAGGTACTGAGGTGCCGTTCCCCTCACAGCTCCGTAGGCAAGCACCATGGTCTTGTAGCGGATGCGAGCTTCAACTGGAAGCCAGTGGAGAGAACGGAGGAGCGGGGTGACGTGAGAGAACTTGGGAAGGTTGAACACCAGACGGGCTGCGGCGTTCTGGATGAGTTGAAGGGGTTTAATGGCACAGGCAGGGAGCCCAGCCAACAGCGAGTTGCAGTAATCCAGACGGGAGATGACAAGTGCCTGGATTAGGACCTGCGCCGCTTCCTGTGTGAGGCAGGGTCGTACTCTGCGGATGTTGTAGAGCATGAACCTACAGGAACGGGCCACCGCCTTGATGTTAGTTGAGAACGACAGGGTGTTGTTCAGGATCACGCCAAGGTTCTTGGCGCTCTGGGAGGAGGACACAATGGAGTTGTCGACCGTGATGGCGAGATCATGGAACGGGCAGTCCTTCCCCGGGAGGAAGAGCAGCTCCGTCTTGCCGAGGTTCAGCTTGAGGTGGTGATCCGTCATCCACACTGATATGTCTGCCAGACATGCAGAGATGCGATTCGCCACCTGGTCATCAGAAGGGGGAAAGGAGAAGATTAATTGTGTGTCGTCTGCATAGCAATGATAAGAGAGACCATGTGAGGTTATGACAGAGCCAAGTGACTTGGTGTATAGCGAGAATAGGAGAGGGCCAAGAACAGAGCCCTGGGGGACACCAGTGGTGAGAGCGCGTGGTGAGGAGACAGATTCTCGCCACGCCACCTGGTAGGAGCGACCTGTCAGGTAGGACGCAATCCAAGCGTGGGCCGCGCCGGAGATGCCCAACTCGGAGAGGGTGGAGAGGAGGATCTGATGGTTCACAGTATCGAAGGCAGCCGATAGATCTAGAAGGATGAGAGCAGAGGAGAGAGAGTTAGCTTTAGCAGTGCGGAGCGCCTCCGTGATACAGAGGAGAGCAGTCTCAGTTGAATGACTAGTCTTGAAACCTGACTGATTTGGATCAAGAAGGTCATTCAGAGAGAGATAGCGGGAGAGCTGGCCAAGGACGGCACGTTCAAGAGTTTTGGAGAGAAAAGAAAGAAGGGATACTGGTCTGTAATTGTTGACATCGGAGGGATCGAGTGTAGGTTTTTTCAGAAGGGGTGCAACTCTCGCTCTCTTGAAGACGGAAGGGACGTAGCCAACGGTCAGGGATGAGTTGATGAGCGAGGTGAGGTAAGGGAGAAGGTCTCCGGAAATGGTCTGGAGAAGAGAGGAGGGGATAGGGTCAAGCGGGCAGGTTGTTGGGCGGCCGGCCGTCACAAGACGCGAGATTTCATCTGGAGAGAGAGGGGAGAAAGAGGTCAGAGCACAGGGTAGGGCAGTGTGAGCAGAACCAGCGGTGTCGTTTGACTTAGCAAACGAGGATCGGATGTCGTCGACCTTCTTTTCAAAATGGTTGACGAAGTCATCTGCAGAGAGGGAGGAGGGGGGAGGGGGCGGAGGATTCAGGAGGGAGGAGAAGGTGGCAAAGAGCTTCCTAGGGTTAGAGGCAGATGCTTGGAATTTAGCGTGGTAGAAAGTGGCTTTAGCAGCAGAGACAGAGGAGGAAAATGTAGAGAGGAGGGAGTGAAAGGATGCCAGGTCCGCAGGGAGGCGAGTTTTCCTCCATTTCCGCTCGGCTGCCCGGAGCCCTGTTCTGTGAGCTCGCAATGAGTCATCGAGCCACGGAGCGGGAGGGGAGGACCGAGCCGGCCTGGAGGATAGGGGACATAGAGAGTCAAGGGATGCAGAGAGGGAGGAGAGGAGGGTTGAGGAGGCAGAATCAGGAGATAGGTGGGAGAAGGTTTGAGCGGAGGGAAGAGATGATAGGATGGAAGAGGAGAGAGTAGCGGGGGAGAGAGAGCGAAGGTTGGGACGGCGCGATACCATCCGAGTAGGGGCAGTGTGGGAGGTGTTGGATGAGAGCGAGAGGGAAAAGGATACAAGGCAGTGGTCGGAGACTTGGAGGGGAGTTGCAGTGAGGTTAGTGGAAGAACAGCATCTAGTGAAGATGAGGTCGAGCGTATTGCCTGCCTTGTGAGTAGGGGGAAGGTGAGAGGGTGAGGTCAAAAGAGGAGAGGAGTGGAAAGAAGGAGGCAGAGAGGAAAGAGTCAAAGGTAGACGTGGGGGAGGTTAATGTCGCCCAGAACTGTGAGAGGTGAGCCGTCCTCAGGAAAGGAGCTTATCAAGGCATCAAGCTCATTGATGAACTCTCCGAGGGAACCTGGAGGGCGATAAATGATAAGGATGTTAAGCTTGAAAGGGCTAGTAACTGTGACAGCATGGAATTCAAAGGAGGCGATAGACAGATGGGTAAGGGGAGAAAGAGAGAATGACCACTTGGGAGAGATGAGGATCCCGGTGCCACCACCCCGCTGACCAGACGCTCTCGGGTGTGCGAGAACACGTGGGCGGACGAAGAGAGAGCAGTAGGAGTAGCAGTGTTGTCTGTGGTGATCCATGTTTCCGTCAGTGCCAAGAAGTCGAGGGACTGGAGGGAGGCATAGGCTGAGATGAACTCTGCCTTGTTGACCGCAGATTGGCAGTTCCAGAGGCTACCGGAGACCTGGAACTCCACGTGGGTCGTGCGCGCTGGGACCACCAGAGTAGGGTGGCCGCGGCCACGCGGTGTGGAGCGTTTGTATGGTCTGTGCAGAGAGGAGAGAACAGGGATAAACAGACACATAGTTGACAGGCTACAGAAGAGGCTACGCTAATGCAAAGGAGATTGAATGACAAGTGGACTACACGTCTCGAATGTTCAGAAAGTTAAGCTACGTAGCAAGAATCTTATTGACTAAAATGATTAAAATGATACAGTACTGCTGAAGTAGGCCAGCTGGCAGTGGGTGCGTTGTTGACACTACACTAATCAAGTCGTTCCGTTGAGTGTAATAGTTTCTGCAGTGTTGCTATTCGGGGCTGGCAGGCTAGCTAGCAGTGTTGTTTACGTTACGTTGCGTTAAAAGAACGACAATAGATGGCTAGCGAACCTAGAAAATCGCTCTAGACTACCCAATTATCTTTGATACAAAGACGGCTATGTAGCTAGCTAAGTAGCTAGCTACGATCAAACAAATCAAACCGTTGTACTGTAATGAAATGAAGTGAAAAAGTGATACAACCTGTGAATGCGACCGGGAAGTTGAGTTCTATACAGAAGACGTTGGCTAGCGTTGGCTAGCTGTTGGCTAGCTAGCAGAGTTGGCTAGCTAGCAGAGTCACCTACGTTAAGGACGACAAATAGCTGGCTAGCTAACCTCGGTAAATTAAGATAATCACTCTAAGACTACACACTCTAAACCTAAACAACACAATTATCTTGGATACGATGATACGAAGACAGCAAAGACAGCTATGTAGGTAGCTAACACTAAACTAATCAAGTCGTTCAGTTGAGTGTAATAGTAATAGTTTCTCAGTGCAGCTAATCAGTGGACGTTAGCTAGCTGGCTAGTGAAGACTACGTTAGGACGGCGAAATACGATAATTACGCAATTATCTTTGATACAAAGACGGCTATGTAGCTAGCTGAGAAGAAATTGCTAAGATAAGACAAATCAAACCGTTGTGATATAATGAAATGTAATGAAAAAGTTATACTACCCGTTGGAGCGACGTGCAGATGCGACCACTCGCTCCAACCGGAACCGGAAACCGGAAACCGGAAATGAAGGTTGTGCCTTGCTTAAGGGCACATAGATGGATATATCAACTTGTCAGCTCACTGATTTGAGCTACTGGCCCAACTCTCTAACTGCAGGCTACCTGCCACTCCTCTAGTACCAGAGATGTATATTGGTGTCTAGATGCTGGACTGAGGTATTCTGATATGAATGGTTTGATCATTCAACTGGATGTATCATTGGATTGTCTAGCAAATATCAGGAAATAACACTGATACAATTTCCAGTCTTAGTTTCGGTTCTCCATGGGACACCCTCTGAGGTGTCATCGCCTGACACGACTTAGCATAATGCAACGGACATAAATATTCCTGTTCACGGAAATCACAAGTGAAATATATTGGAACACAGCTTAGCCTTTTGTTAATCACCCTGTCGTCTCAGATTTTCAAAATATGCTTTACAGCCAACGCTAGACAAGCATTTGTGTAAGTTTATCATAGCCCAGCATAGCATTATGCCTTGCTAGCAGCAGGCATAATGGAGGAAAAGGGGGGTGAGGTGTAACGGATGTGAAACAGCTAGCTTAGTTAGCGGTGCGCGCTAAACAGCGTTTCAATCGGTGATGTCACTTGCTCTGAGACCTTGAAGTAGTAGTTCCCCGCGGCTTTTGTGGAGCGATGGGTAACTATACTTCGAGGGTGACTGTTGTTGATGTGTGCAGAGGTTCCCTGGTTCGCGCCCGGGTATGGGCGAGGGGACGGTCTAAAGTTATACTGTTACATTAGGTTACACCAGCTTGACAGCCAAAGTTCATTTTCTCCCAAAATATTATTTTTGTAGGCGAAATAGCTCCGTTAGTTCTTGACGTTTGGCTGAGAAATCGCCCGGAAATTGCAGTCACCACAACGCTGAAAAATATTCCAAATTAGCTCCATAATATCGATAGAAACATGGCAAATGTTGTTTATAATCAATCCTCAAGGTGTTTCTCTAATATCTATTCAATAATATATCCGTCGGGACAATTAATTTTTCAGGAGGACCGATTGGAGTAATGGCTACCTCTGTATTTTACTCGAATCTCTCTCGGAGCCACCATGTGACTACTTACTCAATGTGGCCGCCTACGGATTTTCTTCAACAGAAATGCGAAAAACTACGTCACAGTGCTGTAGACATCTTGGGGAATATGTAGAAAGCGTAAGCTCGTTGATGGTACATTCACAGCTGAGTAGGGAGTCATTGGAACGCAGCACTTTCAAAACCTGGGGCACTTCCGGATTGGAATTTTCTCAGGCTTTCACCTGCAATATCAGTTCTGTTATACTCACAGACAATATTTTTACAGTTTTGGAAACGTTAGAGTGTTTTCTATCCTAAGCTGTCATCTTGTCCTGACAAAATATCCCGTTTATTACGGGAACATTATTTTTCCAAAATTAAAATACTGCCCCCTAGTCACAAAAGGTTAAACCATAATAAAGCATATAACACGAAGTTACTATCTAGCTGCGGGTCCAGTTCTGACATTATGTGTAGGCCTAGCTGAGGTGACCTCGAATCCCAAGTTTCGGCTCAATAGGTAATTTGGAGCCCGAGCAACGACCTTAATTGGTGCTGATAATCCACATTTTCCGGGAGTTGCTACGGGGTCCCTGAATGAGCTATCGGACACAAACGTTGGGGTCCGTCTTTATGGGCCGAGGCGGTTTTAATGCACCTAGTCTTGTGACTCTGGGGCTTTTCTAAATGTCGTCATTTTCGTAATGGTCAAAATGATTTGAAGTTATTGCAAATGTAGGAGGCTGTTTCTCAATCTGAGAACGTTCTAGAGTCTCATAACACACCATGCACTATCGACTTGAGCTCTATAACAGGTTTCTACATTTTCAGAGCTCTAGGTGTGACTGTTCTTTGATAGTATGAACAAAGGTAACTATTGCAGGCTCTGTGTGTCTCTGAGCCCCACACTGTGACACTCCATCCTTGCTGTGTGTGTGTGTGAGTTTTTCCTGGAAATCTGATGGGATGAATGACTGATTTACAGTTCATGATGGTTGCATAATCAGACATTTGAAGTTTTGGAAAGATCAGGCATTTTTAACATTCGAAACAGCCCCTTTGACCCCAATTATGGAACTTCCGGTTGGCACAGGAAGCTAAAAGTAAACCCATATCCTCATTGGGGTATGCTTTTCCAGAATCCAGAGTTTTAAGTCTTTACATTAAAAACTGACTGAATTACACGGGTTTGCAATATTTCTCGCAAACTGCAGGTTGGGTATGGCAAAAAAAAATGAGGGCGATTTTAACCACTTCCGGTTGCTTCAGGAAGCTTAGAATCAACTCAAGGAGACGTCATAGTGGCCTGAAGGATTGTCATTGAAGAAAGGTTCATAAAGCATTCATAACCCACATAGGCTTCAGGTTGAATTGAGAAGAAAAGGCAATGTATTCCTATGGGGAGAGATGTTAATGTAAACTGTGAGATTAAAAAAAAAATGTTTTCACTGTTAAGGGTTAATGCCACATGATCAAGATTAGGCTTGCACAGTTCGGCAATTGTGCTTCTAACACTAACGATTCTCTCGCTACTTTTTTTTCACGGTCGCTGCGCTCAGACCGAGCGAGCTACGGTCTAGCGGGGCATCTCGTTGAACTCGGCACAGCCTAGAGATTATGGTAATGCCATTGCCGGCTCTGTGTGTCTTTAAAGCACCGCACTGTGTCACTCCATCCTTGCTGTGTGTGTGTGTGTGTGTGTACGTGAGAGCTTTTCTTTGACATCTGTTTGGAGAAATGCCAGGAGAATGCGACCTGCCCAAATGCATAGTGCCAAATAAAGTTTGGTGGAGGAGGGATAATGGTCTGGTGCAGTTGTTAATGGTTCGGGCCCCTTAATTCCAGTGAAGGCAAATCTTAATGCTACTGCATAAAATGACATTGTTGACGATTCTGTGCTTCCAACTTTGAGTTTGGGGAAGGCCGTTTCCTGTTTCAGCATGACAATCCCCCCGTGCAGGTTTATACATAAATTGTTTTTTTGAGATTGGTGTGGAAGAACTTGACTGGCCTGCACAGTGCCCTGACCTCAACCCCATCAAATTATTTTGGGAGGAATTGGAACGCCAACTACGAGCCAGGCCTAATCGCCTAAAATCAGTGCCCGTCCTCACTAATGCTGTTGTGGCTGAATGGAAGCACATCCCCCACAGCAATGTTCTGACATCTACTGCAAGGCCTTCCCAGAAGACTTGAGGCAGTTATAACAAAGGGGGGACCAACTCCATGATTTTGGAAAGAGATGTTTGACGAGCAGGTGACCATTCACTTTGTCATGTGGTGTGTTTTAGTTATAAAATTACAGGCTGAACATTTACTTACCCCACTAAAGTTATTAATTTCACTTCTTTGATGTCCTGTTCACACAGAGCAATGATGTGAATCACCCACACATTCTAGCTCGCTAATACTGTACTGAACATGTTCATTTTCTGGCAAGCTTCCTCCAAACATTGGCATGAACATGAAGTTCCCTAACCATTAATAGATCAGTCTGGCCCTAAATGATCAGATGGCATCAACATGTAACAAAACCAGGGAACATGAATCATCTTTCATCCTACAAGTTCTAATACAACATTTACTCGTGTAAAGATGAAGAGCATGTACTTTATTTTACAGGGTGATATAATGCATGAAGCAAACAAGGGAATGATTTAGTGAAATGTGACGATGTAGAATCAGTCAAGGGATCTTTCATCCCTCTGTGGTCTGGAACAATTCTTCAGACTCAGAGTAGCATGGTTCTGATTCTGGACTCTGCTGAACTCCTGTATATATTGGAATGACATGTCGATGTCTATGGAGGACCACAGCTGTCATAATTAGAATTACATTAGAAGAGATGAAGAGATGTCATTACAGAGGGACACAGGAAGAAGGGAGATCATGACACTGAAATCATTGGAGCATCTTGTAAAGAAAGCATAAAGAGGTCCAAGGTAGGAAGCAAGGTAGGAAGCAAGGTAGGAAGCAAGAGTAGTGATGTGTCGGACTATATAGTGGGGCCTCCTTTACCACCACAGGGCCTCATTTAGACTTAGTGGAACAGTTGATTCTAGCAGTGCCTGGTGGAGTGTCAGTACCCTGGATCTTCTGTCCAGAACTGTTCACACACCAACAGTAACCTACCAGAAAGAGACATGTTAGTAACCTGTTACATAATACAATATTTACACAAATATACATTTTACTGTAACACATTGAATTGTCACGTACAACTGCATTGGAGCATTTATTGTGTGTGTGTGTGTGTGTGTGTGTGTGTGTGTGTGTGTGTGTGTGTGTGTGTGTGTGTGTGTGTGTGTGTGTGTGTGTGTGTGTGTGTGTGTGTGTGTTTTAACCTGTAGAGCCCCAACATTGCTCAGGGGTGTATTGTCCAGCGGCGTCACACATGGGGATGTAGGCTCCAACTTGGCCATGTGGCACGGCAGCATTTCTAGCATCCTCACATGGGGTCTTGGGTCGTATCGCACCATCTGGACACACAGGCAACATACATTGTAATGTGGACATAACATAAAAATTATGGATATACATTCTGGAATCATGGACTGTGTTCTATATGGGACCCTGTTCCCCTTTGGGCCCTGGTCAGGAGACTGCATCCTATATGGGACCCTGTTCCCCTTTGGGCACTGGTCAGGAGACTGCATCCTATATGGGACCCTGTTCCCCGAAGGGCCCTGGTCAGGAGAAGTGCCCTATACAGAATAGGAAGCCATTTCAGATGTACATTTCTGAAATATTCAGTTGTTGCTTCACTACTTCAGAGATCTTCACTGGGTCTCTCCCTCTGTCCTGCCTGTGAGTTAAATTCTCCCTCCTCTCCTTTTTAAGGACCCGTCCAGTCAGAACCCTCCCTCTGGAACCCCGCCCGGAGAGTTGGATGTCCAAAATGGCGGAGAGTAGTGAAGAAAAAAAATGCAGGAAATTAAGAAGTAATTGTTTTGGCAACAGCTGTGCTGAGAACAATATGGCTGTCAGTTCTGATGGTATGTAGCAAGAGGATGAGGGTTAAGGACCTGAATGGTCGGTAGTGGAAAGACCCAGGAAGAAGAGAGATCATGACACAGGAAGAAGAGAGATCATGATACAGAAAGACAGGAAGAAGAGAGATCATGACACAGAAAGACAGGAAGAAGAGAGATCATGACACAGAAAGACAGGAAGAAGAGAGATCATGACACAGAAAGACAGGAAGAAGAGAGATCATGACACAGGAAGAAGAGAGATCATGACACAGAAAGACAGGAAGAAGAGAGATCATGACACAGGAAGAAGAGAGATCATGATACAGAAAGACAGGAAGAAGAGAGATCATGACACAGGAAGAAGAGAGATCATGACACAGGAAGAAGAGAGATCATGACACAGAAAGACAGGAAGAAGAGAGATCATGACACAGGAAGAAGAGAGATCATGATACAGAAAGACAGGAAGAAGAGAGATCATGACACAGAAAGACAGGAAGAAGAGAGATCATGACACAGGAAGAAGAGAGATCATGACACAGGAAGAAGAGAGATCATGACACAGGAAGAAGAGAGATCATGATACAGAAAGACAGGAAGAAGAGAGATCATGACACAGAAAGACAGGAAGAAGAGAGATCATGACACAGGAAGAAGAGAGATCATGACACAGGAAAAAGAAAGATCATGATACAGAAATCAGTTTAGCATCTTGTAAAGAAAGCATAAAGAGGTCCAAGGTAGGAATCAAGAGTAGTGATGTGTTGGAGTTTAAAGTGGTGATGGTGTTGGATGAGACCACAGGGCCTCACTTACTCTGGGTGGAACAGATGATTCTAGCAGTGCCTGGTGGAGTGTCAGTACCCTGGATCTTCTGTCCAGAACTGTTCACACACCAACAGTAACCTACCAGAAATGGACATGTTAATAACCTGTTAAATATATAATATTTACACATTTTACTGTAACATATTGAATTGTCATGTTCAACTGAATTGGAGCATTTATAGTGTGTGTGTGTGTGTGTTTTAACCTGTAGAGCCCCAACATTGCTCAGGGGTGTATTGTCCAGCGGCGTCACACGTGGGGATGTAGGCTCCAACTTGGCCATGTGGCACGGAATCTCTAGCATCCTCACATGGGGGCTTAGGTAGTATCATAGTATCTGGAAACAGGTAACATGAACTGTAATGTGGACATAATATTGCAGGACAATATACATTTCTGGACATACATTCTGGAATCTTGGGGTGCGTCCCATATGGGTCCTATTCAGAAGTAGTTTTTACGGAATAGGGTTCCATTTCAGATGATACCTAGGTACTTCCTGGATAAATATTAATTCTGCTACTTGTTTAAAACGCCTGTGGAGTCAAATTCCAGTTTCGTATAACAGCTGATGAAACTAAGACTGAAAATTGTATCAGTGTTATTTCCTGATAGTTGCTAGACAATCCAATGATACATCCAGTTGAATGATCAAACCATTCATATCAGAATACCTCAGTCCAGCATCTAGACACCAATATACATCTCTGGTACTAGAGGAGTGGCAGGTAGCCTGCAGTTAGAGAGTTGGGCCAGTAGTTCAAATCAGTGAGCTGACAAGTTGATATATCCATCTATGTGCCCTTAAGCAAGGCACAACCTTCATTTCTCCAGTGTCAATGTTGATAATGGCAGACCCCTTAGAGGGTGTCCCATGGAGAACCGGTAATGAATAGACACACATTTCCTAATCACACCTGTGTATTAACACCTACATGTGTGAAGTAGGTGTGGTATGTTTAATTAAGATGTTGGTGGGTAGGTGTGACGTCTGTCACGCTTACCTCCCAGAGCAAAAGCCGTGCTGACAAGCAGAATGATGGTCAATATCGCCATGGTGATAGTCTCCTGAGAGAGAGAAAGAGAGATTAGTTGAGCATTTTAAAGGATCTGGAATGGCTGTGGGTACTAGAGGAGAGGTTAAGGAAATCCACTATTGGGTACAAAACCGAAATAACAGCCAAAGCAGCATTTTCTAAACCCAGTCCTGAGGACCCCAAGAAGAAGTATGGGAAACACGGTGCTACTAGTCTTCTGATGTAACCCAGTCCTGAGGACCCCAAGAAGAAGTATGGGCAACACGGTGCTACTAGTCTTCTGATGTAACCCAGTCCTGAGGACCCCAAGAAGAAGTATGGGCAACACGGTGCTACTAGTCTTCTGATGTAACCCAGTCCTGAGGACCCCAAGAAGAAGTATGGGCAACACGGTGCTACTAGTCTTCTGATGTAACCCAGTCCTGAGGACCCCAAGAAGAAGTATGGGCAACACGGTGCTACTATTCTTCTGATGTAACCCAGTCCTGAGGACCCCAAGAAGAAGTATGGGCAACACGGTGCTACTAGTCTTCTGATGTAACTCAGTCCTGAGGACCCCAAGAAGAAGTATGGGCAACACGGTGCTACTAGTCTTCTGATGTAACTCAGTCCTGAGGACCCCAAGAAGAAGTATGGGCAACACGGTGCTACTAGTCTTCTGATGTAACTCAGTCCTGAGGACCCCAAGAAGAAGTATGGGCAACACGGTGCTACTAGTCTTCTGATGTAACCCAGTCCTGAGGACCCCAAGAAGAAGTATGGGCAACACGGTGCTAATAGTCTTCTGATGTAACCCAGTCCTGAGGACCCCAAGAAGAAGTATGGGCAACACGGTGCTAATAGTCTTCTGATGTAACCCAGTCCTGAGGACCCCAAGAAGAAGTATGGGCAACACGGTGCTAATAGTCTTCTGATGTAACCCAGTCCTGAGGACCCCAAGAAGAAGTATGGGCAACACGGTGCTACTAGTCTTCTGATGTAACCCAGTCCTGAGGACCCCAAGAAGAAGTATGGGCAACACGGTGCTACTAGTCTTCTGATGTAACCCAGTCCTGAGGACCCCAAGAAGAAGTATGGGCAACACGGTGCTACTAGTCTTCTGATGTAACCCAGTCCTGAGGACCCCAAGAAGAAGTATGGGCAACACGGTGCTACTAGTCTTCTGATGTAACCCAGTCCTGAGGACCCCAAGAAGAAGTATGGGAAACACGGTGCTACTAGTCTTCTGATGTAACCCAGTCCTGAGGACCCCAAGAAGAAGTATGGGCAACACGGTGCTACTAGTCTTCTGATGTAACCCAGTCCTGAGGACCCCAAGAAGAAGTATGGGCAACACGGTGCTAATAGTCTTCTGATGTAACCCAGTCCTGAGGACCCCAAGAAGAAGTATGGGCAACACGGTGCTACTAGTCTTCTGATGTAACCCAGTCCTGAGGACCCCAAGAAGAAGTATGGGCAACACGGTGCTACTAGTCTTCTGATGTAACTCTGGTATCACTTCTTCAACCACATACAATAGATTAGCCTGGCACACAGGAATATGTATCCTTCCCAAATGGCTCCTTACTCCTTGTGTAGTGGACTACCTTTGACAAGGGCCTACAATGCACTACATAGGGAATGGGAAGCATTATAGATAGTCAGACTACCCATTTACTGCAAAGGTAACTAGTAGTCTACGCTCTTAAATTCAGGGGGTCACTCCACAAAAATGGTACTGGGAGACACCCAGTGAGTCCCTTGGAAGAGTGCAGAAGGTCAGAGGGCATCATTATTTAATAGACTATCTGCATCTCCAATGTTACCTAAATGTTATATGCCCTTGTCAAATGTAGTGCACTATGTAGTTGTGCCATTTTTGTGGAGTGGCCCCCTGAATTTAAGAGCGTAGACTACTAGTTACCTTTGCAGTAAATGGGTTGTCTCTGACTATCTATAATGCTTCCCATTCCCTATGTAGTGCATTGTAGGCCCTTGTCAAAGGTAGTTCACTACACAAGGAGTGAGGAGCCATTTGGGAAGGATACATATTCCTGTGAAGTGAAGTGAGTTTTAATATTAATAATTAATACACAGGTGTTATTTGGAAATGTGTTTCTATTCATTACCGGTTCTCCATGGGACACCTGAGAGGTCAGCCATTATCAACATTGACACTGGAGAAATGAAGGTTGTGCCTTGCTTAAGGGCACATAGATGGATATATCAACTTGTCAGCTCACTGATTTGAGCTACTGGCCCAACTCTCTAACTGCAGGCTACCTGCCACTCCTCTAGTACCAGAGATGTATATTGGTGTCTAGATGCTGGACTGAGGTATTCTGATATAATATAATATTATAATAATAATATATGCCATTTAGCAGACGCTTTTATCCAAAGCGACTTACAGTCATGTGTGCATACATTCTACGTATGGGTGGTCCCGGGGATCGAACCCACTACCCTGGCGTTACAAGCGCCATGCTCTACCAACCGAGCTACAGAAGGACTATGGTTTGATCATTCAACTGGATGTATCATTGGATTGTCTAGCAAATATCAGGAAATAACACTGATACAATTTACCCTCACTTTCAGTCTTAGTTTCATCAGCTCTTCTACAAAACACAGAACCAGAATTGACTGACCAGGGCTTTTTAACAACTTCAATATTTAGCTGGGAAGCTCTGATTTGAACTACTGGCCCAACTCTCAAACAGCGTCCAGAAATGTATATTGTCCTGAAATGCTATGTCCACATTACAATGCATGTGACCTGTGTCCTGATGCTATGATACGACCAAAGACCCCATGTGAGGATGCTAGAGATGACACTTTAAATGGCTCAATTGGAGCCTACAATCCCCCACGTGTGACGACAATGGACAATACACCCCCGAGCAATGTTGGGGCTCTACAGGTTAACACGGATGCACATGCAGACACTAAATCCTCCAATTCAGTTGAATGTGACAATTCAATGTGTATATGCAACATGTCTATTTCTGGTAGGTTACTGTTGGTGTGTGACCACTACTGGACAGAAGATCCAGGGGACTGAGACTCCACCAGGCACTGCTATCACCTGCTAGCAACTGTTCCACCAAGGTGTGTGTGTACATACTCATTCACTAAATGTTATTTATTTGCGGCTGATTCTTGATGTGTATTTTTCTTGTTTTCTAATTGTAGATGAAAGGCGTTGGAGGTAAGATGTAGAAGACTGACAGTTGTCTTTACTGTACTACAGGAAGGGATTCACATCCCATACAAATAAATACATGAAGGAATGCAGAGATTAAAGTGTTGATTTACTTACGTTATTGTTGGTGTGATTTTTCTGAACCAGTCCAATTCTGGGAAATGGAGGAAGGACGAGGACCTTTATGGTGACTGTATTACCACACCCACCGGAATTTACAGAACATGAAGGCAGTCAAATGCCACGTGACCATGTAGTAGTTAGGCTTCTCCAAACTCTGATGCTGGTGATGGTCATTAGTAGTCTACCACACCTGCTAACTGCCGGGTACTCAGCACTCTATTGTCCCTCTAATCACTCTGACATCAACTCTGACCTCATCTTAAATAAACATCTTAAATAAACATAACACACCTACTTCACACACACGTATATTTCCATTAAATTTACAATGGCAAAGACAATATAGGGAAGAGAGATGGGGGAAGAAAAAAAATTCTGAACAGTTAGTCCTCGGGGTTTTGCCTGCTACATAAGTTCTGTTATACTCACAGACATGATTCAAACAGATTTAGAAACGTCAGAGGGTTTTCTATCCAAATCTATGAATAATATGCTATATCTTATATTCTTGGCACGAGTAGCAGGAAGTTGAAAATGGGCATGCTATTTATCCAAAAGTGAAAATGCTGCCCCCTAGCTTTAAAATCAAATCAAATCAAATCAAATTTTATTTGTCACATACACATGGTTAGCAGATGTTAATGCGAGTGTAGCGAAATGCTTGTGCTTCTAGTTCCGACAATGCAGTGATAACCAACAAGTAATCTAACTAACAATTCCAAAACTACTGTCTTATACACAGTGTAAGGGGATAAGGAACATGTACATAAGGATATATGAATGAGTGATGGTACAGAGCAGCATACAGTAGATGGTATCGAGTACAGTATATACATATGAGATGAGTGTGTAGACAAGAGGTTATTAATATGCAGGTGTGATTTGGAAATGTGTTTCTATTCATAACTCGTTCTCCATGGGACACCCTCTGCGAGGTCAGCCATTATCAACGTTGACACTGGAGAAATGAAGGTTGTGCCTTGCTTAAGGGCACATAGATGGATATATCAACTTGTCAGCTCACTGATTTGAACTAATTTGTAAGTCGCTCTGGATAAGAGCGTCTGCTAAATGACTTAAATGTAAATGTACTGGCCCAACTCTCTAACTGCAGGCTACCTGCCACTCCTCTAGTACCAGAGATGTATATTGGTGTCTAGATGCTGGACTGAGGTATTCTGATATGAATGGTTTGATCATTCAACTGGATGTATCATTGGATTGTCTAGCAACTATCAGGAAATAACACTGATACAATTTACCCTCACTTTCAGTCTTAGTTTCATCAGCTTTTATACAAAAGACAGAAACTGTATTTTGACTGCACAGGGCTTTTAAACAAGCAGTGGCATTTGAATATTTATCCAGGAAGTTGCATATTAATCCAGGAAGTACCTAGGTATCATCTGAAATGGAACCCTATTCCGTATAGACTACTTCTGAATAGGGCCCATAAGGGGACATAACCCAAGATTCCAGAATGTATGTCCAGAAATGTATATTGTCCTGCAATGTTATGTCCACATTACAATGAATGTTACCTGTTTCCAGATACTATGATACGACCCAAGACCCCATGTGAGGATGCTAGAGACACCACTATAACTGGCTCAATTGGAGCCTACATCCCCCTACGTGTGACGACAATGGACAATACAGGTTAATACAGGTTGTTGGGGCTCTACAGGTTAACACTGACGCACAAAATTCTCAATTCAGTTGAATTTGACAGTTCAATGTGTATTGATTGTACATGCAACATGTCTATTTCTGGAAGGTTACTGTTGTTTTTTTTGACCAATACTGGACATAAGATCCAGGGTACTGAGACTCCACCAGGCACTGCTAGCAACTGTTCCACCAAGGTGTGTGTATATACATACTCATTCACTAAATGTTACTACTTTTCAGCTGATTCTTGATGTGTATATTTTGTTGTTGTCTGTAATTGTAGATGAAAGGAGTTGGAAGTAAGATGTAGAAGACAGCCAGTTGTCTTTTCTGTACTACAGGAACGGATTCACATCCCATACAAATAAATACATGAAGGAATCCAGAGAATAAAGTGTTGATTTACTTACGTTATTGTTGGTGTGATATGTTGAACAATGTATCTGAACCGGTTCATTTCTGGGAAATGGAGAAAGGAGTAGGACTGTTATGGTGACTGTTACAGGAAATGAAGACAGTCAAATGCCACGTGACCATGTTAGGCTTCTCCAAGCTCTGATGCTGGTCATTAGTAGTCTACCACGCTTGCTAACTGCTTGGTACTCAACACTATTGTCCCTCTAATCACTCTGACAGCAGCAGCTTTCCAATCTTTGGGAATCTCAGACGATACGAAAGAGAGGTTGAACAGGCTAGTAATAGGGGTTGCAACAATTTCAGCAGATAATTTTACAAAGATAGGGTCCAGATTGTCTAGCCCGGCTGATTTGTAGGGGTCCAGATTTTGCAGCTCTTTCAGAACATCAGCTATCTGGATTTGGGTACAGGAGAAATGGTGGGGGCTTGGCGGGTTGCTGTGGAGGGTGCCGGGCAGTTGACCAGGGTAGGGGTAGCAAGGTGGAAAGCATGGCCAGCCGTAGAGAAATGCTTATTGAAATTCTTAATTATAGTGGATGTATCAGTGGTGACAGTGTTTCCTAGCCTCAGAGCAGTGGGCAGCTGGGAGGAGGTGCTGTTATTCTCCATGGACTTTACAGTGTCCCAGAACTTGCCTTAGCTTTTCTAACTGCCTGTGTATATTTGTTCTTATCTTCCCTGAAAAGTTGCATATCAAGGGGGCTATTCGATGCTAATGCAGAACGCAACAGGATATTTTTGTGCTGGTCAACGGCAGACAGGTCTGGAGTGAACCAAGGACTATATCTGTGCCTAGTTCAACATTTTGAGAGGGGCATACTTATCTAAGATGGTGCGGAAGGCACTTTTAAAGAATAGCCAGGCATCATCTACTGACGGGATGAGGTCAAATGTCATGAATATTACCGAAGGTGACTCCCCTTCTTGTTCGGGTGGCGCTCGGCGGTCGTCGTCGCCGGTCTACTAGCTATCGCCGATCCGTTGTTCTGTGTTCGTTTCGTTTTGTCTAATTGATAGCACCTGTTTCTAGTTTGGTTGTTAGGATAGGGTTATATATAGTCTGTTCAGCCCGCTTCTGTTTCGTGCGGGCTTGTTCTCCTGTTTCCTTGTTTGAGTGTATTTTTGTTGGCATTTTGGGTTTCACACTGTCCGTTTTATATTTCTGTTCATTTGTGTTTCCACTTTTGTTCATGTTATGTTTCCAGGACATTTAAGCGTGTTGTTTTTCCCACATCCTTTGCTCTCTGCGCCTGACTCCACACCTCTTCACTCATTTACTCCTAACATCAATGTCATTCCAGGATACCCCGGCCAGGTGGATTAGAAAGGCCAGTCCGCAGAAATGTTTCAGGTAGCGTTTGACAGTGATGAGGGGTGGTCGTTTGGTCGCAGACCCATTACGGATGCAGGCAATGAGGCAGTGATTGCTGAGATCTTGATTGAAAACAGCAGAGGGTTATTTGGAGGGCGAGTTAGGTTGACATCTATGAGGGTCCCCGAGGGCACAGCTGGGGACAGAGGAAGGTCTATAGCAAGCGACAACAGTGAGAGACTTGTTTCTGGAAAGGTGCATTTTTAGAAGTCTAAACTCAAATTGTTTGGGTACAGACTTATTCTGCAGAGTTCTGTATTACTATCTATCTTTGCAGTAGATTGAAACACCGCCCCCTTTGGCAGTTCTATCTTGGCGGAAAATGTTATAGTTGGCGATGGAGATTTCAGGGTTTTTGGTGGTTTTCCTGAGCCAGGATTCAGACACTGCTAAGACATCTGGGTTGGCAGAGTTTGCTAACGCAGCGAGTAAAACACACTTAGTGAGTAGCCTTCTAATTTTAACATGAATGAAACCAAGGCTTTTATGGTTACAGAAGTGAACAAATGTGAGCACCTGGGGAATGAGAGTGGAGCTAGGCACTGCAGGACCTGGATTAACCTCCACATCACCAGAGGAACAGAGGAGAAGTAGGATAAGGGTACGGCTAAAGGCTATACGAACTGGCCGTCTAGCACGTTCGGAACAGAGTAAAAGGAGCAAGTTTCTGGGCACGATAGCATAGATTCAAGGCATGGTGTATGGTACAAAGGTAAGGTAGGATGAGAGTACATTGGAGGTAAATCTAGGCATTGAATAGTGATGAGAGAGATGTCTAAACCAGGTGATGTCATCACATATGTAGGAGGTGGAACAACATGGTTGGTTAAGGCATATTGAGCAGGGCTAGAGGCTCTACAGTGAAATAGACAGTAATCACTAACCAGGATTGTAATGAATAAGGCATATTGATATTAGAGAGAGGCATGCGTAGCCAAGTGAACATATGGATCCAGTGAGTGGTTGGGCTGACTGGGGACACAGCGATTCAGACAGTTAGCAGGCCGATGCTAACAAGCTAACAGTTAGTAGGCCGGGGCTAAACAAGCTAGCAGTTAGCAAGCCGGGTTAGCAAGCAAGCAAGCAGTTAGCAGGGGCTAGCAGTTACAGACCGGGCAGGCAAGCTAGCACTTAGCAGGCCGGGGTCTGGAAGCTAGCAGTTAGTCGACAGGGGGCAAGCTAGCAGTTCGCAAGCCGGGTTAGCAAGCAGTTAGCAGACTGGGTTAGCTAGCAGTTAGCAGGGGCTAGCAGTTAACAGACCGGGCAAGCTAGCAGTTAGCAGACTGGGGCCGGCAAGCTAGCAATTAGCAGACCGGGTTAGCCAGCAAGCAGATAGCAGGGGCTAGCAAGTTAGCCTTTGGGGGACGTCGCGATGGGGGTAAGTCTGTTTTAGCCTCTTCGTGCAGTGACGTCGATAGACCAGTCGTGGAATTACTTGGGTTCCAAGTAGCTCTAGGTAGTTAGCTGGTTAGCAGAATGGGCCTTCAGCGGGCGTCGCACCTGAGGGGCCTGTTGGAGTCCTCGGGCAGATTATGTCGATATTCAAGTCGTAGTGGATCTGCGGGGTTCCGTGCCCCGTACCGGCTGTAGAAGGGGTCCGGATATTGTAGCCCAGGAGTATACTTCGGTGGTAGCACAGGATCCCTGACCGGGCTAGCTTCAAGCTAATTGGTGCTTGGTCTGGGATGGAAATGCAAGCCAGGAGTAGTGATCCGGGACTGCAGATGGCTAGTTGTGAAGATCCAGATGAAAATGTTCAGTTTGTTGTAGGAATCAGGGGATAAAAGTTATAGGTGCGTTATGCTCTGGTTAGTCACGTTGTTGGAACTGGAGAGAGCTTTCCGAGCTGAAGGTTAGCTGATGTCCGCTGACAATGGTTTGCTGACTGATAGCTGGTAGTTAGCTGGCTTGCTTCAGTTGAAGTATTCCAGATCCGAAGTAAATATAAATACATTAGAAAAAAAAGCAGATCCACGCCTCATTGGATGAGGCGGGTTGCAGGAGAGAATTTAGAAGTTGAGGTTTAGCAAATTATTTTAAATGATAGATATGCGGAAAAAAAAGATGTAAACGATATATGCAAGAGACACAACAGGACGAAGACATCAGACTGCTACGCCATCTTGGATTCAAAGGGTCTGAGCCGTATCTCTCTATAACAGGGTCTGAGCCATATCTCTATATAACAGGGTCTGAGCCATATCTCTCTATAACAGGGTCTGAGCCATATCTCTATATAACAGTGTCTAAGCCATATCTCTATATAACAGGGTCTGAGCCATATCTCTATATAACAGGGTCTGAGCCATATCTCTCTATAACAGGGTCTGAGCCATATCTCTATCTAACAGGGTCTGAGCCATGTCTCTTTATAACAGGGTCTGAGCCATATCTCTACATAACAGGGTCTGAGCCATATCTCTATATAACAGGGTCTGAGACATATCTCTACATAACAGGGTCTGAGCCATATCTCTATATAACAGGGTCTGAGCCATATCTCTACATAACAGGGTCTGAGCCATATCTCTATATAACAGGGTCTGAGCCATATCTCTGTATAACAGGGTCTGAGCCATATCTCTATATAACAGGGTCTGAGCCATATCTCTTTATAACAGGGTCTGAGCCATATCTCTTTATAACAGGGTCTGAGCCATATCTCTTTATAACAGGGTCTGAGCCATATCTCTACATAACAGGGTCTGAGCCATATCTCTACATAACAGGGTCTGAGCCATATCTCTATATAACAGGGTCTGAGCCATATCTCTATATAACAGGGTCTGAGCCATATCTCTGTATAACAGGGTCTGAGCCGTATCTCTCTATAACAGGGTCTGAGCCATATCTCTATATAACAGGGTCTGAGCCATATCTCTATATAACAGGGTCTGAGCCATGTCTCTATATAACAGGGTCTGAGCCATATCTCTACATAACAGGGTCTGAGCCATATCTCTATATAACAGGGTCTGAGCCATATCTCTACATAACAGGGTCTGAGCCATATCTCTATATAACAGGGTCTGAGCCATATCTCTATATAACAGGGTCTGAGCCATATCTCTACATAACAGGGTCTGAGCCATATCTCTATATAACAGGGTCTGAGCCATATCTCTGTATAACAGGGTCTGAGCCATATCTCTGTATAATAGGGTCTGAGCCATATCTCTATATAACAGGGTCTGAGCCATATCTCTATATAACAGGGTCTGAGCCATATCTCTCTATAACAGGGTCTGAACCATATCTCTATATAACAGGGTCTGAGCCATATCTCTGTATAACAGGGTCTGAGCCATATCTCTTTATAACAGGGTCTGAGCCATGTCTCTATATAACAGGGTCTGAGCCATATCTCTACATAACAGGGTCTGAGCCATATCTCTATATAACAGGGTCTGAGCCATATCTCTTTATAACAGGGTCTGAGCCATGTCTCTATATAACAGGGTCTGAGCCATATCTCTACATAACAGGGTCTGAGCCATATCTCTATATAACAGGGTCTGAGCCATATCTCTACATAACAGGGTCTGAGCCATATCTCTATATAACAGGGTCTGAGCCATATCTCTACATAACAGGGTCTGAGCCATATCTCTGTATAACAGGGTCTGAGCCATATCTCTTTATAACAGGGTCTGAGCCATGTCTCTATATAACAGGGTCTGAGCCATATCTCTACATAACAGGGTCTGAGCCATATCTCTATATAACAGGGTCTGAGCCATATCTCTACATAACAGGGTCTGAGCCATATCTCTATATAACAGGGTCTGAGCCATATCTCTACATAACAGGGTCTGAGCCATATCTCTACATAACAGGGTCTGAGCCATATCTCTATATAACAGGGTCTGAGCCATATCTCTACATAACAGGGTCTGAGCCATATCTCTATATAACAGGGTCTGAGCCATATCTCTATATAACAGGGTCTGAGCCATATCTTTACATAACAGGGTCTGAGCCATATCTCTTTATAACAGGGTCTGAGCCATATCTCTATCTAACAGGGTCTGAGCCATATCTCTATATAACAGGGTCTGAGCCATATCTCTACATAACAGGGTCTGAGCCATATCTCTATATAACAGGGTCTGAGCCATATCTCTACATAACAGGGTCTGAGCCATATCTCTACATAACAGGGTCTGAGCCATATCTCTATATAACAGGGTCTGAGCCATATCTCTGTATAACTGGGTCTGAGCCATATCTCTGTATAACAGGGTCTGAGCCATATCTCTATATAACAGGGTCTGAGCCATATCTCTTTATAACAGGGTCTGAGCCATATCTCTTTATAACAGGGTCTGAGCCATATCTCTTTATAACAGGGTCTGAGCCATATCTCTATCTAACAGGGTCTGAGCCATATCTCTATATAACAGGGTCTGAGCCATATCTCTACATAACAGGGTCTGAGCCATATCTCTATATAACAGGGTCTGAGCCATATCTCTGTATAACAGGGTCTGAGCCATATCTCTGTATAACAGGGTCTGAGCCACATCTCTGTATAACAGGGTCTGAGCCATATCTCTGTATAACAGGGTCTGAGCCATATCTCTATATAACAGGGTCTGAGCCATATCTCTATATAACAGGGTCTGAGCCATATCTCTACATAACAGGGTCTGAGCCATATCTCTGTATAACAGGGTCTGAGCCATATCTCTGTATAACAGGGTCTGAGCCATATCTCTATATAACAGGGTCTGAGCCATATCTCTACATAACAGGGTCTGAGCCATATCTCTGTACAACAGGGTCTGAGCCATATCTCTATATAACAGGGTCTGAGCCGTATCTCTATATAACAGGGTCTGAGCCGTATCTCTGTATAACAGGGTCTGAGCCATATCTCTTTATAACAGGGTCTGAGCCATATCTCTATCTAACAGGGTCTGAGCCATATCTCTTTATAACAGGGTCTGAGCCATATCTCTTTATAACAGGGTCTGAGCCATATCTCTATCTAACAGGGTCTGAGCCATATCTCTATATAACAGGGTCTGAGCCATATCTCTACATAACAGGGTCTGAGCCATATCTCTACATAACAGGTTCTGAGCCATATCTCTACATAACAGGGTCTGAGCCATATCTCTACATAACAGGGTCTGAGCCATATCTCTATATAACAGGGTCTGAGCCATATCTCTGTATAACAGGGTCTGAGCCATATCTCTATATAACAGGGTCTGAGCCATATCTCTACATAACAGGGTCTGAGCCATATCTCTGTATAACAGGGTCTGAGCCATATCTCTGTATAACAGGGTCTGAGCCATATCTCAATTTTTTTTTTACTTAACTAGCCAGGTCAGTTGAGAACAAATTCTTATTTTCAATGACGGCCTAGGAACAGTGGGTTAAGTGCCTTGTTCAGGGGCAGAACAACAGATTTTTACCTTGTCAGCAAAGAGATTCAATCTGGCAACCTTTTGGTTACTAGTCCAACGCTCTAGCCACTAGGCTACCTGCCACCCATATATATCAGGGTCTGAGCCATGTCTCTGTGTAACAGGGTCTGCGCAAAATCAAATACAATTGTATTGGTCACATACACATGGTTAACTCGATCAGTGCGATCAACATTGTAACCACCTATACAAATATCCTTATCAAAAACAGACTTGCTGAGCCAGGTTTCAGAAAACACAATTACATCGGCATCAGTTGATTTTAGCCCAATTCCTAACCCCATGCATTTTTGACAACAGGCTGCGTACGTTTAAATGCAAAATACCAAAGAAAGATCTAGAATTAAAACTAATATAACCCCACCATCAATACACTAATATGACCCCACCATCAATACACTGATATGACCCCACCATCAATACACACTGATATGACCCCACCATCAATACACACTGATATGACCCCACCATCAACACACTGATATGACCCCACCATCAATATACACTGATATGATCCCACCATCAATACACTGATATGACCCCACCATCAATACACACTGATATGACCCCACCATCAATACACACTAATATGACCCCACCATCAATACACTAATATGACCCCACCATCAATACACTAATATGACCCCACCATCAACACACTGATATGACCCCACCATCAATATACACTGATATGATCCCACCATCAATACACTGATATGACCCCACCATCAATACACACTGATATGACCCCACCATCAATACACACTAATATGACCCCACCATCAATACACTAATATGACCCCACCATCAATACACTAATATGACCCCACCATCAATACACACCGATATGACCCCACCTTCAATACACTGATATGACCCCACCATCAATACACTGATATGACCCCACCATCAATACACTGATATGACCCCACCATCAATACACACTGATATGACCCCACCATCAATACACACTAATATGACCCCACCATCAATACACTAATATGACCCCACCATCAATACACTAATATGACCCCACCATCAATACACTAATATGACCCCACCATCAATACACACTGATATGACCCCACCATCAATACACTGATATGACCCCACCATCTATACACACTAATATGACCCCACCATCAATACACTGATATGACCACACCATCAATACACACTGATATGACCCCACCATCAATACACTAATATGACCCCACCATCAATACACACTGATATGACCCCACCATCAATACACACTGATATGACCCCACCATCAATACACACTGATATGACCCCACCATCAATACACTAATATGACCCCACCATCAATACACACTAATATGACCCCACCATCAATACACACTGATATGACCCCACCATCAATACACACTGATATGACCCCACCATCAATACACTAATATGACCCCACCATCAATACACACTAATATGACCCCACCATCAATACACACTGATATGACCCCACCATCAATACACTAATATGACCCCACCATCAACACACAAATATGACCCCACCATCAACACACAAATATGACCCCACCATCAATACACACTGATATGACCCCACCATCAATACACTGATATGACCGCACCATCAACACACTAATATGACCCCACCATCAATACACACTGATATGACCCCACCATCAATACACACTGATATGACCCCACCATCAATACACTGATATGACCCCACCATCAATACACTGATATGACCCCACCATCAATACACACTGATATGACCCCACCATCAATACACACTAATATGACCCCACCATCAATACACACTGATATGACCCCACCATCAATACACACTGATATGACCCCACCATCAATACACACTAATATGACCCCACCATCAATACACACTGATATGACCCCACCATCAATACACACTGATATGACCCCACCATCAATACACTGATATGACCCCACCATCAATACACACTGATATGACCCCACCATCAATACACACTGATATGACCCCACCATCAACACACACTGATATGACCCCACCATCAATACACTAATATGACCCACCATCAATACACACTGATATGACCCCACCATCAAAACACTGATATGACCCCACCATCAATATACACTGATATGACCCCACCATCAATATACACTGATATGACCCCACCATCAATACACACTGATATGACCCCACCATCAATATACACTGATATGACCCCACCATCAATACACTAATATGACCCCACCATCAAAACACTGAAATGACCCCACCATCAAAACACTGATATGACCCCACCATCAATATACACTGATATGACCCCACCATCAATATACACTGATATGACCCCACCATCAATATACACTAATATGACCCCACCATCAATACACTGATATGACCCCACCATCAATACACACTGATGACCCCACCATCAAAACACTGAAATGACCCCACCATCAAAACACTGATATGACCCCACCATCAATACACTGATATGACCCCACCATCAATACACTAATATGACCCCACCATCAATACACTGATATGACCCCACCATCAATACACTGATATGACCCCACCATCAATACACACTGATATGACCCCACCATCAATACACACTGATATGACCCCACCATCAATACACTAATATGACCCCACCATCAATACACTAATATGACCCCACCATCAATACACTAATATGACCCCACCATCAATACACACTGATATGACCCCACCATCAATACACACTAATATGACCCCACCATCAATACACTAATATGACCCCACCATCAATACACACTGATATGACCCCGCCATCAATACACACTAATATGACCCCACCATCAATACACTAATATGACCCCACCATCAATACACTAATATTACCCCACCATCAATACACACTGATATGACCCCACCATCAATACACACTAATATAACCCCACCATCAATACACACTGATATGACCCCACCATCAATACACTAATATGACCCCACCATCAATATACACTGATATGACCCCACCATCAAGACCCTAATTTGACCCCAACATCAATAGACTTTACGCCTGTATTTCTTTTCACACAAGACTCGTCTGAAGGTAGACCAGTTTGAAAAATGAATAGATGTATACAGTTTATTAGATTCACCCATCTAGTTCTGGGTTGGACCCTCCCATTGCCACCAGAAAAGCCTGAATTCTTCAGGTCTTGGAAACATTCCTCAATTGGTATCAAGGGACTTAACGTGTTCCTGGGAAACATCATTACACCTCCTCCACCAGCCTGTACTTTGACACCAGGCAGGATGTGGCCGTGGACTGATGCAGCTTCCACCAAATCTTGACTCTACCATCAGCATGATGCAACAGGAACCGGGATTGATCAGGCCAGGCGATGTTTTCCACTCAATTGTCCAGCTCGCATGACATCTGCCATTCTGTTTTGACCTTTCATCAACGAGCTGTTTTCACCCTAAAGACCTGCCACAGAATGGAAGATTTTTGCTTGTCACACCATTCCCCAGCCATGCAATCTCCATAGACAAACATTGGCCGTAGAATTGCCTTACACAAGAGCTCAGTGACCTTCAATGTGGCACCGTCATAGGAAACCACCTTTTCAACAAGTCAGTTTGTAAAAAGTCTTCCAGGAGAACGTTAACTGCTCGAATGCATAGTGCCAACTAAAGTTTGGTGGAGGGATAATGGTCTGGGGCGGTTCATGGTTCGGGCCCTTAGTTTCAGTGAAGGAAAATCTTAATGCTACTGCGTACATTGTAGACAATTCTGTGCTTCCAATTTTGTGGAATCAGTTTGGGGAGGGCCCTTTCCAGTTTCAGCATGACGATCCCCGTGCAGGTTTATACATAAATGGTTTGAGATTGGTGTGGAAGAACTTGACTGGCCTGCACCGAGCCCTGACCTCAACTCAAATCGAATACTTTGGATTAATTGAAACACCAACTACGAACCAGGCCTAATCGCCTTAAATCAGTGCCAGACCCCACTAATGCTGTTGTGGCTGAATGGAAGCACGTCCCCACAGCAATGTTCCAACATCTAGTGTAAAGCCTTCCCAGAAGAGTAGAGGCTGTTATAGCAAAGGTGTAAGGGTTTTCTGGTGAAAGAGAAGCGGACCAAAAAGCAGCATGGTGGTTATTCATGTTCTTTCATTTATAAAGAAACTACACATGAGATAACTAACAAAAACAACAAACGTGAGAAAACCTAAACCAGTCCTATCTGGTGCAAACACAGAGACAGGAACAATCACCCACAAACACACAGTGAAACCCAGGCTACCTAAGTATGATTCTCAATCAGAGACAACTAATGACACCTGCCTCTGATTGAGAACCATACTAGGCCAAAACATAGAAATCCCCAAAACCTAGAAAAACAAACATAGACTGCCCACCCAACTCACGCCCTGACCATACTAACTAAATACAAAACACAGGAAATAAAGGTCAGAACGTGACAACAGGGGGAGGGGGACCAACTCCATGATTTTGTTAATGAGATGTTTGACAAGCAGGTGTTCACATACTGTGTCATGTGGTGTGTGTTTTAATTATAAAATTACAGGCTGAACATTTACTTACCCCACTAAAGTTATTAATTTCACTTCTTTGATGTCCTGTTCACACAGAGCAATGATGTGAATCACCCACACATTCTAGCTCGCTAATACTGTACTGAACATGTTCATTTTCTGGCAAGCTTCCTCCAAACATTGGCATGAACATGAAGTTCCCTAACCATTAATAGATCAGTCTGGCCCTAAATGATCAGATGGCATCAACATGTAACAAAACCAGGGAACATGAATCATCTTTCATCCTACAAGTTCTAATACAACATTTACTCGTGTAAAGATGAAGAGCATGTACTTTATTTTACAGGGTGATATAATGCATGAAGCAAACAAGGGAATGATTTAGTGAAATGTGACGATGTAGAATCAGTCAAGGGATCTTTCATCCCTCTGTGGTCTGGAACAATTCTTCAGACTCAGAGTAGCATGGTTCTGATTCTGGACTCTGAACTCCTGTATATATTGGAATGACATGACGATGTCTATGGAGGACCACAGCTGTCATAATTAGAATTACATTAGAAGAGATGAAGAGATGTCATGACAGAGGGACACAGGAAGAAGGGAGATCATGACACTGAAATCATTGGAGCATCTTGTAAAGAAAGCATAAAGAGGTCCAAGGTAGGAAGCAAGGTAGGAAGCAAGAGTAGTGATGTGTCGGACTATATAGTGGGGCCTCCTTTACCACCACAGGGCCTCATTTAGACTTAGTGGAACAGTTGATTCTAGCAGTGCCTGGTGGAGTGTCAGTACCCTGGATCTTCTGTCCAGAACTGTTCACACACCAACAGTAACCTACCAGAAAGAGACATGTTAGTAACCTGTTACATAATACAATATTTACACAAATATACATTTTACTGTAACACATTGAATTGTCACGTACAACTGCATTGGAGCATTTATTGTGTGTGTGTGTGTGTGTTTTAACCTGTAGAGCCCCAACATTGCTCAGGGGTGTATTGTCCAGCGGCGTCACACATGGGGATGTAGGCTCCAACTTGGCCATGTGGCACGGCAGCATTTCTAGCATCCTCACATGGGGTCTTGGGTCGTATCGCACCATCTGGACACACAGGCAACATACATTGTAATGTGGACATAACATAAAAATTATGGATATACATTCTGGAATCATGGACTGTGTTCTATATGGGACCCTGTTCCACTTTGGGCCCTGGTCAGGAGACTGCATCCTATATGGGACCCTGTTCCCCTTTGGGCACTGGTCAGGAGACTGCATCCTATATGGGACCCTGTTCCCCGAAGGGCCCTGGTCAGGAGAAGTGCCCTATACAGAATAGGAAGCCATTTCAGATGTACATTTCTGAAATATTCAGTTGTTGCTTCACTACTTCAGAGATCTTCACTGGGTCTCTCCCTCTGTCCTGCCTGTGAGTTAAATTCTCCCTCCTCTCCTTTTTAAGGACCCGTCCAGTCAGAACCCTCCCTCTGGAACCCCGCCCGGAGAGTTGGATGTCCAAAATGGCGGCGAGTAGTGAAGAAAAAAAATGCAGGAAATTAAGAAGTAATTGTTTTGGCAACAGCTGTGCTGGATTGAGAACAATATGGCTGTCAGTTCTGATGGTATGTAGCAAGAGGATGAGGGTTAAGGACCTGAATGGTCGGTAGTGGAAAGACCCAGGAAGAAGAGAGATCATGACACAGAAAGACAGGAAGAAGAGAGATCATGACACAGAAAGACAGGAAGAAGAGAGATCATGATACAGAAAGACAGGAAGAAGAGAGATCATGACACAGAAAGACAGGAAGAAGAGAGATCATGACACAGAAAGACAGGAAGAAGAGAGATCATGACACAGAAAGACAGGAAGAAGAGAGATCATGATACAGAAAGACAGGAAGAAGAGAGATCATGACACAGAAAGACAGGAAGAAGAGAGATCATGACACAGAAAGACAGGAAGAAGAGAGATCATGATACAGAAAGACAGGAAGAAGAGAGATCATGACACAGAAAGACAGGAAGAAGAGAGATCATGATACAGAAAGACAGGAAGAAGAGAGATAATGACACAGGAAGAAGAGAGATCATGACACAGAAATCAGTTTAGCATCTTGTAAAGAAAGCATAAAGAGGTCCAAGGTAGGAATCAAGAGTAGTGATGTGTTGGAGTTTAAAGTGGTGATGGTGTTGGATGAGACCACAGGGCCTCACTTACTCTGGGTGGAACAGATGATTCTAGCAGTGCCTGGTGGAGTGTCAGTACCCTGGATCTTCTGTCCAGAACTGTTCACACACCAACAGTAACCTACCAGAAATGGACATGTTAATAACCTGTTAAATATATAATATTTACACATTTTACTGTAACATATTGAATTGTCATGTTCAACTGAATTGGAGCATTTATAGTGTGTGTGTGTGTGTGTTTTAACCTGTAGAGCCCCAACATTGCTCAGGGGTGTATTGTCCAGCGGCGTCACACGTGGGGATGTAGGCTCCAACTTGGCCATGTGGCACGGAATCTCTAGCATCCTCACATGGGGGCTTGGGTAGTATCATAGTATCTGGAAACAGGTAACATGAACTGTAATGTGGACATAATATTGCAGGACAATATACATTTCTGGACATACATTCTGGAATCTTGGGGTGCGTCCCATATGGGTCCTATTCAGAAGTAGTTTTTACGGAATAGGGTTCCATTTCAGATGATACCTAGGTACTTCCTGGATAAATATTAATTCTGCTACTTGTTTAAAACGCCTGTGGAGTCAAATTCCAGTTTCGTATAACAGCTGATGAAACTAAGACTGAAAATTGTATCAGTGTTATTTCCTGATAGTTGCTAGACAATCCAATGATACATCCAGTTGAATGATCAAACCATTCATATCAGAATACCTCAGTCCAGCATCTAGACACCAATATACATCTCTGGTACTAGAGGAGTGGCAGGTAGCCTGCAGTTAGAGAGTTGGGCCAGTAGTTCAAATCAGTGAGCTGACAAGTTGATATATCCATCTATGTGCCCTTAAGCAAGGCACAACCTTCATTTCTCCAGTGTCCAGGTTGATAATGGCAGACCTCTCAGAGGGTGTCCCATGGAGAACCGGTAATGAATAGACACACATTTCCAAATCACACCTGTGTATTAACACCTACATGTGTGAAGTAGGTGTGGTATGTTTAATTAAGATGTTGGTGGGTTGGTGTGACGTCTGTCACGCTTACCTCCCAGAGCAAAAGCCGTGCTGACAAGCAGAATGATGGTCAATATCGCCATGGTGATAGTCTCCTGAGAGAGAGAAAGAGAGATTAGTTGAGCATTTTAAAGGATCTGGAATGGCTGTGGGTACTAGAGGAGAGGTTAAGGAAATCCACTATTGGGTACAAAACCGAAATAACAGCCAAAGCAGCATTTTCTAAACCCAGTCCTGAGGACCCCAAGAAGAAGTATGGGCAACACGGTGCTACTAGTCTTCTGATGTAACTCAGTCCTGAGGACCCCAAGAAGAAGTATGGGCAACACGGTGCTAATAGTCTTCTGATGTAACCCAGTCCTGAGGACCCCAAGAAGAAGTATGGGCAACACGGTGCTACTAGTCTTCTGATGTAACTCAGTCCTGAGGACCCCAAGAAGAAGTATGGGCAACACGGTGCTACTAGTCTTCTGATGTAACCCAGTCCTGAGGACCCCAAGAAGAAGTATGGGCAACACGGTGCTAATAGTCTTCTGATGTAACCCAGTCCTGAGGACCCCAAGAAGAAGTATGGGCAACACGGTGCTACTAGTCTTCTGATGTAACCCAGTCCTGAGGACCCCAAGAAGAAGTATGGGCAACACGGTGCTACTAGTCTTCTGATGTAACCCAGTCCTGAGGACCCCAAGAAGAAGTATGGGCAACACGGTGCTAATAGTCTTCTGATGTAACCCAGTCCTGAGGACCCCAAGAAGAAGTATGGGCAACACGGTGCTACTAGTCTTCTGATGTAACCCAGTCCTGAGGACCCCAAGAAGAAGTATGGGCAACACGGTGCTACTAGTCTTCTGATGTAACCCAGTCCTAAGGACCCCAAGAAGAAGTATGGGCAACACGGTGCTACTAGTCTTCTGATGTAACCCAGTCCTGAGGACCCCAAGAAGAAGTATGGGCAACACGGTGCTACTAGTCTTCTGATGTAACCCAGTAATGAGGACCCCAAGAAGAAGTATGGGCAACACGGTGCTACTAGTCTTCTGATGTAACCCAGTCCTGAGGACCCCAAGAAGAAGTATGGGCAACACGGTGCTACTAGTCTTCTGATGTAACCCAGTCCTGAGGACCCCAAGAAGAAGTATGGGCAACACGGTGCTACTAGTCTTCTGATGTAACCCAGTCCTGAGGACCCCAAGAAGAAGTATGGGCAACACGGTGCTACTAGTCTTCTGATGTAACCCAGTCCTGAGGACCCCAAGAAGAAGTATGGGCAACACGGTGCTACTAGTCTTCTGATGTAACCCAGTCCTGAGGACCCCAAGAAGAAGTATGGGCAACACGGTGCTACTAGTCTTCTGATGTAACCCAGTCCTGAGGACCCCAAGAAGAAGTATGGGCAACACGGTGCTACTAGTCTTCTGATGTAACCCAGTCCTGAGGACCCCAAGAAGAAGTATGGGCAACACGGTGCTACTAGTCTTCTGATGTAACCCAGTCCTGAGGACCCCAAGAAGAAGTATGGGCAACACGGTGCTAATAGTCTTCTGATGTAACCCAGTCCTGAGGACCCCAAGAAGAAGTATGGGCAACACGGTGCTACTAGTCTTCTGATGTAACTCAGTCCTGAGGACCCCAAGAAGAAGTATGGGCAACACGGTGCTACTAGTCTTCTGATGTAACCCAGTCCTGAGGACCCCAAGAAGAAGTATGGGCAACACGGTGCTACTAGTCTTCTGATGTAACCCAGTCCTGAGGACCCCAAGAAGAAGTATGGGCAACACGGTGCTACTAGTCTTCTGATGTAACTCAGTCCTGAGGACCCCAAGAAGAAGTATGGGCAACACGGTGCTACTAGTCTTCTGATGTAACCCAGTCCTGAGGACCCCAAGAAGAAGTATGGGCAACACGGTGCTAATAGTCTTCTGATGTAACCCAGTCCTGAGGACCCCAAGAAGAAGTATGGGCAACACGGTGCTACTAGTCTTCTGATGTAACCCAGTCCTGAGGACCCCAAGAAGAAGTATGGGCAACACGGTGCTACTAGTCTTCTGATGTAACTCAGTCCTGAGGACCCCAAGAAGAAGTATGGGCAACACGGTGCTACTAGTCTTCTGATGTAACCCAGTCCTGAGGACCCCAAGAAGAAGTATGGGCAACACGGTGCTACTAGTCTTCTGATGTAACCCAGTCCTGAGGACCCCAAGAAGAAGTATGGGCAACACGGTGCTACTAGTCTTCTGATGTAACCCAGTCCTGAGGACCCCAAGAAGAAGTATGGGCAACACGGTGCTACTAGTCTTCTGATGTAACCCAGTCCTGAGGACCCCAAGAAGAAGTATGGGCAACACGGTGCTAATAGTCTTCTGATGTAACCCAGTCCTGAGGACCCCAAGAAGAAGTATGGGCAACACGGTGCTACTAGTCTTCTGATGTAACCCAGTCCTGAGGACCCCAAGAAGAAGTATGGGCAACACGGTGCTACTAGTCTTCTGATGTAACCCAGTCCTGAGGACCCCAAGAAGAAGTATGGGCAACACGGTGCTACTAGTCTTCTGATGTAACTCTGGTATCACTTCTTCAACCACATACAATAGATTAGCCTGGCACACAGGAATATGTATCCTTCCCACATGGCTCCTTACTCCTTGTGTAGTGGACTACCTTTGACAAGGGCCTACAATGCACTACATAGGGAATGGGAAGCATTATAGATAGTCAGAGACTACCCATTTACTGCAAAGGTAACTAGTAGTCTACGCTCTTAAATTCAGGGGGTCACTCCACAAAAATGGTACTGGGAGACACCCAGTGAATCCCTTGGAAGAGTGCAGAAGGTCAGAGGGCATCATTATTTAATAGACTATCTGCATCTCCAATGTTACCTAAATGTTATATGCCCTTGTCAAATGTAGTGCACTATGTAGTTGTGCCATTTTTGTGGAGTGGCCCCCTGAATTTAAGAGCGTAGACTACTAGTTACCTTTGCAGTAAATGGGTAGTCTCTGACTATCTATAATGCTTCCCATTCCCTATGTAGTGCATTGTAGGCCCTTGTCAAAGGTAGTTAACTACACAAGGAGTGAGGAGCCATTTGGGAAGGATACATATTCCTGTGAAGTGAAGTGAGTTTTAATATTAATAATTAATACACAGGTGTGATTTGGAAATGTTTTTCTATTCATTACCGGTTCTCCATGGGACACCCTCTGAGAGGTCTGCCATTATCAACCTGGACACTGGAGAAATGAAGGTTGTGCCTTGCTTAAGGGCACATAGATGGATATATCAACTTGTCAGCTCACTGATTTGAGCTACTGGCCCAACTCTCTAACTGCAGGCTACCTGCCACTCCTCTAGTACCAGAGATGTATATTGGTGTCTAGATGCTGGACTGAGGTATTATAATATAATATATGCCATTTAGCAGACGCTTTTATCCAAAGCGACTTACAGTCATGTGTGCATACATTCTACGTATGGGTGGTCCCGGGGATCGAACCCACTACCCTGGCGTTACAAGCGCCATGCTCTACCAACCGAGCTAGAGAAGGACCATGGTTTGATCATTCAACTGGATGTATCATTGGATTGTCTAGCAAATATCAGGAAATAACACTGATACAATTTCCAGTCTTAGTTTCATCAGCTCTTCTACAAAACACAGAACCAGAATTGACTGACCAGGGCTTTTAAACAACTTCAATATTTAGCCGGGAAGCTCTGATTTGAACTACTGGCCCAACTCTCAAACAGCGTCCAGAAATGTATATTGTCCTGAAATGCTATGTCCACATTACAATGCATGTGACCTGTGTCCAGATGCTATGATATGACCGAAGACCCCATGTGAGGATGCTAGAGATGGCACTTTAAATGGCTCAATTGGAGCCTACAATCCCCCACGTGTGACGACAATGGACAATACACCCCTGAGCAATGTTCAGGCTCTACAGGTTAACACGGATGCACATGCAGACACTAAATCCTCCAATTCAGTTGAATGTGACAATTCAATGTGTATATGCAACATGTCTATTTCTGGTAGGTTACTGTTGGTGTGTGACCACTACTGGACAGAAGATCCAGGGTACTGAGACTCCACCAGGCACTGCTATCAACTGTTCCACCAAGGTGTGTGTGTACATACTCATTCACTAAATGTTATTTATTTGCGGCTGATTCTTGATGTGTATTTTTCTTGTTTTCTAATTGTAGATGAAAGGCGTTGGAGGTAAGATGTAGAAGACTGACAGTTGTCTTTACTGTACTACAGGAACTGATTCACATCCCATACAAATAAATACATGAAGGAATCCAGAGATTAAAGTGTTGATTTACTTACGTTATTGTTGGTGTGATTTTTCTGAACCAGTCCAATTCTGGGAAATGGAGGAAGGACGAGGACCTTTATGGTGACTGTATTACCACACCCACCGGAATTTACAGAACATGAAGGCAGTCAAATGCCACGTGACCATGTAGTAGTTAGGCTTCTCCAAACTCTGATGCTGGTGATGGTCATTAGTAGTCTACCACACCTGCTAACTGCCGGGTACTCAGCACTCTATTGTCCCTCTAATCACTCTGACATCAACTCTGACCTCATCTTAAATAAACATCTTAAATAAACATAACACACCTACTTCACACACACACGTATATTTCCATTAAATTTACAATGGCAAAGACAATATAGGGAAGAGAGATGGGGGAAGAAAAAAAATTCTGAACAGTTAGTCCTCGGGGTTTTGCCTGCTACATAAGTTCTGTTATACTCACAGACATGATTCAAACAGATTTAGAAACGTCAGAGGGTTTTCTATCCAAATCTATGAATAATATGCTATATCTTATATTCTTGGCACGAGTAGCAGGAAGTTGAAAATGGGCATGCTATTTATCCAAAAGTGAAAATGCTGCCCCCTAGCTTTAAAATCAAATCAAATCAAATTTTATTTGTCACATACACATGGTTAGCAGATGTTAATGCGAGTGTAGCGAAATGCTTGTGCTTCTAGTTCCGACAATGCAGTGATAACCAACAAGTAATCTAACTAACAATTCCAAAACTACTGTCTTATACACAGTGTAAGGGGATAAGGAACATGTACATAAGGATATATGAATGAGTGATGGTACAGAGCAGCATACAGTAGATGGTATCGAGTACAGTATATACATATGAGATGAGTGTGTAGACAAGAGGTTATTAATATGCAGGTGTGATTTGGAAATGTGTTTCTATTCATAACTCGTTCTCCATGGGACACCCTCTGCGAGGTCAGCCATTATCAACGTTGACACTGGAGAAATGAAGGTTGTGCCTTGCTTAAGGACACATAGATGGATATATCAACTTGTCAGCTCACTGATTTGAACTAATTTGTAAGTCGCTCTGGATAAGAGCGTCTGCTAAATGACTTAAATGTAAATGTACTGGCCCAACTCTCTAACTGCAGGCTACCTGCCACTCCTCTAGTACCAGAGATGTATATTGGTGTCTAGATGCTGGACTGAGGTATTCTGATATGAATGGTTTGATCATTCAACTGGATGTATCATTGGATTGTCTAGCAACTATCAGGAAATAACACTGATACAATTTACCCTCACTTTCAGTCTTAGTTTCATCAGCTTTTATACAAAAGACAGAAACTGTATTTTGACTGCACAGGGCTTTTAAACAAGCAGTGGCATTTGAATATTTATCCAGGAAGTTGCATATTAATCCAGGAAGTACCTAGGTATCATCTGAAATGGAACCCTATTCCGTATAGACTACTTCTGAATAGGGCCCATAAGGGGACATAACCCAAGATTCCAGAATGTATGTCCAGAAATGTATATTGTCCTGCAATGTTATGTCCACATTACAATGAATGTTACCTGTTTCCAGATAGTATGATACGACCCAAGACCCCATGTGAGGATGCTAGAGACACCACTATAACTGGCTCAATTGGAGCCTACATCCCCTACGTGTGACGACAATGGACAATACAGGTTAATACAGGTTGTTGGGGCTCTACAGGTTAACACTGACGCACAAAATTCTCAATTCAGTTGAATTTGACAGTTCAATGTGTATTGATTGTACATGCAACATGTCTATTTCTGGAAGGTTACTGTTGTTTTTTTTGACCAATACTGGACATAAGATCCAGGGTACTGAGACTCCACCAGGCACTGCTAGCAACTGTTCCACCAAGGTGTGTGTATATACATACTCATTCACTAAATGTTACTACTTTTCAGCTGATTCTTGATGTGTATATTTTGTTGTTGTCTGTAATTGTAGATGAAAGGAGTTGGAAGTAAGATGTAGAAGACAGCCAGTTGTCTTTTCTGTACTACAGGAACGGATTCACATCCCATACAAATAAATACATGAAGGAATCCAGAGATTAAAGTGTTGATTTACTTACGTTATTGTTGGTGTGATATGTTGAACAATGTATCTGAACCGGTTCATTTCTGGGAAATGGAGAAAGGAGTAGGACTGTTATGGTGACTGTTACAGGAAATGAAGACAGTCAAATGCCACGTGACCATGTTAGGCTTCTCCAAGCTCTGATGCTGGTCATTAGTAGTCTACCACGCTTGCTAACTGCTTGGTACTCAACACTATTGTCCCTCTAATCACTCTGACAGCGGCAGCTTTCCAATCTTTGGGAATCTCAGACGATACGAAAGAGAGGTTGAACAGGCTAGTAATAGGGGTTGCAACAATTTCAGCAGATAATTTTACAAAGATAGGGTCCAGATTGTCTAGCCCGGCTGATTTGTAGGGGTCCAGATTTTGCAGCTCTTTCAGAACATCAGCTATCTGGATTTGGGTACAGGAGAAATGGTGGGGGCTTGGTGGGTTGCTGTGGAGGGTGCCGGGCAGTTGACCAGGGTAGGGGTAGCAAGGTGGAAAGCATGGCCAGCCGTAGAGAAATGCTTATTGAAATTCTTAATTATAGTGGATGTATCAGTGGTGACAGTGTTTCCTAGCCTCAGAGCAGTGGGCAGCTGGGAGGAGGTGCTGTTATTCTCCATGGACTTTACAGTGTCCCAGAACTTGCCTTAGCTTTTCTAACTGCCTGTGTATATTTGTTCTTATCTTCCCTGAAAAGTTGCATATCAAGGGGGCTATTCGATGCTAATGCAGAACGCAACAGGATATTTTTGTGCTGGTCAACGGCAGACAGGTCTGGAGTGAACCAAGGACTATATCTGTGCCTAGTTCAACATTTTGAGAGGGGCATACTTATCTAAGATGGTGCGGAAGGCACTTTTAAAGAATAGCCAGGCATCATCTACTGACGGGATGAGGTCAAATGTCATGAATATTACCGAAGGTGACTCCCCTTCTTGTTCGGGTGGCGCTCGGCGGTCGTCGTCGCCGGTCTACTAGCTATCGCCGATCCGTTGTTCTGTGTTCGTTTCGTTTTGTCTAATTGATAGCACCTGTTTCTAGTTTGGTTGTTAGGATAGGGTTATATATAGTCTGTTCAGCCCGCTTCTGTTTCGTGCGGGCTTGTTCTCCTGTTTCCTTGTTTGAGTGTATTTTTGTTGGCATTTTGGGTTTCACACTGTCCGTTTTATATTTCTGTTCATTTGTGTTTCCACTTTTGTTCATGTTATGTTTCCAGGACATTTAAGCGTGTTGTTTTTCCCACATCCTTTGCTCTCTGCGCCTGACTCCACACCTCTTCACTCATTTACTCCTAACATCAATGTCATTCCAGGATACCCCGGCCAGGTGGATTAGAAAGGCCAGTCCGCAGAAATGTTTCAGGTAGCGTTTGACAGTGATGAGGGGTGGTCGTTTGGTCGCAGACCCATTACGGATGCAGGCAATGAGGCAGTGATTGCTGAGATCTTGATTGAAAACAGCAGAGGGTTATTTGGAGGGCGAGTTAGGTTGACATCTATGAGGGTCCCCGAGGGCACAGCTGGGGACAGAGGAAGGTCTATAGCAAGCGGCAACAGTGAGAGACTTGTTTCTGGAAAGGTGCATTTTTAGAAGTCTAAACTCAAATTGTTTGGGTACAGACTTATTCTGCAGAGTTCTGTATTACTATCTATCTTTGCAGTAGATTGAAACACCGCCCCTTTGGCAGTTCTATCTTGGCGGAAAATGTTATAGTTGGCGATGGAGATTTCAGGGTTTTTGGTGGTTTTCCTGAGCCAGGATTCAGACACTGCTAAGACATCTGGGTTGGCAGAGTTTGCTAACGCAGCGAGTAAAACACACTTAGTGAGTAGCCTTCTAATTTTAACATGAATGAAACCAAGGCTTTTATGGTTACAGAAGTGAACAAATGTGAGCACCTGGGGAATGAGAGTGGAGCTAGGCACTGCAGGACCTGGATTAACCTCCACATCACCAGAGGAACAGAGGAGAAGTAGGATAAGGGTACGGCTAAAGGCTATACGAACTGGCCGTCTAGCACGTTCGGAACAGAGTAAAAGGAGCAAGTTTCTGGGCACGATAGCATAGATTCAAGGCATGGTGTATGGTACAAAGGTAAGGTAGGATGAGAGTACATTGGAGGTAAATCTAGGCATTGAATAGTGATGAGAGAGATGTCTAAACCAGGTGATGTCATCACATATGTAGGAGGTGGAACAACATGGTTGGTTAAGGCATATTGAGCAGGGCTAGAGGCTCTACAGTGAAATAGACAGTAATCACTAACCAGGATTGTAATGAATAAGGCATATTGATATTAGAGAGAGGCATGCGTAGCCAAGTGAACATATGGATCCAGTGAGTGGTTGGGCTGACTGGGGACACAGCGATTCAGACAGTTAGCAGGCCGATGCTAACAAGCTAACAGTTAGTAGGCCGGGGCTAAACAAGCTAGCAGTTAGCAAGCCGGGTTAGCAAGCAAGCAAGCAGTTAGCAGGGGCTAGCAGTTACAGACCGGGCAGGCAAGCTAGCACTTAGCAGGCCGGGGTCTGGAAGCTAGCAGTTAGTCGACAGGGGCAAGCTAGCAGTTCGCAAGCCGGGTTAGCAAGCAGTTAGCAGACTGGGTTAGCTAGCAGTTAGCAGGGGCTAGCAGTTAACAGACCGGGCAAGCTAGCAGTTAGCAGACTGGGGCCGGCAAGCTAGCAATTAGCAGACCGGGTTAGCCAGCAAGCAGATAGCAGGGGCTAGCAAGTTAGCCTTTGGGGGACGTCGCGATGGGGGTAAGTCTGTTTTAGCCTCTTCGTGCAGTGACGTCGATAGACCAGTCGTGGAATTACTTGGGTTCCAAGTAGCTCTAGGTAGTTAGCTGGTTAGCAGAATGGGCCTTCAGCGGGCGTCGCACCTGAGGGGCCTGTTGGAGTCCTCGGGCAGATTATGTCGATATTCAAGTCGTAGTGGATCTGCGGGGTTCCGTGCCCGCACCGGCTGTAGAAGGGGTCCGGATATTGTAGCCCAGGAGTATACTTCGGTGGTAGCACAGGATCCCTGACCGGGCTAGCTTCAAGCTAATTGGTGCTTGGTCTGGGATGGAAATGCAAGCTAGGAGTAGTGATCCGGGACTGCAGATGGCTAGTTGTGAAGATCCAGATGAAAATGTTCAGTTTGTTGTAGGAATCAGGGGATAAAAGTTATAGGTGCGTTATGCTCTGGTTAGTCACGTTGTTGGAACTGGAGAGAGCTTTCCGAGCTGAAGGTTAGCTGATGTCCGCTGACAATGGTTTGCTGACTGATAGCTGGTAGTTAGCTGGCTTGCTTCAGTTGAAGTATTCCAGATCCGAAGTAAATATAAATACATTAGAAAAAAAAGCAGATCCACGCCTCATTGGATGAGGCGGGTTGCAGGAGAGAATTTAGAAGTTGAGGTTTAGCAAATTATTTTAAATGATAGATATGCGGAAAAAAAAGATGTAAACGATATATGCAAGAGACACAACAGGACGAAGACATCAGACTGCTACGCCATCTTGGATTCAAAGGGTCTGAGCCGTATCTCTCTATAACAGGGTCTGAGCCATATCTCTATATAACAGGGTCTGAGCCATATCTCTCTATAACAGGGTCTGAGCCATATCTCTATATAACAGTGTCTAAGCCATATCTCTATATAACAGGGTCTGAGCCATATCTCTATATAACAGGGTCTGAGCCATATCTCTCTATAACAGGGTCTGAGCCATATCTCTATATAACAGGGTCTGAGCCATGTCTCTTTATAACAGGGTCTGAGCCATATCTCTACATAACAGGGTCTGAGCCATATCTCTATATAACAGGGTCTGAGACATATCTCTACATAACAGGGTCTGAGCCATATCTCTATATAACAGGGTCTGAGCCATATCTCTACATAACAGGGTCTGAGCCATATCTCTATATAACAGGGTCTGAGCCATATCTCTGTATAACAGGGTCTGAGCCATATCTCTATATAACAGGGTCTGAGCCATATCTCTTTATAACAGGGTCTGAGCCATATCTCTTTATAACAGGGTCTGAGCCATATCTCTTTATAACAGGGTCTGAGCCATATCTCTACATAACAGGGTCTGAGCCATATCTCTACATAACAGGGTCTGAGCCATATCTCTATATAACAGAGTCTGAGCCATATCTCTATATAACAGGGTCTGAGCCATATCTCTGTATAACAGGGTCTGAGCCGTATCTCTCTATAACAGGGTCTGAGCCATATCTCTATATAACAGGGTCTGAGCCATATCTCTATATAACAGGGTCTGAGCCATGTCTCTATATAACAGGGTCTGAGCCATATCTCTACATAACAGGGTCTGAGCCATATCTCTATATAACAGGGTCTGAGCCATATCTCTACATAACAGGGTCTGAGCCATATCTCTATATAACAGGGTCTGAGCCATATCTCTATATAACAGGGTCTGAGCCATATACATTTACATTACATTTAAGTCATTTAGCAGACGCTCTTATCCAGAGCGACTTACAAATTGGTGCATTCACCTTATGACATCCAGTGGAACAGCCACTTTACAATAGTGCATCTACATATTTTAAGGGGGGGGTGAGAAGGATTACTTTATCCTATCCTAGGTATTCCTTAAAGAGGTGGGGTTTCAGGTGTCTCCGGAAGGTGGTGATTGACTCCGCTGTCCTGGCGTCGTGAGGGAGTTTGTTCCACCATTGGGGAGCCAGAGCAGCGAACAGTTTTGACTGGGCTGAGCGGGAACTGTACTTCCTCAGTGGTAGGGAGGCGAGCAGGCCAGAGGTGGATGAACGCAGTGCCCTTATTTGGGTGTAGGGCCTGATCAGAGCCTGGAGGTACTGAGGTGCCGTTCCCCTCACAGCTCCGTAGGCAAGCACCATGGTCTTGTAGCGGATGCGAGCTTCAACTGGAAGCCAGTGGAGAGAGCGGAGGAGCGGGGTGACGTGAGAGAACTTGGGAAGGTTGAACACCAGACGGGCTGCGGCGTTCTGGATGAGTTGTAGGGTTTAATGGCACAGGCAGGGAGCCCAGCCAACAGCGAGTTGCAGTAATCCAGACGGGAGATGACAAGTGCCTGGATTAGGACCTGTGCCGCTTCCTGTGTGAGGCAGGGTCGTACTCTGCGGATGTTGTAGAGCATGAACCTACAGGAACGGGCCACCGCCTTGATGTTAGTTGAGAACGACAGGGTGTTGTCCAGGATCACGCCAAGGTTCTTAGCGCTCTGGGAGGAGGACACAATGGAGTTGTCAACCGTGATGGCGAGATCATGGAACGGGCAGTCCTTCCCCGGGAGGAAGAGCAGCTCCGTCTTGCCGAAGTTCAGCTTGAGGTGGTGATCCGTCATCCACACTGATATGCCTGCCAGACATGCAGAGATGCGATTCGCCACCTGGTCATCAGAAGGGGAAAGGAGAAGATTAATTGTGTGTCGTCTGCATAGCAATGATAGGAGAGACCATGTGAGGTTATGACAGAGCCAAGTGACTTGGTGTATAGCGAGAATAGGAGAGGGCCTAGAACAGAGCCCTGGGGACACCAGTGGTGAGAGCGCATGGTGAGGAGACAGATTCGCGCCACGCCACCTGGTAGGAGCGACCTGTCAGGTAGGACGCAATCCAAGCGTGGGCCACGCCGGAGATGCCCAACTCGGAGAGGGTGGAGAGGGAGTATCTGATGGTTCACAGTATCGAAGGCAGCCGATAGGTCTAGAAGGATGAGAGCAGAGGAGAGAGAGTTAGCTTTAGCGGTGTGGAGCGCCTCCGTGATACAGAGAAGAGCAGTCTCAGTTGAATGACTAGTCTTGAAACCTGACTGATTTGGATCAAGAAGGTCATTCTGAGAGAGATAGCGGGAGAGCTGACCAAGGACGGCACGTTCAAGAGTTTTGGAGAGAAAAGAAAGAAGGGATACTGGTCTGTAGTTGTTGACATCGGAGGGATCGAGTGTAGGTTTTTTCAGAAGGGGTGCAACTCTCGCTCTCTTGAAGACGGAAGGGATGTAGCCAGCGGTCAGGGATAAGTTGATGAGCGAGGTGAGGTAAGGGAGAAGGTCTCCGGAAATGGTCTGGAGAAGAGAGGAGGGGATAGGGTCAAGCGGGCAGGTTGTTGGGCGGCCGGCCGTCACAAGACGCGAGATTTCATCTGGAGAGAGAGGGGAGAAAGAGGTCAGAGCACAGGGTAGGGCACTGTGAGCAGAACCAGCGGTGTCGTTTGACTTAGCAAACGAGGATCGGATGTCGTCGACCTTCTTTTCAAAATGGTTGACGAAGTCATCTGCAGAGAGGGAGGAGGGGGGGAGGGGGAGGAGGATTCAGGAGGGAGGAGAAGGTGGCAAAGAGCTTCCTAGGGTTAGAGGCAGATGCTTGGAATTTAGAGTGGTAGAAAGTGGCTTTAGCAGCAGAGACAGAGGAGGAAAATGTAGAGAGGAGGGAGTGAAAGGATGCCAGGTCCGCAAGGAGGCGAGTTTTCCTCCATTTCCGCTCGGCTGCCCGGAGCCCTGTTCTGTGAGCTCGCAATGAGTCGTCAAGCCACGGAGCGGGAGGGAGGACCGAGCCGGCCTGGAAGATAGGGGACATAGAGAGTCAAAGGATGCAGAAAGGGAAGAGGGGAGGGTTGAGGAGGCAGAATCAGGAGATAGGTTGGAGAAGGTTTGAGCAGAGGGAAGAGATGATAGGATGGAAGAGGAGAGAGTAGCGGGGGAGAGAGAGCGAAGGTTGGGACGGCGCGATACCATCCGAGTAGGGGCAGTGTGGGAAGTGTTGGATGAGAGCGAGAGGGAAAAGGATACAAGGTAGTGGTCGGAGACTTGGAGGGAGTTGCAATGAGGTTAGTGGAAAAACAGCATCTAGTAAAGATGAGGTCGAGCGTATTGCCTGCCTTGTGAGTAGGGGGAAGGTGAGAGGGTGAGGTCAAAAGAGGAGAGGAGTGGAAAGAAGGAGGCAGAGAGGAATGAGTCAAAGGTAGACGTGGGGAGGTTAAAGTCGCCCAGAACTGTGAGAGGTGAGCCATCCTCAGGAAAGGAGCTTATCAAGGCATCAAGCTCATTGATGAACTCTCCGAGGGGACCTGGAGGGCGATAAATGATAAGGATGTTAAGCTTGAAAGGGCTGGTAACTGTGACAGCATGAAATTCAAAGGAGGCGATAGACAGATGGGTAAGGGGAGAAAGAGAGAATGACCACTTGGGAGAGATAAGGATCCCGATGCCACCACCCCGCTGACCAGAAGCTCTCGGGGTGTGCGAGAACACGTGGGCGGACGAAGAGAGAGCAGTAGGAGTAGCAGTGTTATCTGTGGTGATCCATGTTTCTGTCAGTGCCAAGAAGTCGAGGGACTGGAGGGAGGCATAGGCTGAGATGAACTCTGCCTTGTTGGCTGCAGATCGGCAGTTCCAGAGGCTACCGGAGGCCTGGAACTCCACGTGGGTCGTGCGCGCTGGGATCACCAGATTAGGGTGGCAGCGGCCACGCGGTGTGGAGCGTTTGTATGGTCTGTGCAGAGAGGAGAGAACAGGGATAGACAGACACATAGTTGACAGGCTACAGAAGAGGCTACGCTAATGCAAGGAGATTGGAATGACAAGTGGACTACACGTCTCAAATGTTCAGAAAGTTAAGCTTACGTAGCAAGAATCTTATTGACTAAAATGATTAAAATGATACAGTACTGCTGAAGTAGGCTAGCTGGCAGTGGCTGCGTTGTTGACTTTGTAGGCTAGCTGGCAGTGGCTGCGTTGTTGACACTACACTAATCAAGTTGTTCCGTTGAGTGTAATAGTTTCTACAGTGCTGCTATTCGGGGGCTAGCTGGCTAGCTAGCAGTGTTGATTACGTTACGTTGCGTTAAAAGAACGACAACAATTATCTTTGATACACAGACGGCTATGTAGCTAGCTATGTAGCTAGCTACGATCAAACAAATCAAACCGTTGTGCTGTAATGAAATGAAATGAAAAATGTGATACTACCTGTGGAGCGAAGCGGAATGCGACCGGGTTGTTGAGTGCGGAAGTTCTATTCAGTAGACGTTGGCTAGCTGTTGGCTAGCTAGCAGTGTCTCATTTCCTTGCACAGAGTTCCGATGTGCTGACTTTCTGAGCTGCCTCGCATCTGCGAGAGACTGAGTTCTTCCTGGAATTTGGAATTCTGCTGTTTCAATGCCTCGAGCTGGAAGATGATCCACGGATGGATGGAAAGATGAAAGGAAGGAAAGAGACAGACAAAAGAGAGAGATTTAGACACGCAGTAAACAGTAAACAGAAAAATCTGTATCTTCTTCACGCCTCTCTAACAGTCTTAGTCACGGACATTAACACGAAGCCACAGTGCTGCGTTACGCTGCTCCACTGGAACAGCCGCTTCCTCTGTATACAAAGATTAACATATCTCTACATAACAGGGTCTGAGCCATATCTCTATATAACAGGGTCTGAGCCATATCTCTATATAACAGGGTCTGAGCCATATCTCTCTATAACAGGGTCTGAACCATATCTCTATATAACAGGGTCTGAGCCATATCTCTGTATAACAGGGTCTGAGCCATATCTCTTTATAACAGGGTCTGAGCCATGTCTCTATATAACAGGGTCTGAGCCATATCTCTACATAACAGGGTCTGAGCCATATCTCTATATAACAGGGTCTGAGCCATATCTCTTTATAACAGGGTCTGAGCCATGTCTCTATATAACAGGGTCTGAGCCATATCTCTACATAACAGGGTCTGAGCCATATCTCTATATAACAGGGTCTGAGCCATATCTCTACATAACAGGGTCTGAGCCATATCTCTATATAACAGGGTCTGAGCCATATCTCTACATAACAGGGTCTGAGCCATATCTCTGTATAACAGGGTCTGAGCCATATCTCTTTATAACAGGGTCTGAGCCATGTCTCTATATAACAGGGTCTGAGCCATATCTCTACATAACAGGGTCTGAGCCATATCTCTATATAACAGGGTCTGAGCCATATCTCTACATAACAGGGTCTGAGCCATATCTCTATATAACAGGGTCTGAGCCATATCTCTACATAACAGGGTCTGAGCCATATCTCTACATAACAGGGTCTGAGCCATATCTCTATATAACAGGGTCTGAGCCATATCTCTACATAACAGGGTCTGAGCCATATCTCTATATAACAGGGTCTGAGCCATATCTCTATATAACAGGGTCTGAGCCATATCTCTACATAACAGGGTCTGAGCCATATCTCTTTATAACAGGGTCTGAGCCATATCTCTATCTAACAGGGTCTGAGCCATATCTCTTTATAACAGGGTCTGAGCCATATCTCTATCTAACAGGGTCTGAGCCATATCTCTATATAACAGGGTCTGAGCCATATCTCTACATAACAGGGTCTGAGCCATATCTCTATATAACAGGGTCTGAGCCATATCTCTGTATAACAGGGTCTGAGCCATATCTCTGTATAACAGGGTCTGAGCCATATCTCTGTATAACAGGGTCTGAGCCATATCTCTATATAACAGGGTCTGAGCCATATCTCTACATAACAGGGTCTGAGCCGTATCTCTATATAACAGGGTCTGAGCCGTATCTCTGTATAACAGGGTCTGAGCCATATCTCTTTATAACAGGGTCTGAGCCATATCTCTATCTAACAGGGTCTGAGCCATATCTCTTTATAACAGGGTCTGAGCCATATCTCTTTATAACAGGGTCTGAGCCATATCTCTATCTAACAGGGTCTGAGCCATATCTCTATATAACAGGGTCTGAGCCATATCTCTACATAACAGGGTCTGAGCCATATCTCTACATAACAGGTTCTGAGCCATATCTCTACATAACAGGGTCTGAGCCATATCTCTACATAACAGGGTCTGAGCCATATCTCTATATAACAGGGTCTGAGCCATATCTCTGTATAACAGGGTCTGAGCCATATCTCTATATAACAGGGTCTGAGCCATATCTCTACATAACAGGGTCTGAGCCATATCTCTGTATAACAGGGTCTGAGCCATATCTCTGTATAACAGGGTCTGAGCCATATCTCAATTTTTTTTTACTTAACTAGCCAGGTCAGTTGAGAACAAATTCTTATTTTCAATGACGGCCTAGGAACAGTGGGTTAAGTGCCTTGTTCAGGGGCAGAACAACAGATTTTTACCTTGTCAGCAAAGAGATTCAATCTGGCAACCTTTTGGTTACTAGTCCAACGCTCTAGCCACTAGGCTACCTGCCACCCATATATATCAGGGTCTGAGCCATGTCTCTGTGTAACAGGGTCTGCGCAAAATCAAATACAATTGTATTGGTCACATACACATGGTTAACTCGATCAGTGCGATCAACATTGTAACCACCTATACAAATATCCTTATCAAAAACAGACTTGCTGAGCCAGGTTTCAGAAAACACAATTACATCGGCATCAGTTGATTTTAGCCCAATTCCTAACCCCATGCATTTTTGACAACAGGCTGCGTACGTTTAAATGCAAAATACCAAAGAAAGATCTAGAATTAAAACTAATATAACCCCACCATCAATACACTAATATGACCCCACCATCAATACACTGATATGACCCCACCATCAATACACACTGATATGACCCCACCATCAATACACACTGATATGACCCCACCATCAACACACTGATATGACCCCACCATCAATATACACTGATATGATCCCACCATCAATACACTGATATGACCCCACCATCAATACACACTGATATGACCCCACCATCAATACACACTAATATGACCCCACCATCAATACACTAATATGACCCCACCATCAATACACTAATATGACCCCACCATCAACACACTGATATGACCCCACCATCAATATACACTGATATGATCCCACCATCAATACACTGATATGACCCCACCATCAATACACACTGATATGACCCCACCATCAATACACACTAATATGACCCCACCATCAATACACTAATATGACCCCACCATCAATACACTAATATGACCCCACCATCAATACACTAATATGACCCCACCATCAATACACACCGATATGACCCCACCATCAATACACTGATATGACCCCACCATCAATACACTGATATGACCCCACCATCAATACACTGATATGACCCCACCATCAATACACACTGATATGACCCCACCATCAATACACACTAATATGACCCCACCATCAATACACTAATATGACCCCACCATCAATACACTAATATGACCCCACCATCAATACACTAATATGACCCCACCATCAATACACACTGATATGACCCCACCATCAATACACTGATATGACCCCACCATCTATACACACTAATATGACCCCACCATCAATACACTGATATGACCACACCATCAATACACACTGATATGACCCCACCATCAATACACTAATATGACCCCACCATCAATACACACTGATATGACCCCACCATCAATACACACTGATATGACCCCACCATCAATACACACTGATATGACCCCACCATCAATACACTAATATGACCCCACCATCAATACACACTAATATGACCCCACCATCAATACACACTGATATGACCCCACCATCAATACACACTGATATGACCCCACCATCAATACACTAATATGACCCCACCATCAATACACACTAATATGACCCCACCATCAATACACACTGATATGACCCCACCATCAATACACACTGATGACCCCACCATCAAAACACTGAAATGACCCCACCATCAACACACAAATATGACCCCACCATCAATACACACTGATATGACCCCACCATCAATACACTGATATGACCGCACCATCAACACACTAATATGACCCCACCATCAATACACACTGATATGACCCCACCATCAATACACACTGATATGACCCCACCATCAATACACTGATATGACCCCACCATCAATACACTGATATGACCCCACCATCAATACACACTGATATGACCCCACCATCAATACACACTGATATGACCCCACCATCAATACACACTAATATGACCCCACCATCAATACACACTGATATGACCCCACCATCAATACACACTGATATGACCCCACCATCAATACACACTGATATGACCCCACCATCAATACACACTGATATGACCCCACCATCAATACACACTAATATGACCCCACCATCAATACACTAATATGACCCCACCATCAATACACTAATATGACCCCACCATCAACACACTGATATGACCCCACCATCAATATACACTGATATGATCCCACCATCAATACACTGATATGACCCCACCATCAATACACACTGATATGACCCCACCATCAATACACACTAATATGACCCCACCATCAATACACTAATATGACCCCACCATCAATACACTAATATGACCCCACCATCAATACACTAATATGACCCCACCATCAATACACACTGATATGACCCCACCATCAATACACTGATATGACCCCACCATCAATACACTGATATGACCCCACCATCAATACACACTGATATGACCCCACCATCAATACACACTAATATGACCCCACCATCAATACACTAATATGACCCCACCATCAATACACTAATATGACCCCACCATCAATACACTAATATGACCCCACCATCAATACACACTGATATGACCCCACCATCAATACACTGATATGACCCCACCATCTATACACACTAATATGACCCCACCATCAATACACTGATATGACCACACCATCAATACACACTGATATGACCCCACCATCAATACACTAATATGACCCCACCATCAATACACACTGATATGACCCCACCATCAATACACACTGATATGACCCCACCATCAATACACACTGATATGACCCCACCATCAATACACTAATATGACCCCACCATCAATACACACTAATATGACCCCACCATCAATACACACTGATATGACCCCACCATCAATACACACTGATATGACCCCACCATCAATACACTAATATGACCCCACCATCAATACACACTAATATGACCCCACCATCAATACACACTGATATGACCCCACCATCAATACACTAATATGACCCCACCATCAACACACAAATATGACCCCACCATCAACACACAAATATGACCCCACCATCAATACACACTGATATGACCCCACCATCAATACACTGATATGACCGCACCATCAACACACTAATATGACCCCACCATCAATACACACTGATATGACCCCACCATCAATACACACTGATATGACCCCACCATCAATACACTGATATGACCCCACCATCAATACACTGATATGACCCCACCATCAATACACACTGATATGACCCCACCATCAATACACACTGATATGACCCCACCATCAATACACACTAATATGACCCCACCATCAATACACACTGATATGACCCCACCATCAATACACACTGATATGACCCCACCATCAATACACACTAATATGACCCCACCATCAATACACACTGATATGACCTCACCATCAATACACACTGATATGACCCCACCATCAATACACTGATATGACCCCACCATCAATACACACTGATATGACCCCACCATCAATACACACTGATATGACCCCACCATCAACACACACTGATATGACCCCACCATCAATACACTAATATGACCCACCATCAATACACACTGATATGACCCCACCATCAATACACACTGATATGACCCCACCATCAATACACACTGATATGACCCCACCATCAATACACACTGATATGACCCCACCATCAATATACACTGATATGACCCCACCATCAATACACTAATATGACCCCACCATCAAAACACTGAAATGACCCCACCATCAAAACACTGATATGACCCCACCATCAATATACACTGATATGACCCCACCATCAATATACACTGATATGACCCCACCATCAATATACACTAATATGACCCCACCATCAATACACTGATATGACCCCACCATCAATACACACTGATGACCCCACCATCAAAACACTGAAATGACCCCACCATCAAAACACTGATATGACCCCACCATCAATACACTGATATGACCCCACCATCAATACACTAATATGACCCCACCATCAATACACTGATATGACCCCACCATCAATACACTGATATGACCCCACCATCAATACACACTGATATGACCCCACCATCAATACACACTGATATGACCCCACCATCAATACACTAATATGACCCCACCATCAATACACTAATATGACCCCACCATCAATACACTAATATGACCCCACCATCAATACACACTGATATGACCCCACCATCAATACACACTAATATGACCCCACCATCAATACACTAATATGACCCCACCATCAATACACACTGATATGACCCCGCCATCAATACACACTAATATGACCCCACCATCAATACACTAATATGACCCCACCATCAATACACTAATATTACCCCACCATCAATACACACTGATATGACCCCACCATCAATACACACTAATATAACCCCACCATCAATACACACTGATATGACCCCACCATCAATACACTAATATGACCCCACCATCAATATACACTGATATGACCCCACCATCAAGACCCTAATTTGACCCCAACATCAATAGACTTTACGCCTGTATTTCTTTTCACACAAGACTCGTCTGAAGGTAGACCAGTTTGAAAAATGAATAGATGTATACAGTTTATTAGATTCACCCATCTAGTTCTGGGTTGGACCCTCCCATTGCCACCAGAAAAGCCTGAATTCTTCAGGTCTTGGAAACATTCCTCAATTGGTATCAAGGGACTTAACGTGTTCCTGGGAAACATCATTACACCTCCTCCACCAGCCTGTACTTTGACACCAGGCAGGATGTGGCCGTGGACTGATGCAGCTTCCACCAAATCTTGACTCTACCATCAGCATGATGCAACAGGAACCGGGATTGATCAGGCCAGGCGATGTTTTCCACTCAATTGTCCAGCTCGCATGACATCTGCCATTCTGTTTTGACCTTTCATCAACGAGCTGTTTTCGCCCTAAAGACCTGCCACAGAATGGAAGGTTTTTGCTTGTCGCACCATTCCCCAGCCATGCAATCTCCATAGACAAACATTGGCCGTAGAATTGCCTTACACAAGAGCTCAGTGACCTTCAATGTGGCACCGTCATAGGAAACCACCTTTTCAACAAGTCAGTTTGTAAAAAGTCTTCCAGGAGAACGTTAACTGCTCGAATGCATAGTGCCAACTAAAGTTTGGTGGAGGGATAATGGTCTGGGGCGGTTCATGGTTCGGGCCCTTAGTTTCAGTGAAGGAAAATCTTAATGCTACTGCGTACATTGTAGACAATTCTGTGCTTCCAATTTTGTGGAATCAGTTTGGGGAGGGCCCTTTCCAGTTTCAGCATGACGATCCCCCGTGCAGGTTTATACATAAATGGTTTGAGATTGGTGTGGAAGAACTTGACTGGCCTGCACCGAGCCCTGACCTCAACTCAAATCGAATACTTTGGATTAATTGAAACACCAACTACGAACCAGGCCTAATCGCCTTAAATCAGTGCCAGACCCCACTAATGCTGTTGTGGCTGAATGGAAGCACGTCCCCCACAGCAATGTTCCAACATCTAGTGTAAAGCCTTCCCAGAAGAGTAGAGGCTGTTATAGCAAAGGTGTAAGGGTTTTCTGGTGAAAGAGAAGCGGACCAAAAAGCAGCATGGTGGTTATTCATGTTCTTTCATTTATAAAGAAACTACACATGAGATAACTAACAAAAACAACAAACGTGAGAAAACCTAAACCAGTCCTATCTGCTGCAAACACAGAGACAGGAACAATCACCCACAAACACACAGTGAAACCCAGGCTACCTAAGTATGATTCTCAATCAGAGACAACTAATGACACCTGCCTCTGATTGAGAACCATACTAGGCCAAAACATAGAAATCCCCAAAACCTAGAAAAACAAACATAGACTGCCCACCCAACTCACGCCCTGACCATACTAACTAAATACAAAACACAGGAAATAAAGGTCAGAACGTGACAACAGGGGGAGGGGGACCAACTCCATGATTTTGTTAATGAGATGTTTGACAAGCAGGTGTTCACATACTGTGTCATGTGGTGTGTGTTTTAGTTATAAAATTACAGGCTGAACATTTACTTACCCCACTAAAGTTATTAATTTCACTTCTTTGATGTCCTGTTCACACAGAGCAATGATGTGAATCACCCACACATTCTAGCTCGCTAATACTGTACTGAACATGTTCATTTTCTGGCAAGCTTCCTCCAAACATTGGCATGAACATGAAGTTCCCTAACCATTAATAGATCAGTCTGGCCCTAAATGATCAGATGGCATCAACATGTAACAAAACCAGGGAACATGAATCATCTTTCATCCTACAAGTTCTAATACAACATTTACTCGTGTAAAGATGAAGAGCATGTACTTTATTTTACAGGGTGATATAATGCATGAAGCAAACAAGGGAATGATTTAGTGAAATGTGACGATGTAGAATCAGTCAAGGGATCTTTCATCCCTCTGTGGTCTGGAACAATTCTTCAGACTCAGAGTAGCATGGTTCTGATTCTGGACTCTGCTGAACTCCTGTATATATTGGAATGACATGTCGATGTCTATGGAGGACCACAGCTGTCATAATTGGTATATAAAGAGGAATCCACACAAAGGAAATACTGACAAATTTGATTCCAGAGTCCAAGTCCTGCAATCAGAGTTAGGATGCTAATATTTTGTAAACTCTTTCAGTTGTGTTCTGTGGTTGTCACTGAGTAGGCTGATGCCCCACATCATGGACCCAAGAGCCCTAAGCATTAAAAAGGCCTTGCTTGTGCACATGACACAACCCCTTCTGAGCTGTCCATCTTTCTGATTTCCACCAATCAGAGTTGATGTCAGAGTGATTAGAGGGACAATAGAGTGCTGAGTACCAGGCAGTTAGCAGGTGTGGTAGACTACTAATGACCATCACCAGCATCAGAGCTTGGAGAAGCCTAACTACTACATGGTCACGTGGCATTTGACTGTCTTCATTTCCTGTAACAGTCACCATAACAGTCCTACTCCTTCCTCCATTTCCCAGAAATGAACCGGTTCAGATACATTGTTCAACATATCACACCAACAATAAAGTAATAATAATAATAATAATAATAATAATAATAATAATAATAATAATAATAATAATAATAATAATAATAATAAATGCCATTTAGCAGACGCTTTTATCCAAAGCGACTTACAGTCATGTGTGCATACATTCTACGTATGGGTGGTCCCGGGGATCAAACCCACTACCCTGGCGTTACAAGCGCCATGCTCTACCAACTGAGCTACATAGGACCAAATCAACACTTTAATCTCTGGATTCCTTCATGTATTTATTTGTATGGGATGTGAATCCGTTCCTGTAGTTCAGTAAAGACAACTGGCTGTCTTCTATATCTTACTTCCAACGCCTTTCATCTACAATTAGAAAACAAAATATATATCATCAAGAATCAGCTGCAAAGAAGTAACATTTAGTGAATGAATATATATACACTGCTCAAAAAAAGGGAACACTAAAATAACATCCTAGATCTGAATGAATGAAATATTCTTATGAAATACTTTTTTCTTTACATAGTTGAATGTGCTGATAACAAAATCACACAAAAATTATCAATGGAAATCAAATTTATCAACCCATGGAGGTCTGGATTTGGAGTCACACTCAAAATTAAAGTCGAAAACCACACTACAGGCTGATCCAACTTTGATGTAATGTCCTTAAAACAAGTCAAAATGAGGCTAAGTAGTGTGTGTGGCCTCCACGTGCCTGTGTGACCTCCCTACAATGCCTGGGCATGCTCCTGATGAGGTGGCGGATGGTCTCCTGAGGGATCTCCCCACAGACCTGGACTAAAGCAACCGCCAACTCCTGGACAGTCTGTGGTGCAACGTGGCGTTGGTGGATGGAGCGAGACATAATGTCCCAGATGTGCTCAACTGGATTCAGGTCTGGGGAACAGGCGGGCCAGTCCATAGCATCAATGCCTTCCTCTGCTGACACACTCCAGCCACATGAGGTCTAGCATTGTCTTGCATTAGTAGGAACCCAGGGCCAACCGCACCAGCAGTGTTGCCCCCCAAAGAAATGCCACCCCACACCATGACTGCCTCACCGCCAAACCGGTCATGCTGGAGGATGTTGCAGGCAGCAGAACGTTCTCCACGGCGTCTCCAGACTCTGTCACATCTGTCACATGTGCTCAGTGTGAACTTGCTTTCATCTGTGAAGAGCACAGGGCACCAGTGGCCAATCTGGGTGTTCTCTGGCAAATGCCAAACGTCCTGCATGGTGTTGGGCTGTAAGCACAACCCCCACCTGTGGATGTCGGGCCCTCATACCACCCTCACGGAGTCTGTTTCTGACCGTTTGAGCAGACACATGCACATTTTTGGCCTGCTGGAGATCATTTTCCAGGGCTCTGGCAGTGCTCCTCCTGCTCCTCCTTGCACAAAGGCGGAGGTAGCGGTCCTGCTGCTGGGTTGTTGCCCTCCTACGGCCTCCTCCACATCTCCTGATGTACTGGCCTGTCTCCTGGTAGCGCCTCCATGCTCTGGAAACTACGCTGACAGACACAGCAAACCTTCTTGCCACAGCTCGCATTGATGTTCCATCCTGGATGAGCTGCACTACCTGAGCCACTTGTGTGGGTGGTTGACTCCGTCTCATGCTACCACTAGAGTGAAAGCACTGCCAATATTCAAAAGTGACCAAAACATCAGCCTGGAAGCAAAGGAACAGAGAAGTGGTCTGTGGTCACCACCTGCAGAACCACTCCTTAATTGGGGGTGTCTTGTTAATTGCCTATAATTTCCACCTGTTGTCTATTCCATTTGCACAACAGCATGTGAAATGTATTGTCAATCAGTGTTGCTTCCTAAGTGGACCGTTTGATTTCACAGAAGTGTGATTGACTTGGAGTTACATTGTGTTGTTAAAGTGTTCTCTTTATTTTTTTGACTAGTGTATATATATATATATATATATATATATATATATATATATATATATATATATATATATATATATATATATATATATATATACACTCACCTACCTTGGTGGAACAGTTGCTCGCAGAGTCTCAGTCCCCTGGATCTTCTGTCCAGTAGTGGTCACACACCAACAGTAACCTACCAGAAATAGACATGTTGCATATACACATTGAATTGTCACATTCAACTGAATTGGAGGATTTAGTGTCTGCATGTGCATCCGTGTTAACCTGTAGAGCCCCAACATTGCTCGGGGGTGTATTGTCCATTGTCGTCACACGTGGGGGATTGTAGGCTCCAATTGAGCCATTTAAAGTGGCATCTCTAGCATCCTCACATGGGGTCTTTGGTCATATCATAGCATCTGGACACATGTCATGTTTTGTCTTAGATTGTCTTGTCATTATGTTTTCCCTTCTGTTCATTTTCCCCTGCTGGTCTTTTTAGGTTCGTTCCCCTTTTTCTCTCTCCCTTCTCTCTCTCTTCTCTCTATCGTTCCGTTCCTGCTCCCAGCTGTTCCTATTCCCCTAATCAATCATTTAGTCTTCCCACACCTGTTCCTTATCTTTTCCCCTGATTAGAGTCCCTATTTCTTCCCTTGTTTTCCGTTCCTGTCCTGTCGGATCTTTGTCTATTGTTCACCGTGCTGTGTCTGTGTATCGCCCTGTCGTGTCGTGTTTCCCTCAGATGCTGCGTGGAGAGCAGGTGTCCGAGTCTGCTAGGTTCAAGTGCCTTCCCGAGGCAACCTGCAGTTCTTGATCGAGTCTCCAGTCTGTTCTCGTCATTACGAGTGGAATTATGTCTTATGTTTGTAGAATTACTTTACTGGATTAAAGACTCTGTTTTCGCCAAGTCGCTTTTGGGTCCTCATTCACCTGCATGACAGAAGGATCCGACCAAAGAATGGACCCAGCGACTACAGACGTTCGTAACACTGCCGTCGAGATCCAAGGAGCCATGCTCGGCAGACACGAGCAGGAATTGTCTGCTGCTCGCCATGCCGTGGAGAACCTGTCCGCTCAGGTTTCGGACCTCTCTGGACAGTTCCAGAGTCTTCGTCTCGTGCCACCTGTTACTTCCTGGCCTGCCGAGCCTCCGGAACCTAGGGTTAATAACCCACCTTGCTACTCCGGGCAGCCCACGGAGTGCCGCTCCTTTCTCACCCAGTGTGATATTGTGTTCTCTCTCCAACCCAACACATACTCTAGCGAGAGAGCTCGGGTTGCTTACGTCATTTCACTCCTTACTGGCCGGGCTCGAGAGTGGGGCACAGCTATCTGGGAGGCAAGGGCTGATTGTTCAAACAATTACCAGAACTTTAAAGAGGAGATGATTCGGGTTTTTGACCGTTCAGTTTTTGGTAGGGAGGCTTCTAGGGCCCTGGCTTCCCTATGCCAAGGTGATCGATCCATAACGGATTACTCTATAGAGTTTCGCACTCTTGCTGCCTCTAGTGACTGGAACGAGCCGGCGCTGCTCGCTCGTTTTCTGGAGGGACTCCACGCAGTGGTCAAAGATGAGATTCTCTCTCGGGAGGTTCCCTCCAGTGTGGACTCTTTGATTGCTCTCGCCATCCGCATAGAACGACGGGTAGATCTTCGTCACCAAGCTCGTGGAAGAGAGCTCGCGTCAACGGTGTTTCCCTGCTCCGCATCGCAACCATCTCCCTCCTCTGGCTCAGAGACTGAGCCCATGCAGCTGGGAGGTATTTGCATCTCGACTAAGGAGAGGGAACGGAGGATCACCAACCGCCTGTGCCTCTATTGCGGATTTGATGGACATTTTGTCAATTCATGTCCAGTAAAGGCCAGAGCTCATCAGTAAGCGGAGGGCTACTGGTGAGCGCTACTACTCAGGTCTCTTCATCTAGATCCTGTACTACTATGTCGGTCCATCTACGCTGGACCGGTTCGGGTGCTACATGCAGTGCCTTGATTGACTCGGGGCTGAGGGTTGTTTCATGGACGAAGCATGGGCTCGGAAACATGACATTCCTTTCAGACAGTTAGACAAGCCTACGCCCATGTTTGCCTTAGATGGTAGTCATCTTCCCAGTATCAGATTTGAGACACTACCTTTAACTCTCACAGTATCTGGTAACCACAGTGAGACTATTTCTTTTTTGATTTTTCGTTCACCTTTTACACCTGTTGTTTTGGGTCATCCCTGGCTAGTATGTCATAATCCTTCTATTAATTGGTCTAGTAATTCTATCCTATCCTGGAACGTTTCTTGTCATGTGAAGTGTTTAATGTCTGCCATCCCTCCCATTTCTTCTGTCCCCACTTCTCAGGAGGAACCTGGCGATTTGACAGGAGTGCCGGAGGAATATCATGATCTGCGCACGGTCTTCAGTCGGTCCCGAGCCAACTCCCTTCCTCCTCACCGGTCGTATGATTGTAGTATTGATCTCCTTCCGGGGACCACTCCCCCTCGGGGTAGACTATACTCTCTGTCGGCTCCCGAACGTAAGGCTCTCGAGGATTATTTATCTGTGTCTCTTGACGCCGGTACCATAGTGCCTTCTTCCTCTCCGGCCGGGGCGGGGTTCTTTTTGTTAAGAAGAAGGACGGTACTCTGCGCCCTGCGTGGATTATCGAGGGCTGAATGACATAACGGTTAAGAATCGTTATCCGCTTCCCCTTATGTCATCAGCCTTCGAGATTCTGCAGGGAGCCAGGTGCTTTACTAAGTTGGACCTTCGTAACGCTTACCATCTCGTGCGCATCAGAGAGGGGGACGAGTGGAAAACGGCGTTTAACACTCCGTTAGGGCATTTTGAGTACCGGGTTCTGCCGTTTGGTCTCGCCAATGCGCCAGCTGTTTTTCAGGCATTAGTTAATGATGTTCTGAGAGACATGCTGAACATCTTTGTTTTTGTCTATCTTGACGATATCCTGATTTTTTCACCGTCACTCGAGATTCATGTTCAGCACGTTCGACGTGTTCTACAGCGCCTTTTAGAGAATTGTCTCTACGTGAAGGCTGAGAAGTGCTCTTTTCATGTCTCCTCCGTTACTTTTCTCGGTTCCGTTATTTCCGCTGAAGGCATTCAGATGGATTCCGCTAAGGTCCAAGCTGTCAGTGATTGGCCCGTTCCAAGGTCACGTGTCGAGTTGCAGCGCTTTTTAGGTTTCGCTAATTTCTATCGCCGTTTCATTCGTAATTTCGGTCAAGTTGCTGCCCCTCTCACAGCTCTTACTTCTGTCAAGACGTGTTTTAAGTGGTCCGGTTCCGCCCAGGGAGCTTTTGATCTTCTAAAAGAACGTTTTACGTCCGCTCCTATCCTCGTTACTCCTGACGTCACTAGACAATTCATTGTCGAGGTTGACGCTTCAGAGGTAGGCGTGGGAGCCATTCTATCCCAGCGCTTCCAGTCTGACGATAAGGTTCATCCTTGCGCTTATTTTTCTCATCGCCTGTCGCCATCTGAACGCAACTATGATGTGGGTAATCATGAACTGCTCGCCATCCGCTTAGCCCTAGGCGAATGGCGACAGTGGTTGGAGGGGGCGACCGTTCCTTTGTCGTTTGGACAGACCATAAGAACCTTGAGTACATCCGTTCTGCCAAACGACTTAATGCCCGTCAAGCTCGTTGGGCGTCGTTTTCGCTCGTTTCGAGTTTGTGATTTCTTACCGTCCGGGTAGCAAAAACACCAAGCCTGATGCCTTATCCCGTCTGTTTAGTTCTTCTGTGGCTTCTACTGATCCCGAGGGGATTCTTCCTTATGGGCGTGTTGTCGGGTTGACAGTCTGGGGAATTGAAAGACAGGTTAAGCAAGCACTCACGCACACTGCGTCGCCGCGCGCTTGTCCTAGTAACCTCCTTTTCGTTCCTGTTTCCACTCGTCTGGCTGTTCTTCAGTGGGCTCACTCTGCCAAGTTAGCTGGTCATCCCGGTGTTCGAGGCACTCTTGCGTCTATTCGCCAGCGCTTTTGGTGGCCGACTCAGGAGCGTGACACGCGCCGTTTCGTGGCTGCTTGTTCGGACTGCGCGCAGACTAAGTCGGGTAACTCTCCTCCTGCCGGTCGTCTCAGACCGCTCCCCATTCCTTCTCGACCATGGTCTCACATCGCCCTAGACTTCATTACCGGTCTGCCTTTGTCTGCGGGGAAGACTGTGATTCTTACGGTTGTCGATAGGTTCTCTAAGGCGGCACATTTCATTCCCCTCGCTAAACTTCCTTCCGCTAAGGAGACGGCACAAATCATCATCGAGAATGTGTTCAGAATTCATGGCCTCCCGTTAGACGCCGTTTCAGACAGAGGCCCGCAATTCACGTCACAGTTTTGGAGGGAGTTCTGTCGTTTGATTGGTGCGTCCGTCAGTCTCTCTTCCGGGTTTCATCCCCAGTCTAACGGTCAAGCAGAGAGGGCCAATCAGACGATTGGTCGCATACTACGCAGCCTTTCTTTCAGAAACCCTGCGTCTTGGGCAGAACAGCTCCCCTGGGCAGAATACGCTCACAACTCGCTTCCTTCGTCTGCTACCGGGTTATCTCCGTTTCAGAGTAGTCTGGGTTACCAGCCTCCTCTGTTCTCATCCCAGCTTGCCGAGTCCAGCGTTCCCTCCGCTCAAGCGTTTGTCCAACGTTGTGAGCGCACCTGGAGGAGGGTGAGGTCTGCACTTTGCCGTTACAGGGCACAGACTGTGAGAGCCGCCAATAAACGCAGGATTAAGAGTCCTAGGTATTGTTGCGGCCAGAGAGTGTGGCTTTCCACTCGCAACCTTCCTCTTACGACAGCTTCTCGTAAGTTGACTCCGTGGTTCATTGGTCCGTTCCGTGTCTCCCAGGTCGTCAATCCTGTCGCTGTGCGACTGCTTATTCCGCGACATCTTCGTCGCGTCCATCCTGTCTTCCATGTCTCCTGTGTCAAGCCCTTTCTTCGCACCCCGTTCGTCTTCCCTCCCCCTCCCGTCCTTGTCGAGAGCGCACCTATTTACAAGGTACGTAGGATCATGGACATGCGTTCTCGGGGACGGGGTCACCAATACTTAGTGGATTGGGAGGGTTACGGTCCTGAGGAGAGGAGTTGGGTTCCGTCTCGGGACGTGCTGGACCGTTCACTCATTGATGATTTCCTCCGTTGCCGCCAGGATTCCTCCTCGAGTGCGCCAGGAGGCGCTCGGTGAGTGGGGGGTACTGTCATGTTTTGTCTTAGATTGTCTTGTCATTATGCTTTCCCTTCTGTTAATTTTCCCCTGCTGGTCTTTTAGGTTCGTTCCCCTTTTTCTCTCTCCCTTCCTCTCTCTCTTCTCTCTATCGTTCCGTTCCTGCTCCCAGCTGTTCCTATTCCCCTAATCAATCATTTAGTCTTCCCACACCTGTTCCTTATCTTTTCCCCTGATTAGAGTCCCTATTTCTTCCCTTGTTTTCCGTTCCTGTCCTGTCGGATCCTTGTCTATTGTTCACCGTGCTGTGTCTGTGTATCGCCCTGTCGTGTCGTGTTTCCCTCAGATGCTGCGTGGAGAGCAGGTGTCTGAGTCTGCTAGGTTCAAGTGCCTTCCCGAGGCAACCTGCAGTTCTTGATCGAGTCTCCAGTCTGTTCTCGTCATTACGAGTGGAATTATGTCTTATGTTTGTAGAATTACTTTACTGGATTAAAGACTCTGTTTTCGCCAAGTCGCTTTTGGGTCCTCATTCACCTGCATGACAACACAGGTCACATGCATTGTAATGTGGACATAACATTTCAGGACAATATACATTTCTGGACGCTGTTTGAGAGTTGGGCCAGTAGTTCAAATCAGAGCTTCCTGGCTAAATATTGAAGTTGTTTAAAAGCCCTGTGCAGTCAATTCTGGTTCTGTGTTTTGTAGAAGTGTTATTTCCTGATAGTTGCTAGACAACCCAATCATACATCCAGTTTAATGATCAAACCATTCATATCAGAATACCTCAGTCCAGCATCTAGACACCAATATACATCTCTGGAACTAAAGGAGTGGCAGGTAGCCTGCTGATTGAGAGTTGGACCAGAAGCTCAAAGCAGTGAGCTGACAAGTTGATATATCCATCTATCAACCAGTGTCAAGGTTGACATTGGCTGACCTCGCAGAGGGTGTCCCATGGAGAACCGGTTATGAATAGAAACACATTTCCAAATCACACCTGCGTATTAATTATTAATATTAAATCTCACTTCACTTCACAGGAATATGTATCCTTCCCAAATGGCTCCTCACTCCTTGTGTAGTGAACTACCTTTGACAAGGGCCTACAATGCACTACATAGGGAATGGGAAGCATTATAGATAGTCAGAGACAACCCATTTACTGCAAAGGTAACTAGTAGTCTACGCTCTTAAAATCAGGGGGCCACTTCACAAAAATGGCACAACTACATAGTGCACTACGTTTAACAAGGGCCAAATAACATCAAGGTACTATTTGAGATGCATATGAGATTTTACAGCAGAAGTCAAGATACCCCCAAAAACAACTTTAGTAGTACTTAAAGTATTTCTACTTAAGTTCTTTACCAAACGAACTAATGGCCCGACCTGGGATCTCTCATTGGATTAATGAGGCAACTAGTCACACCTGTGATAGGTCTTTTAAAAGGAGAGGTGGAAGAGGTAGACCATAACTTACAGACAACAGAGAGGGAGACACCCAGTGAATCCCTTGGAAGAGTGCAGAAGGTGAGAGTGCATCATTATTTAATAGACTATCTGCATCTAAAATGGTACCTTAATGTTATATTTATTTATCTGTTATTTTACCAGGTAAGTTGACTGAGAGCATGTTCTCATTTGCAGCAACGACCTGGGAAATAGTTACAGGGGAGAGGAGGGGGATGAATGAGCCAACTTTAAACTGGAGATTATTAGGTGATCGTTTGAGGGACAGATTGGGAATTTGGCCAGGACACTGGGGTTTAACACCCCTACTCTGACGATAAGTGGCATGGGATATTTAATGACCACCAGGCACCCGTGTGACGTCCTATCCAAAAGACTGCACCCTACACAGGGCAGTGTCCCCAATCACTGCCCTGGGGCATTGGGATATGTTTTTAGACCAGAGGAAAGAGTTCCTCCTACTGGCCCTCCAACACTTCCAGTAGCATCTGGTCTCCCATCCAGGAACTGACCAGGACCAACCCTGCTTAGCTTAGCTTCAGAAGCAAGCCAGCAGTGGTATGCGGGGTGGTATGCAGGGTGGTATGCTGCTGGCAGATGGCCCTAGTCAAATGTAGTGCATGATATAGTATTTGTGAAGTGGCCCCCTGAATTTAAGAGCGTAGACTACTAGTTACCTTTGCAGTAAATGGGTAGTCTCTGACTATCTATAATGCTTCCCATTCCCTATGTAGTGCATTGTAGGCCCTTGTCAAAGGTAGTTCACTACACAAGGAGTGAGGAGCCATTTGGGAAGGATACATATTCCTGTGTGCCAGGCTAATCTATTGTATGTGGTTGAAGAAGTGATACCAGAGTTACATCAGAAGACTATTAGCACCGTGTTGCCCATACTTCTTCTTGGGGTCCTCAGGACTGGGTTACATCAGAAGACTAGTAGCACCGTGTTGCCCATACTTCTTCTTGGGGTCCTCAGGACTGGGTTACATCAGAAGACTAGTAGCACCGTGTTGCCCATACTTCTTCTTGGGGTCCTCAGGACTGGGTTACATCAGAAGACTAGTAGCACCGTGTTGCCCATACTTCTTCTTGGGGTCCTCAGGACTGGGTTACATCAGAAGACTAGTAGCACCGTGTTGCCCATACTTCTTCTTGGGGTCCTCAGGACTGGGTTACATCAGAAGACTAGTAGCACCGTGTTGCCCATACTTCTTCTTGGGGTCCTCAGGACTGGGTTACATCAGAAGACTAGTAGCACCGTGTTGCCCATACTTCTTCTTGGGGTCCTCAGGACTGGGTTACATCAGAAGACTAGTAGCACCGTGTTGCCCATACTTCTTCTTGGGGTCCTCAGGACTGGGTTACATCAGAAGACTATTAGCACCGTGTTGCCCATACTTCTTCTTGGGGTCCTCAGGACTGGGTTACATCAGAAGACTATTAGCACCGTGTTGCCCATACTTCTTCTTGGGGTCCTCAGGACTGGGTTACATCAGAAGACTAGTAGCACCGTGTTGCCCATACTTCTTCTTGGGGTCCTCAGGACTGGGTTACATCAGAAGACTAGTAGCACCGTGTTGCCCATACTTCTTCTTGGGGTCCTCAGGACTGAGTTACATCAGAAGACTAGTAGCACCGTGTTGCCCATACTTCTTCTTGGGGTCCTCAGGACTGGGTTACATCAGAAGACTATTAGCACCGTGTTGCCCATACTTCTTCTTGGGGTCCTCAGGACTGGGTTACATCAGAAGACTATTAGCACCGTGTTGCCCATACTTCTTCTTGGGGTCCTCAGGACTGGGTTACATCAGAAGACTAGTAGCACCGTGTTGCCCATACTTCTTCTTGGGGTCCTCAGGACTGGGTTACATCAGAAGACTAGTAGCACCGTGTTGCCCATACTTCTTCTTGGGGTCCTCAGGACTGGGTTACATCAGAAGACTATTAGCACCGTGTTGCCCATACTTCTTCTTGGGGTCCTCATTACTGGGTTTAGAAAATGCTGCTTTGGCTGTTATTTCAGTTTTGTACCTAATAGTGGGTTTCCTTAACCTCTCCTCTAGTACCCACAGCCATTCTAGATCCTTTAAAATGCTCAACTAATCTCTCTTTCTCTCTCTCAGGAGACTATCACCATGGCGGTATTGACCATAATTCTGCTTGTCAACATGGCTTTTGCTGTGGGAGGTAAGCGTGACATACCTCACACCTAAATCTTAATTAAACATAACACACCTACTGCACACACACGTATTAATCATTAATAACACAGGTGTGATTTGGAAATGTTTTTCTATTCATTACCGGTTCTCCATGGGACACCTGAGAGGTCAGCCATTATCAACATTGACACTGGAGAAATGAAGGTTGTACCTTGCTGATGGGCACTGTCAGGGTTTTCCTGTGGTGAAGTAGAGGACCAAAACGCAGCGTGGTTATATTGTCTCATGTTTAATCAAAAACGGATAAACATGAACACTACAAAACAATGAACGTGGAAAACAAAAAGCAGCCCTATCTGGGTGCAAAACACAGACACAGGAACAATCACCCACAAAACCCAACACAAAACAGGCTACCTAAATATGGTTCCCAATATGAGACAATGACTAACACCTGCCTCTGATTGAGAACCATATCAGGCCAAACATAGAAATAGACAAACCAGACACACAACATAGAATGCCCACCCAGCTCACGTCCTGACCAACACTAAAACAAGGAAAACACATACGAACGATGGACAGAACATGACAGGCACATAGATGGATATATCAAACTTTAGAATTTTATCACCCACTTAAAGTGCTTTCTGGACTTTTTTTCGAAGAAATGTTTTTGTCAATTACACATGTGCAAGAACTGAGTATACTTTTGTCCAATTTTATTATCATTTAAATGTTTTACTTGCTCATAAGGCCTGTTTTGTCCATTTGCAATATGATTTCATAGGAAGTCAAAAGTCACTTTTTTTTGGCCCAATGCAATATGTAAGGGAATACCACCACTGTATTGGACAAAAATGAATGGGATGTCATTGGCATCAGACAAACCATATACTCATTGTCCAATACCACCCAATTCGGCGTTGATTCATGCAAAGTGTATTGCAAATGCCATATGGCAATTGCCAGTTGTAACACTTTAAAAATCCAACAGGTGGCGAATCCGCTCCACCTTGGTTTTTCATATTGGAAATGTAACCCAAGTCGTCATCCAAAACCAAAATTTTGAAAAAAGTAATTTTTTGTCAAAAACTTATCCTTAAAGTTTTGGACCGTTTTTCGAAAGTCTTTAGATTTTTTTTTGTCAATTGCACATGTGTAAGAATATACTTTTGTCCAATTTTATTATCATATTTTTGTATTTTTTTTGTACATGCGCATAAGTAATATGTTTTTTGTCCATTTTCAATATGATTTCATAGTAAGTCAAAAGTCAAATGTCAAAATTTTGTAAAAAACTTCACACACCGTTAAAGTGCTTTCTGGACCGTTTTTTGAAATTCTTTCTAATTTTTGTCAATTACACACGTATAAGAACTGTATCAACATACTTTAGTCCTATTTTATTATCATGATTTTTTACATTTTTTGAAACTTTTTTTACATTTGGTGATGTTTTTTTCACTATAGAATCATATTGCAAATGCACGTGCATTTGCAATATGTTTCAATGGGCATTTACCATCACGAATTTGGCATGCTCAAAAATCCTGCAGAAATGCAAAATTGACTGGCCAGATGAACACAGGGTGGCCTGGCAGTGATAGCTGTTCCTTTCCATCACTCGTTGTGTTGATTTCATCGTGTCCATTTGGTGATGTTTTTTCACTATAGAATCATGTTGCAAATGCACGTGCATTGTTGTGCAACTGGTAACCCAAAAATAAAAATATGGTTGTAAATGCATTTACCGGGACTCCTATTGTCCATGCCCGCTATGGGAGTACCTTACTACAGCCCTCTATCTATGGGGGCCGTCCTGAGTGCTTTATGGACTGTTTAAAATATTCTGATGGATACGCATTGTTGTGCAACTGGTGATTGAAAATAGGCACCTGGTAACCCAAAAATAAAAATATGGTTGTAAATGCATTTACCGGTCATTCTGATATTAATGCCCGCTATGGGAACACAGGATGGCCGGGCAGTGATAGTTGTTCCTTTCCATCAATCGTTGTGTTGATTTCATCATGTCCATTTGATGTTTTTCACTGTTGAATCATATTGCAAGTGCATTTGCAATATGGTTCAATGGGCATTTACCATAAGAAATTTGACATGCTCAAAAATCCTGCAAAATTGAAATGCAAAATTGACTGGCCAGATGAACTCGGGATGGCCGGGCATTGATAGTGGGTCTTCTCCATCGCTCCTTGTGTTGATTTCATTATGTCCATTTGTTTATGTTTTCTCACTTTTGCAAAGTCACTGTGCATTTGCAATATGGTTCAATGGGCAGGTACCATCACTAATTTGTCATGCTATAAAAATCCTGCAGGAATGTGAAATTGACTGGCCCGATGAACTCGGGATGGATGGGCAGTGATTCTGATTCATCTCAATCGCTCGTTAGTGTTGATTTCAGAATGTCACTTTGGTGATGGTACCTCACTGTTTAAACATATTGCAAATGGACAAGAGTCACCAGCAAGTCACCGTCCATCAGTCAATTAGATATCATTCTGACACCAAACTGATACAAACTGACACTAAACCCACTTTTTCCAACTCGTTTAGTAGCCAACTATCACATACTTCAGAGCTGGCCCAAAATTCACAACGCCTTCGGTTCAAACCATTAAAAAAAACATAAAACACGTAGTTACGTTCTAGCTGCGGGTCCATTTCTTATGTTATGTGTAGGCCGAGCTGAGGCGACCCCGAATCCCAAGTTTCGTCTCGATCGGTCATTTGGTGTCCGAGCAAAACCCTAATTGGTGCTGAAAATCCACTTTTTTTCCATGACTTGCTACGGGGTCCTTGAATGAGCTATCGGACAGAAACGTTGGGGTCTGTCTATATGGGCCGAGACGGTCGCAATGCACCTAGTCTTGCGACTCTGGGACATTTCTAAATGTCGTCATTTTCGTGATGCAAAAATGAATTGAAGTCATTGCAAATGTACGAGGCTATTTCTCGGTCTGAGAACATTCTAGAGCCACGTAACTCACCACGCACTATCGACCTGAGGTCTAGAACAGGATTCTAAAGGTTAACTAATGCAGGCAGTGTAAGTCTCTATGCACCCCAATGGGTAATACTTCCCGAGGTCTAGAACAGGTTTCTAAAGTTTCGGAACTCTAGGTCTGACGGTTCTTTTTTAGCTCGAACAAAGCTAACTATTGGAGGCACTGTCTGTCTCTACAAACCCCAATACGTCCCTCCTTCCAAGTTGTGTGTGATTTAGTTTCCCTTTGACATTTTATGGGACAAATGACTGATTTACAGTTCATGGGGGTTGCCTAATCACATATATGAAGTTTTGGAAAGATCTGACTTTTTTAACCCCTCAAAACAGCCCAAGAGACACCAATTATGGCACTTCCGGTTGGCACAGGAAGCTATAAGTCAACACATATCCTCACTGGGGTATGCTTTTACAGAATCCTGAGTTTTAAGTCCTTACGTTAAGAATTGACTGATTTACACAGTGTTGAATGCACTATGTCTATCAAACTGCAGGCATGGTATGGATAAACACTTTTAGGGATATTTTAACCACTTCAGGTTGGTCCAGGAAGCTTAGAATCGACACAGGTAGACGTCGTAGTGGCCTGATGGACTGTCATGGAAGACAGGTTCATACGACATTCATAACCCACATAGGCTTCAGGTTGAATTTAGGGGTGCAGGCAATGTATTCCTATGGGGAGAGAAGTCAATGCAAACTGTTTGATGCAAACAACTTCTTTTAACTGTTAAGGGTTAATGCCACAGGGTCAAGGTTAGGCTTGCACGGATCGGGAGGACCTTAGGAACGTACCTGAGGTCGAATTGTGCTTCTCACCCTAACGGTTCTCTCTCTGTCACCCAAAAGCAAATGACGTTGTGGGGCAGGCTTCATTTTGGGCCTACTTTTCTAATGGTCGCTGCGCTTAGACGAGCGAGCTACAGTCAAGCGGGATATCTCGTTGAACTCGGCACGGCCTAGAGATTACGTTTATGCCATTGCCTGCCCTCTGTGTCTTTGAGCACCGCTCTTTATCACTCCATCCTTGCTGTGTGTGTGTGTGAGAGCTTTTCTTTGACATCTGCTGGGAGAAATGAATGATTTACAGTTTAGGAGGGTTACCTACTCACACATATGAAGTTTTGGAGAGATGTGACTTTTCTAACCCTTCAAAACAGACAGTGTGACCCAATTAAAGGCACTTCCGGTTGGCACAGGAAGCTATAAGCAAACACATATATTGCTTGGGGTATTCTCTTACAGAATCCTGAGTTTTAAGTCTTTAAGTTAAGAATTGACTGATCTACGATCTACACAGGGTTGAATGTAGTCATTTTCACCTTTGAAGGTTATGTACATCAAAACAACTTTTGGGTCAATTTAACCACTTCCGGTTGCTCCAGGAAGCTTAGAATCGACACAGGTAGACCTCATAGGGGCCTGATGGACTGTCATCGAAGACAGGTTCATACGATATTCATAACCCACATAGGCTTCAGGTTGAATTTAGGGGTGCAGGCAATGTATTCCTATGGGGAGAGAAGTCAATGCAAACTCTTTGAAGTAAACACCTTCTTTTACCTATTAAGGGTTAATGCCACACGGTCAAGGTTAGTCTTGCATTGATCGAGAGAACCTCAGGTACGTTCCTGAGGTCGAATTGTGCTTCTCACCTTAACGGTTCTCTCACTGTCACCCAAAAGCAAATGACATTGAGGGCCAGCCTTCATTTTGGGCCTACTTTTCTAATGGTCGCTGTGCTTAGACCGAGCGAGCTACGGTCAAGCGGGGCATCTTGTTGAACTCGGCACGGCCTAGAGAATATGGACATGCCATTGTAGGCTTTCTGTGTCTTTAAGCACCGCACTTTGTCACTCCATCCTTGCTGTGTGTGTTTCTGTGTGTGTGAGAGAGAGCTTTTCTTTGACATCTGTTGGGAGAAATGACTGACTTACAGTTTATGGGGGTTGCCTAATCACAGTTTTGAAAAGATCTGACCTTTTTAACCCTTGGAAACTGCCACCGTGACACCATTTAAGGCACTTCCGGTTGGCACAGGAAGCTATAAATAAACTCATATCCTGATTGGGGTATGCCTTTACAGAATCCTGAGTTTTGTCTTTACGTTAAGAACTGAGTTATTTACGGAGGGTTTAGTGAGTGTGTGTTATTTCAGAAAATCATAGAAAATCACAGAAATCTCGCAGAGCTCCGCAGCACACTTTAGAAAGATTCGTAAGAACACCCTGCAACTGGATCTGTAACCGTTGAAAAATAAACACCTATCCGTGAACATCACCAATCTGTCATTGTACGATTTCTCTTAAATGACGATAGATAAATGGCTGGTTCTTTTTTTATTGACACCGGAGGCTCCTTGACTTTGACGTGAAGTGGAAAAATAATTTCTCTATTTTCATTTTGGACCTTTAATCCCAGATAAATGGCCATAACTCAAAAACCATTGAGGCCTAGACGCCATCTTGTTCAGGGCCAACTGCCCATTATGCCGAACCTACGCTCACAGAGTTTCGGCTTCGAAATATTTTCCGTTTTCGAGATAAGACCCCGTCGTGAATCGTGATGTTTTGTCCAATAGCAATATGATTGCTTATGCCCTCTTGTGGGAATTTCCGGGACAGCGGAAAAATGACCAAAACTTGATTATTTTTGTAAAACGGAAAACGAATGTCTGACAAAGTTCATTTGATGACTTCCCGGTAGGTCCGGCCCTGCCGCTCGGCCCAACGCCGCCAATGAATTTTACAAACGATTTCGGACGTCTAGTAAGGGACCGTACATTTGCAATATGGACTTTCTCACTAACCATACAGCAACTGCTGAAATGTTCCCTTAAGGTATGAAAGGACAGTAGCAGCTGCTTAACTTCTTAAGGGGCAGTGAGTTGCTTGGATGAAAGATGCACAGAGGTGCCCATATTAAACTGCCTGCTTCTCAGTCCCAGTTGCTAATATATGCATATGATTATTCACATTGTATAGAAAACACTTTGAAGTTTCTAAAACCGTTTGAATGATGTCTGTGAGTATAACATAACTCATATGACAGGCAAAAACCTGAGAAGATTTTTAACCAAGATCCTATTGGAATCACAGCGAGATATGGATGTGTGCACTTCCTACTGCTTCCACTGGATACCAACAGTCTGTAGAACTTTGTCTGATGCCTCTACTGTAAAGGGGGGCCAAATGAAAGGAGAATCAGTCAGGTCTGCCATGACCTGACAATGCGCGTTCACATGAGGGAAGTCCATGTAATTCTTCGATTGGAACTTAATTTGAGATTTATGTTAAAAACATTCTAAAGATTGTTTCAATACATCGTTTGAATGTTTCTACTGACTGTTACGGAACTTTTGGACATTGTCAGCCTTTAGTGAACGCGCTTCGTGCTAACGCGCTAACAAAAGTAGCTACTTGGACATAAATGGACATTACCAAACAAAAACATTTCTTGTGAGAGTCCTGGGAGTGCATTCCGACGAAGATCTGCAAAGGTAAGTGAAGATTTATGCTTTTGAGTTTTGTTGACTGTTCAATTTGGCAGTGAACTGTATGGCTTCCTTGTGGCTGAACCCTGTTTTCAGATGATTGAATATTGTGTTTTGCTGTAAAGCTTTTTGAAATCTGACAAAGCGGTTGCATTGAGAACAAGTGTATCTTTAATTATGTAAAACATCTTTCATCAAAGTTCATGACTATTTGTTATTTGACTTGGTTCTCTGCAATTTCTATGGATACGTGAGGCATTTCTGAACATGGTGCCAATGTAAACTGAGGTTTTTGTATATAAATATTAACTTTATTGAACAAAACATGTATTGTGTAACATGAAGTCCTATGAGTGCCATCTGATGAACAAAGGTTAGTGATTAATTTGATCCCTTTCTGCTTTTTGTGACTGATTTTGCGGTGACCTAAATAGTTTCTGGGGATTTCGCTGAAAAGCCTATTTGAAATCGCACACTTTAGTGGGATTAACAAGATTACCTTTAAAATGGTATGAGACACATGTATGAGGAATTTTAATTGTGATGTTTGAATTTGGCGCCCTGCACTTTCACTGGCTGTTATATCGATCCAGTTACCGGAATTTCAGCCATAAGACATTTAACTTACATGGAAAGATCAAGGTGAGGTTTGTCCTTTGGATGATCTAAATATTGTTTGATATCTATTTTCACAATCTTAACAGAAAATATTCACATATGAGTTCTGTTATACTCAGACATCATTCAAACAGATTTAGAATCAGAGTGTTTCCAATTCATATTCTAGCTTTAAGGACTGAGTAGCAGGTAGTTTACTCTTGGCACATTTTTATCCAAGCTATTCAATACTGCCCCCCTGTCCTGATGAAGTTAAACATACTGCATCATGTCACAGGTGTGCATCTACCAAAAGTTAAGCACGATGACAGTCGTGGTCCTGGTGGCCCATGTAACATTAGGGTTGTGGGTTTGAGACCCAGAGGACCAGTGAGAAAAAGTACTAACTACAACATTCAATAACAGACAAAATAGTGTCCACATTTTATTGGCTGCAAACAAATCCTCAATATTTGTGTAGTAACTGAGACTTCATTTAACAGCAACAAAGCTTCCCATGAAGTATTAAGGACAAAGACACTACGGAATAGCATTGCTGCTTTTAATGGATACTCTGGCGAAGCGGCAGGAGCCTCAGGGAGCACACAGAGGGCAAGCTCCTTTCACATAATGCATTGTCCCAGCGCTGTTGACCTGAAGACAAAACCAGAATATTCAGCTGTACACACAGAAGGAAAGTTAAATTAACTAGGAATAAGTTGAATTTGATGACTGATACTGAGTTTACTGTACCTCCAAAGTTGATATGAACACAAGACTCTCTGGCACCAGCACCAGGCCTTCCTTTAGCCCAGTTCTGGTGATCAAAGTCGGAGCCATCACTCCAGAACCACCGCCTGTCCTGAGGGGGGGAAAGTGGGGTTTGAGAATAAAGACTAAATGTAGTCCTTCCTCTACCACCTGAAACCAAACAGTTTAAGCTACCACTACTTCAAAACCCACCGACTGGGACTGTTGCTTGTGTAGAGAAGCTACAGCCTACTCCTCACATTTGCAATCATCCCAACGCATTTCAAAGACTAAAACAAGTCTACAACTTTTGAAGCTAGAATCCCCATACACGTGGTTACAACACTGAATGGAAGAGATTACTTTGATCAAATGTATACTTACCTAGAAACATTTTACATGAGTATAAAGGCCTCCTGAAGTTGACAGTAAAATAATTTAGCAAACTCATCTAGAATGACCTACAGGGTCAATTAGGATTAAGGGCGTTGCTCAAGGGCACATCAGATTTCACGGAGTGAGCTCTGGGATTCAAACAAGCCTTTATTGGCCAACGGCGAGGCTACCTGTCGCATGGCAACTCTTGATATATTATATGGAAACCATTACAATAGCTGTTAAAAAGCAGCAGCTCCTCTTCCTGGGGTCCACAGAAAATGACATTAGAACTACTCAGACAGAACTACATAATCAAATTACAGGTAGCCTACATGCCACATGTCCCGTTTTTAACCAGGTTTGCTGTTCACTTGAGCAATAAGAAATGGAACGGCGTTCCTTGCAATAATGGCTCTATATATCACTGTAGGCTTAATGGTCCCACCTTAACCGAATAAAATCCGCCAATCCAGGTAGGAGGGAAACCAACAGTCTTGACCAAGACCAACGCCTGTAGAAACTGGTCCTCCTCGGAGCTGTGCACAGATGCCAGGTTTGCGCCAAGGTACTTCATAACGTTGGGTACAGACACCAGTTGATCCTCAAGGGACACACAGTACCGCTAGAGAAGAAAGTATTTAACTAGGCAAGTCAATTAAGAACATTATTATCTACAGTAACAGCCAAGCAGTAGATGGGAACAAAGACATTTCATGTATTAGTCAGTCAGCCTTGCTGAGAATTTGTCTTCTGCACTCTAAACCAAATATTGACCATAGCAACTAAATCGTTTTTAAAACTCTTAAAGATACTAGGTTCTCAGTCTTAAGCCATGTCCGGTGGGTTCCAGTATACAGGAGGCACGACTCCACATTAAATATTCAAAATGTATAGAAAATTCCCATCTTTTAAAGGAAATTTCAGTATTTCACATCAGTCATGTGTTGCAGTTTAAGAAAGTATCACCTTTAAGGTAATGTCAAACAGGTCATTTCAACTACACTTCCCCTTCAAATTCACAGTAGATGGTAAGGGTGATACCTCTGCTTCAGGCCAGCTCCTTGTAGTGTTTACAAACATTAAGCAGTGTGATCCATATTTGGTCCAACCGGAAGGACACAAGTCTTCTTCTACAAGTGAATCTGTAAGGAGAAGTTAGCGGTGGCTTTAAAGGCTAGTAGAGAGAGATCTACAAACCAGAGCTACAATAGTATTTGTTGATCAGTCAGTCACCTCTGCTACAACAAATATACAGAACGAGTCAAGAAAAGTAGACTCTTACTTGCATCTCCCAGAGCAAAGGCAGCACTGAGAAGCAGAAGAATGGTCAACATGGTCATGGAGTCTCCTGAGAGAAACAAAGAGTGAAGCCATCAAAACCAGATTCAACTCCACATACAGTAGATTAGAACAGGAATATGTCTGCTTTCCTAAATGCCAACATATTCCCTAAACAGGGCTGAGGAGAATTTCTGGGCAGGTATTTCTCTCCACTCAGAGACAGAAGTAAAAGTTATAATTCCCAAATGTAGAAATGTCACTCATGTTTGGTTATGGCCAAATCTGTCAGAAGACAAGCATTCTGATTGAACAAAATTCAATTCTGCTTCTTTTACTTTCCAACAAAAATAAAAGCAAAGTATAAAATGCTGGCAGGTCAGGCTCAGTGGCTTGTAACACCAGTAGGGAAGGTGAAATGGCCACCAGGAAAGGCTGTGATAACATGTGGTGCTGGAGGGAATACACCACAGCCCAATATTAGACCCATTTATTAATAATATATGCCATTTAGCAGACGCTTTTATCCAAAGCGACTTAGTCATGTGTGCATACATTCTACGTATGGGTGGTCCCGGGACATTCCATTTAAGGGTGAAGGTAAAAACAGCATTTCATAGTTTCTTGTTCACGGAGACGCAGTGCAACCAATCAGAACAGTCTACAGGATTATAGATGTAAGACACATTCTGCTAGCAGGAACCATCATTATACCATGTCTCATCTCACTAGCTGTAACACTTCCCTTACAGTTAAATTAAAGGTCTAATACTGGGCCAGCTGCACCATAACAATACACATGATGAACAGGATATTACACCCCAATGCAGGAAGTTAAAACCCTGGAAAAGTAAATAGCAGGAACTTACTTTAGCCAATCAACAACAGGAACAATAAAGGAACTGGGACACCACAAATGCTGAACAAACCAAGCAGAACAAGCTGCTTATATACCAGAAGAATGGAAGAGGAATTGGTGATGAGCAGAGTGAGTTCAGGTGTGGTGAGTTAGCAGGAAAGGGGCGTGTCCAGAACGTAACTGAGTTTGTGGTCCTGGGTGTTGATAGCTAAGTCTGGCTCACACTAGCTCTGGTCCTGTGTGTTGATAGGGTCTGGTTCACACTAGCTCTGGTCCTGGGTGTAGTTAGGGTCTAGCTCACACTAGCTCTGGTCCTGGGTGTAGTTAGGGTCTAGCTCACACTAGCTCTGGTCCTGGGTGTAGCTAGTGTCTGGCTCACACTAGCTCTGGTCCTGGGTGTAGCTAGGTCTGGCTCACACTAGCTCTGGTCCCGGGGGTAGCTAGGTCTGATAATGATTTGCTCCTACAGTGCATGATGTCAACGTTGTTTTCTGTTAATTATTTGTCTGTGTTAGTAATTTCATTGTATTTCCAGGCCACAATAGTCAACACTTCACAAAACAGTATATTGTTATTCTGAAAGCCGTCATTATAAATACGAATTGGTTCTTAAACTGACTTGCCCAGATAAATAAAGCTTAAATAAAATACATGAATAAAATATGTCGATATATACTCGACACCAAGTCAATACCAGTTTTAACCAGGGGGGGGGGCATGACATCATCTTGGAATGTATTCTCTCCATTATGACAATATAATAATAATAGAACATAATATAGTATAATATTATATTTTGATGGACTTCATAAAGTTACATAGTACCCTATACACTTCCAACTATAATATGATACTACAATATCGTACCCTCCACTCTAACAAGGATTTTGTGTATCAAGAAAGACCATCTACTTTGGGGGGGGGGGTGAACAACTGTCACTATTTACAAATGGAGTCAATCGATCAATCAGTCAATCGATATCAAGTCTGATGAGCATTATAGATATTTCTGTCAATCTGTCAATGTCATTGGTGTGAAAATACAGGGCCCTCCAGCAGAGGGCAGGGCCCTGTTCCATTCTAATGTTCTGATCCAGGTTGACCCATAGAGTTCCATTCTAATGTTCTGATTCTAATGTTCTGATCCAGGTTGACCCATAGAGTTCCATTCTAATGTTCTGATTCTAATGTTCTGATCCAGGTTGACCCATAGAGTTCCATTCTAATGTTCTGATCCAGGTTGACCCATAGAGTTCTATTCTAATGTTCTGATCCAGGTTGACCCATAGAGTTCTATTCTAATGTTCTGATCCAGGTTGACCCATAGAGTTCTATTCTAATGTTCTGATCCAGGTTGACTCATAGAGTTCTATTCTAATGTTCTGATCCAGGTTGACCCATAGAGTTCCATTCTAATGTTCTGATTCTAATGTTCTGATCCAGGTTGACCCATAGAGTTCCATTCTAATGTTCGGATCCAGGTTGACCGATAGAGTTCTATTCTAATGTTCTGATCCAGGTTGACCCATAGAGTTCTATTCTAATGTTCTGATTCTAATATTCTGATCCAGGTTGACCCATTGAGTTCTATTATAATGTTCTGATTCTAATGTTCTGATCCAGGTTGACCCATAGAGTTCTATTCTAATGTTCTGATTCTAATGTTCTGATCCAGGTTGACCCATAGAGTTCCATTCTAATGTTCTGATCCAGGTTGACCCATGGAGTTTCATTCTAATGTTCTGATTCTAATGTTCTGATCATTTTTGACCCATTGAGTTCCATTCTAATGTTGTGATCCAGGTTGACCCATATAGTTCTATTCTAATGTTCTGATCCAGGTTGACCCATAGAGTTCCATTCTAATGTTCTGATTCTAATGTTCTGATCCAGGTTGATCCATAGAGTTCTATTCTAATGTTCTGATTCTAATTTTCTAATCCAGGTTGACCCATAGAGTTCTATTCTAATGTTCTGATCCAGGTTGACCCATAGACTTCTATTCTAATGTTCTGATTCTAATATTCTGATCCAGGTTGACCCATAGAGTTCTATTATAATGTTCTGATTCTAATGTTCTGATCCAGGTTGACCCATAGAGTTCTATTCTAATGTTCTGATTATAATGTTCTGATCCAGGATGACCCATAGAGTTCCATTCTAATGTTCTGATCCAGGTTGACCCATATAGTTCTATTCTAATGTTCTGATCCAGGTTGACCCATAGAGTTCTATTCTAATGTTCTGATCCAGGTTGACCCATAGAGTTCTATTCTAATGTTCTGATCCAGGTTGACCCATAGAGTTCCATTCTAATGTTCTGATCCAGGTTGACCCATAGAGTTCTATTCTAATGTTCTGATCCAGGTTGACCCATAGAGTTCTATTCTAATGTTCTGATCCAGGTTGACCCATAGAGTTCTATTCTAATGTTCTGATCCAGGTTGACCCATAGAGTTCCATTCTAATGTTCTGATCCAGGTTGACCCATAGAGTTCCATTCTAATGTTCTGATTCTAATGTTCTGATCCAGGTTGACCCATAGAGTTCCATTCTAATGTTCTGATCCAGGTTGACCCATGGAGTTTCATTCTAATGTTCTGATTCTAATGTTCTGATCCAGGTTGACCCATAGAGTTCCATTCTAAAGTTGTGATCCAGGTTGTCCCATAGAGTTCTATTCTAATGTTCGGATCCAGGTTGACCGATAGAGTTCCATTCTAATGTTCTGATCCAGGTTGACCCATAGAGTTCCATTCAAATGTTCTGATTCTAATGTTCTGATCCAACTTGACCCATAGAGTTCCATTCTAATGTTCTGATTCTAATGTTCTGATCCAGGTTGACCCATAGAGTTCTATTCTAATGTTCTGATTCTAATGTTCTGATCCAGGTTGACCCATAGAGTTCTATTATAATGTTCTGATTCTAATGTTCTGATCCAGGTTGACCCATAGAGTTCTATTCTAATGTTCTGATTCTAATGTTCTGATCCAGGTTGACCCATAGAGTTCCATTCTAATGTTCTGATCCAGGTTGACCCATGGAGTTTCATTCTAATGTTCTGATTCTAATGTTCTGATCCAGGTTGACCCATAGAGTACCATTCTAATGTTGTGATCCAGGTTGACCCATATAGTTCTATTCTAATGTTCTGATCCAGGTTGACCCATAGAGTTCCATTCTAATGTTCTGATTCTAATGTTCTGATCCAGGTTGATCCATAGAGTTCTATTCTAATGTTCTGATTCTAATTTTCTAATCCAGGTTGACCCATAGAGTTCTATTCTAATGTTCTGATCCAGGTTGACCCATAGACTTCTATTCTAATGTTCTGATTCTAATATTCTGATCCAGGTTGACCATAGAGTTCTATTATAATGTTCTGATTCTAATGTTCTGATCCAGGTTGACCCATAGAGTTCTATTCTAATGTTCTGATTATAATGTTCTGATCCAGGTTGACCCATAGAGTTCCATTCTAATGTTCTGATCCAGGTTGACCCATATAGTTCTATTCTAATGTTCTGATCCAGGTTGACCCATAGAGTTCTATTCTAATGTTCTGATCCAGGTTGACCCATAGAGTTCTATTCTAATGTTCTGATCCAGGTTGACCCATAGAGTTCCATTCTAATGTTCTGATCCAGGTTGACCCATAGAGTTCTATTCTAATGTTCTGATCCAGGTTGACCCATAGAGTTCTTTTCTAATGTTCTGATCCAGGTTGACCCATAGAGTTCCATTCTAATGTTCTGATCCAGGTTGACCCATGGAGTTTCATTCTAATGTTCTGATTCTAATGTTCTGATCCAGGTTGACCCATAGAGTTCCATTCTAATGTTCTGATTCTAATGTTCTGATCCAGGTTGACCCATAGAGTTCCATTCTAATGTTCTGATTCTAATGTTCTGATCCAGGTTGACCCATAGAGTTCCATTCTAATGTTCTGATCCAGGTTGACCCATAGAGTTCCATTCTAATGTTCTGATCCAGGTTGACCCATAGAGTTCCATTCTAATGTTCTGATTCTAATGTTCTGATCCAGGTTGACCCATAGAGTTCTATTCTAATGTTCTGATCCAGGTAGACCCATATAATTCCATTCTAATGTTCTGATTATAATGTTCTGATCCAACTTGACCCATAGAGTTCCATTCTAATGTTCTGATTCTAATGTTCTGATCCAGGTTGACCCATAGAGTTCCATTCTAATGTTCTGATCCAGGTTGACCCATAGAGTTCCATTCTAATGCTCTGATTCTAATGTTCTGATCCAGGTTGACCCATAGAGTTCCATTCTAATGTTCTGATTCTAATGTTCTGATCCAGGTTGACCCATAGAGTTCTATTCTAATGTTCTGATTCTAATGTTCTGATCCAGGTTGACCCATAGAGTTCTATTCTAATGTTCTGATTCTAATATTCTGATCCAGGTTGACCCATAGAGTTCTATTATAATGTTCTGATTCTAATGTTCTGATCCATGTTGACCCATAGAGTTCTATTCTAATGTTTTGATTCTAATGTTCTGATCCAGGTTGACCCATAGAGTTCCAATTAAAGGCACTTCCGGTTGGCACAGGAAGCTATAAGCACACATATCTTGCTTGGGGTATTCTCTTACAGAATCCTGAGTTTTAAGTCTTTAAGTTAAGAATTGACTGATCTACGATCTACACAGGGTTGAATGTAGTCATTTTCACCTTTGAAGGTTATGTACATCAAAACACCTTTTGGGTCAATTTAACCACTTCCGGTTGCTCCAGGAAGCTTAGAATCGACACAGGTAGACCTCATAGTGGTCTGATGGACTGTCATCGAAGACAGGTCATACGATATTCATAACCCACATAGGCTTCAGGTTGAATTTAGGGGTGCAGGCAATGTATTCCTATGGGGAGAGAAGTCAATGCAAACTCTTTGAAGTAAACACCTTCTTTTACCTATTAAGGGTTAATGCTACACGGTCAAGGTTAGTCTTGCATTGATCGGGAGAACCTCAGGTAGGTTCCTGAGGTCGAATTGTGCTTCTCACCTTAACGGTTCTCTCACTGTCACCCAAAAGCAAATGACATTGAGGGCCAGCCTTCATTTTGGGCCTACTTTTCTAATGGTCGCTGTGCTTAGACCGAGCGAGCTACGGTCAAGCGGGGCATCTTGTTGAACTCGGCACGGCCTAGAGAATATGGAAATGCCATTGTAGGCTTTGTGTGTCTTTAAGCACCGCACTTTGTCACTCCATCCTTGCTGTGTGTGTGTTTCTGTGTGTGTGAGAGAGAGCTTTTCTTTGACATCTGTTGGGAGAAATGACTGACTTACAGTTTATGGGGGTTGCCTAATCACACATATGAAGTTTTGAAAAGATCTGACCTTTTTAACCCTTGGAAACTGCCACCGTGACACCATTTAAGGCACTTCCGGTTGGCACAGGAAGCTATAAATAAACTCATATCCTGATTGGGGTATGCCTTTACAGAATCCTGAGTTTTAAGTCTTTACGTTAAGAACTGAGTTATTTACGGAGGGTTTAGTGAGTGTGTGTTATTTCAGAAAATCATAGAAAATCACAGAAATCTCGCAGAGCTCCGCAGCACACTTTAGAAAGATTCGTAAGAACACCCTGCAACTGGATCTGTAACCGTTGAAAAAAAACACCTATCCGTCAACATCACCAATCTGTCATTGTACGATTTCTCTTAAATGATGATAGATAAATGGCTGGTTCTTTTTTTATTGACACCGGAGGCTCCTTGACTTTGACGTGAAGTAGAAAAATAATTTCTCTATTTTCATTTTGGACCTTTAATCCCAGATAAATGGCCATAACTCAAAAACCGTTGAGGCCTAGACGCCATCTTGTTCGGGGCCAACTGCCCATTATGCCGAACCTACGCTCACCGAGTTTCGGCTTCGAAATATTTTACGTTTTCGAGATAAGACCCCGTCGTGAATCGTGATGTTTTGTCCAATAGCAATATGATTGCTTATGCCCTCTTGTGGGAATTTCCGGGACAGCGGAAAAATGACCAAAACTTGATTATTTTTGTAAAACGGAAACCGAATGTCCGACAAAGTTCATTTGATGACTTCCCGGTAGGTCCGGCCCTGCCGCTCGGCCCAACGCCACGCGTGAATTTTACAAACGATTTCGGACGTCTAGTAAGGGACCGTACATTTGCAATATGGACTTTCTCACTAACCATACAGCAACTGCCGAAATGTTCCCTTAAGGTATGAAAGGACAGTAGCAGCTGCTTAACTTCTTAAGGGGCAGTGAGTTGCTTGGATGAAAGATGCAGAGGTGCCCATATTAAACTGCCTGCTTCTCAGTCCCAGTTGCTAATATATGCATATGATTATTCACATTGTATAGAAAACACTTTGAAGTTTCTAAAACCATTTGAATGATGTCTGTGAGTATAACATAACTCATATGGCAGGCAAAAACCTGAGAAGATTTTTAACCAAGATCCTATTGGAATCACAGCGAGATATGGATGTGTGCACTTCCTACTGCTTCCACTGGATACCAACAGTCTGTAGAACTTTGTCTGATGCCTCTACTGTAAAGGGGGGCCAAATGAAAGGAGAATCAGTCAGGTCTGCCATGACCTGACAATGCGCGTTCACATGAGGGAGCTGTTCCATCGCTCATCTGAAGTCCATGTAATTCTCCGATTGGAACTTAATTTGAGATTTGTTAAAAACATTCTAAAGATTGTTTCAATACATCGTTTGACATGTTTGACTGTTACGGAACTTTTGGACATTGGCAGCCTTTAGTGAACGCGCTTCGTGCTAACGCGCTAACAAAAGTAGCTACTTGGACATAAATGGACATTACCGAACAAAACAGACATTTCTTGTGAGAGTCCTGGGAGTGCATTCCGACAAAGATCAGCAAAGGTAAGTGAAGATTTATGCTTTATGAGTTTTGTTGACTGCACAATTTGGCAGTGAACTGTATGGCTTCCTTTTGTGGCTGAACCCCGTTTTCAGATGATTGAATATTGTGTTTTGCTGTAAAGCTTTTTGAAATCTGACAAAGCGGTTGCATTAAGAACAAGTGTATCTTTAGTTCTATGTAAAACATGTATCGTTCATCAAAGTTCATGACTATTATGTTATTTGACTTGGTTCTCTGCAATTTCTATGGACATTGGAGGCATTTCTGAACATGGTGCCAATGTAAACTGAGGTTTTTGTATATAAATATTAACTTTATTGAACAAAACATGTATTATGTAACAAGTCCTATGAGTGCCATCTGATAATCAAAGTTAGTGATTCATTTGATCCCTTTCTGCTTTTTGTGACTGATTTTGCGGTGACCTAAATAGTTTCTGGGGATTTCACTGAAAAGCCTATTTGAAATCGCACACTTTAGTGGGATTAACAAGATTACCTTTAAAATGGTATGAGACACATGTATGAGGAATTTTAATTGTGATGTTTGAATTTGGCGCCCTGCACTTTCACTGGCTGTTATATCGATCCAGTTACCGGAATTTCAGCCATAAGACATTTAACTTACATGGAAAGATCAAGGTGAGGTTTGTCCTTTGGATGATCTAAATATTGTTTGATATCTATTTTCACAATCTTAACAGAAATATATGAGTATATGAGTTATCACATATGAGTTCTGTTATACTCAGACATCATTCAAACAGATTTAGAATCAGAGTGTTTCCAATTCATATTCTAGCTTTAAGGACTGAGTAGCAGGTAGTTTACTCTTGGCACATTTTTATCCAAGCTATTCAATACTGCCCCCCTGTCCTGATGAAGTTAAACATACTGCATCATGTCACAGGTGTGCATCTACCAAAAGTTAAGCACGATGACAGTCGTGGTCCTGGTGGCCCATGTAACATTAGGGTTGTGGGTTTGAGACCCAGAGGACCAGTGAGAAAAAGTACTAACTACAACATTCAATAACAGACAAAATAGTGTCCACATTTTATTGGCTGCAAACAAATCCTCAATATTTGTGTAGTAACTGAGACTTCATTTAACAGCAACAAAGCTTCCCATGAAGTATTAAGGACAAAGACACTACGGAATAGCATTGCTGCTTTTAATGGATACTCTGGCGAAGCGGCAGGAGCCTCAGGGAGCACACAGAGGGCAAGCTCCTTTCACATAATGCATTGTCCCAGCGCTGTTGACCTGAAGACAAAACCAGAATATTCAGCTGTACACACAGAAGGAAAGTTAAATTAACTAGGAATAAGTTGAATTTGATGACTGATACTGAGTTTACTGTACCTCCAAAGTTGATATGAACACAAGACTCTCTGGCACCAGCACCAGGCCTTCCTTTAGCCCAGTTCTGGTGATCAAAGTCGGAGCCATCACTCCAGAACCACCGCCTGTCCTGAGGGGGGGAAAGTGGGGTTTGAGAATAAAGACTAAATGTAGTCCTTCCTCTACCACCTGAAACCAAACAGTTTAAGCTACCACTACTTCAAAACCCACTGACTGGGACTGTTGCTTGTGTAGAGAAGCTACAGCCTACTCCTCACATTTGCAATCATCCCAACGCATTTCAAAGACTAAAACAAGTCTACAACTTTTGAAGCTAGAATCCCCATACACGTGGTTACAACACTGAATGGAAGAGATTACTTTGATCAAATGTATACTTACCTAGAAACATTTTACATGAGTATAAAGGCCTCCTGAAGTTGACAGTAAAATAATTTAGCAGACTCATCTAGAATGACCTACAGGGTCAATTAGGATTAAGGGCGTTGCTCAAGGGCACATCAGATTTCACGGAGTGAGCTCTGGGATTCAAACAAGCCTTTATTGGCCAACGGCGAGGCTACCTGTCGCATGGCAACTCTTGATATATTATATGGAAACCATTACAATAGCTGTTAAAAAGCAGCAGCTCCTCTTCCTGGGGTCCACAGAAAATGACATTAGAACTACTCAGACAGAACTACATAATCAAATTACAGGTAGCCTACATGCCACATGTCCCGTTTTTAACCAGGTTTGCTGTTCACTTGAGCAAGATGAGATGGAACGGGGTTCCTTGCAATAATGGCTCTATATGTCACTGTAGGCTTAATGGTCCCACCTTAACCGAATAAAATTCGCCAATCCAGGTAGGAGGGAAACCAACAGTCTTGACCAAGACCAACGCCTGTAGAAACTGGTCCTCCTCGGAGCTGTGCACAGATGCCAGGTTTGCGCCAAGGTACTTCATAACGTTGGGTACAGACACCAGTTGATCCTCAAGGGACACACAGTACCGCTAGAGAAGAAAGTATTTAACTAGGCAAGTCAATTAAGAACATTATTATCTACAGTAACAGCCAAGCAGTAGATGGGAACAAAGACATTTCATGTATTAGTCAGTCAGCCTTGCTGAGAATTTGTCTTCTGCACTCTAAACCAAATATCGACCATAGCAACTAAATCATTTTTAAAACTCTTAAAGATACTAGGTTCTCAGTCTTAAGCCGTGTCCGGTGGGTTCCAGTATACAGAAGGCACGACTCCACATTAAATATTCAAAATGTATAGAAAATTCCCATCTTTTAAAGGAAATTTCAGTATTTCACATCAGTCATGTGTTGCAGTTTAAGAAAGTATCACCTTTAAGGTAATGTCAAAGACCTAATTTCAACTACACTTCCCCTTCAAATTCACAGAAGATGGTAAGGGTGATACCTCTGCTTCAGGCCAGCTCCTTGTAGTGTTTACAAACATTAAACAGCTTGATCCATATTTGGTCCAACCGGAAGGACACAAGTCTTCTTCTAGCAATGCATCTGTAAGGAGAAGTTAGCGGTGGCTTTAAAGGCTAGTAGAGAGAGATCTACAAACCAGAGCTACAATAGTATTTGTTGATCAGTCAGTCACCTCTGCTACAACAAATATACAGAACGAGTCAAGAAAAGTAGACTCTTACTTGCATCTCCCAGAGCAAAGGCAGCACTGAGAAGCAGAAGACTGGTCAACATGGTCATGGAGTCTCCTGAGAGAAACAAAGTGAAGCCATCAAAACCAGATTCAACTCCACATACAGTAGATTAGATCAGGAATATGTCTGCTTTCCTAAATGCCAACATATTCTCTAAACAGGGCTGAGGAGAATTTCTGGGCAGGTATTTCTCTCCACTCAGACAGAAGTAAAAGTTATAATTCCCAAATGTAGAAATGTCACTCATGTTTGGTTATGGCCAAATCTGTCAGAAGACAAGCATTATGATTGAACAAAGTTAAATTCTGCTTCTTTTACTTTCCAACAAAAATAAAAGCAAAGTATAAAATGCTGGCAGGTCAGGCTCAGTGGCTTGTAACACCAGTAGGTAAGGCTCAGTGGCTTGTAACACCAGTAGGTAAGGCTTAGTGGCTTGTAACACCAGTAGGTAAGGTGAAATGGCCACCAGGAAAGGCTGTGATAACATGTGGTGCTGGAGGGAATACACCACAGCCCAATATTAGACCCATTTATTAATAATATATGCCATTTTGCAGACGCTTTTATCCAAAGCGACTTAGTCATGTGTGCATACATTCTACGTATGGGTGGTCCCGGGACATTCCATTTAAGGGTGAAGGTAAAAACAGCATTTCATAGTTTCTTGTTCACGGAGACGCAGTGCAACCAATCAGAACAGTCTACAGGATTATAGATGTAAGACACATTCTGCTAGCAGGAACCATCATTATACCATGTCTCATCTCACTAGCTGTAACACTTCCCTTACAGTTAAATTAAAGGTCTAATACTGGGTCAGCTGCACCATAACAATACACATGATGAACAGGATATTACACCCCAATACAGGAAGTTAAAACCCTGGAAAAGTTACAATAGCAGGAACTTACTTTAGCCAATCAACAACAGGAACAATAAAGGAACTGGGACACCACAAATGCTGAACAACCCAAGCAGAACAAGCTGCTTATATACCAGAAGAATGGAAGAGGAATTGATGATGAGCAGAGTGAGTTCAGGTGTGGTGAGTTAGCAGGAAAGGGGCGTGTCCAGAACATAACTGTGAGTTTGTGGTCCTGTGTGTTGATAGCTAAGTCTGTCTCACACTAGCTCTGGTCCTGTGTGTTGATAGGGTCTGGTTCACACTAGCTCTGGTCCTGGGTGTAGTTAGGGTCTGGCTCACACTAGCTCTGGTCCTGGGTGTAGTTAGGGTCTAGCTCACACTAGCTCTGGTCCTGGGTGTAGTTAGGGTCTAGCTCACACTAGCTCTGGTCCTGGGTGTAGTTAGGGTCTAGCTCACACTAGCTCTGGTCCTGGGTATAGTTAGGGTCTGGCTCACACTAGCTCTGGTCCTGGGTGTAGCTAGGTCTGGCTCACACTAGCTCTGGTCCTGTGTGTTGATAGGGTCTGGTTCACACTAGCTCTGGTCCTGGGTGTAGTTAGGGTCTAGCTCACACTAGCTCTGGTCCTGGGTATAGTTAGGGTCTGGCTCACACTAGCTCTGGTCCTGGGTGTAGCTAGTGTCTGGCTCACACTAGCTCTGGTCCTGTGTGTTGATAGGGTCTGGTTCACACTAGCTCTGGTCCTGGGTGTAGTTAGGGTCTAGCTCACACTAGCTCTGGTCCTGGGTGTAGCTAGTGTCTGGCTCACACTAGCTCTGGTCCTGGGTGTAGCTAGGTCTGGCTCACACTAGCTCTGGTCCTGTGTGTTGATAGGGTCTGGTTCACACTAGCTCTGGTCCTGGGTGTAGTTAGGGTCTAGCTCACACTAGCTCTGGTCCTGGGTGTAGCTAGTGTCTGGCTCACACTAGCTCTGGTCCTGGGTGTAGCTAGGTCTGGCTCACACTAGCTCTGGTCCCGGGGGTAGCTAGGTCTGATAATGATTTGCTCCTACAGTGCATGATGTCAACGTTGTTTTCTGTTAATTATTTGTCTGTGTTAGTAATTTCATTGTATTTCCAGGCCACAATAGTCAACACTTCACAAAACAGTATATTGTTATTCTGAAAGCCGTCATTATAAATACGAATTGGTTCTTAAACTGACTTGCCCAGATAAATAAAGCTTAAATAAAATACATGAATAAAATATGTCGATATATACTCGACACCAAGTCAATACCAGTTTTAACCAGGGGGGGGGGGGGGGGCATGACATCATCTTGGAATGTATTCTCTCCATTATGACAATATAATAATAATAGAACATAATATAGTATAATATTATATTTTGATGGACTTCATAAAGTTACATAGTACCCTATACACTTCCAACTATAATATGATACTACAATATCGTACCCTCCACTCTAACAAGGATTTTGTGTATCAAGAAAGACCATCTACTTTGGGGCGGGGGGGGGGGGTGAACAACTGTCACTATTTACAAATGGAGTCAATCGATCAATCAGTCAATCGATATCAAGTCTGATGAGCATTATAGATATATCTGTCAATCTGTCAATGTCATTGGTGTGAAAATACAGGGCCCTCCAGCAGAGGGCAGGGCCCTGTTCCATTCTAATGTTCTGATCGAGGTTGACCCATAGAGTTCCATTCTAATGTTCTGATTCTAATGTTCTGATCCAGGTTGACCCATAGAGTTCCATTCTAATGTTCTGATTCTAATGTTCTGATCCAGGTTGACCCATAGAGTTCTATTCTAATGTTCTGATTCTAATGTTCTGATCCAGGTTGACCCATAGAGTTCTATTATAATGTTCTGATTCTAATGTTCTGATCCAGGTTGACCCATATAGTTCTATTCTAATGTTCTGATTCTAATGTTCTGATCCAGGTTGACCCATAGAGTTCCATTCTAATGTTCTGATCCAGGTTGACCCATAGAGTTCCATTCTAATGTTCTGATCCAGGTTGACCCATAGAGTTCCATTCTAATGTTCTGATTCCAATGTTCTGATCCAGGTTGACCCATAGAGTTCCATTCTAATGTTCTGATTCTAATGTTCTGATCCAGGTTGACCCATATAGTTCTATTCTAATGTTCTGATCCAGGTTGACCCATAGAGTTCTATTCTAATGTTCTGATCCAGGTTGACCCATAGAGTTCCATTCTAATGTTCTGATCCAGGTTGACCCATAGAGTTCCATTCTAATGTTCTGATCCAGGTTGACCCATAGAGTTCCATTCTAATGTTCTGATTCTAATGTTCTGATCCAGGTTGACCCATAGAGTTCTATTCTAATGTTCTGATCCAGGTAGACCCATATAATTCCATTCTAATGTTCTGATTATAATGTTCTGATCCAGGTTGACCCATAGAGTTCCATTCTAATGTTCTGATCCAGGTTGACCCATAGAGTTCTATTCTAATGTTCTGATCCAGGTTGACCCATAGAGTTCCATTCTAATGTTCTGATCCAGGTTGACCCATAGAGTTCCATTCTAATGTTCTGATCCAGGTTGACCCATAGAGTTCCATTCTAATGTTCTGATCCAGGTTGACCCATATAGTTCCATTCTAATGTTCTGATCCAGGTTGACCCATAGAGTTCCATTCTAATGTTCTGATCCAGGTTGACCCATAGAGTTCCATTCTAATGTTCTGATTCCAATGTTCTGATCCAGGTTGACCCATAGAGTTCCATTCTAATGTTCTGATTCTAATGTTCTGATCCAGGTTGACCCATAGAGTTCTATTCTAATGTTCTGATTCCAATGTTCTGATCCAGGTTGACCCATAGAGTTCCATTCTAATGTTCTGATTCTAATGTTCTGATCCAGGTTGACCCATAGAGTTCTATTCTAATGTTCTGATCCAGGTTGACCCATAGAGTTCCATTCTAATGTTCTGATCCAGGTTGACCCATAGAGTTCCATTCTAAGGTTCTGATCCAGGTTGACCCATAGAGTTCCATTCTAATGTTCTGATTCTAATGTTCTGATCCAGGTTGACCCATAGAGTTCTATTCTAATGTTCTGATCCAGGTAGACCCATATAATTCCATTCTAATGTTCTGATTATAATGTTCTGATCCAGGTTGACCCAAAGAGTTCCATTCTAATGTTCTGATCCAGGTTGACCCATAGAGTTCTATTCTAATGTTCTGATCCAGGTTGACCCATAGAGTTCCATTCTAATGTTCTGATCCAGGTTGACCCATAGAGTTCCATTCTAATGTTCTGATCCAGGTTGACCCATAGAGTTCCATTCTAATGTTCTGATCCAGGTTGACCCATAGAGTTCCATTCTAATGTTCGGATCCAGGTTGACCGATAGAGTTCCATTCTAATGTTCTGATCCAGGTTGACCCATAGAGTTCCATTCAAATGTTATGATTCTAATGTTCTGATCCAACTTGACCCATAGAGTTCCATTCTAATGTTCTGATTCTAATGTTCTGATCCAGGTTGACACATAGAGTTCCATTCTAATGTTCTGATCCAGGTTGACCCATAGAGTTCCATGCTAATGATCTGATCCAGGTTGACCCATAGAGTTCCATTCTAATGTTCTGATCCAGGTTGACCCATAGAGTTCCATTCTAATGTTCTGATCGAGGTTGACCCATAGAGTTCCATTCTAATGTTCTGATTCTAATGTTCTGATCCAGGTTGACCCATAGAGTTCCATTCTAATGTTCTGATTCTAATGTTCTGATCCAGGTTGACCCATAGAGTTCTATTCTAATGTTCTGATTCTAATGTTCTGATCCAGGTTGACCCATAGAGTTCTATTCTATTGTCTCAGCCTCCAGTATTTATGCTGCAGTAGTTTATGTGTCGGGGGGCTAGGGTCAGTTTGTTTATCTGGAGTACTTCTCCTGTCCTATTCGGTGTCCTGTGTAAATCTAAGTGTGCGTTCTCTAATTCTCTCCTTCTCTCTTTCTTTCTCTCTCTCGGAGGACCTGAGCCCTAGAACCATGCCCCAGGACTACCTGACATGATGACTCCTTGCTGTCCCCAGTCCACCTGGCCATGCTGCTGCTCCAGTTTCAACTGGCCTGGGCCCTAGGACCATGTCCCAGGACTACCTGACATGAGGACTCCTTGCTGTCCCCAGTCCACCTGGCCATGCTCCTGCTCCAGTTTCAACTGTTCTGCCTTACTATTATTCAACCATGCTGGTCATTTATGAACATTTGAACATCTTGGCCACGTTCTGTTATAATCTCCACCCGGCACAGCCAGAAGAGGACTGGCCACCCCACATATGCTCTCTCTAATTCTCTCTTTCTTTCTCTCTCTCGGAGGACCTGAGCCCTAGGACCGTGCCCCAGGACTACCTGACATGATGGCTCCTTGCTGTCCCCAGTCCACCTGACTGTGCTGCTGCTCCAGTTTCAACTGTTCTGCCTTATTATTATTTGACCATGCTGGTCATTTATGAACATTTGAACATCTTGGTCATGTTCTGTTATAATCTCTACCCGGCACAGCCAGAAGAGGACTGGCCACCCCACATAGCCCGGTTCCTCTCTAGGTTTCTTCCTAGGTTTTGGCCTTTCTAGGGAGTTTTTCCTAGCCACCGTGCTTTTACACCTGCATTGTTTGCTGTTTGGGGTTTTAGGCTGGGTTTCTGTACAGCACTTTGAGATATCAGCTGATGTACGAAGGGCTATATAAATAAATTTGATTTGATTTGATTTGATATTATAATGTTCTGATTCTAATGTTCTGATCCAGGTTGACCCATATAGTTCTATTCTAATGTTCTGATTCTAATGTTCTGATCCAGGTTGACCCATAGAGTTCCATTCTAATGTTCTGATCCAGGTTGACCCATAGAGTTCCATTCTAATGTTCTGATCCAGGTTGACCCATAGAGTTCCATTCTAATGTTCTGATTCCAATGTTCTGATCCAGGTTGACCCATAGAGTTCCATTCTAATGTTCTGATTCTAATGTTCTGATCCAGGTTGACCCATATAGTTCTATTCTAATGTTCTGATCCAGGTTGACCCATAGAGTTCTATTCTAATGTTCTGATCCAGGTTAACCCATAGAGTTCCATTCTAATGTTCTGATCCAGGTTGACCCATAGAGTTCCATTCTAATGTTCTGATTCTAATGTTCTGATCCAGGTTGACCCATAGAGTTCTATTCTAATGTTCTGATCCAGGTTGACCCATAGAGTTCCATTCTAATGTTCTGATCCAGGTTGACCCATAGAGTTCCATTCTAAGGTTCTGATCCAGGTTGACCCATAGAGTTCCATTCTAATGTTCTGATTCTAATGTTCTGATCCAGGTTGACCCATAGAGTTCTATTCTAATGTTCTGATCCAGGTAGACCCATATAATTCCATTCTAATGTTCTGATTATAATGTTCTGATCCAGGTTGACCCAAAGAGTTCCATTCTAATGTTCTGATCCAGGTTGACCCATAGAGTTCTATTCTAATGTTCTGATCCAGGTTGACCCGTAGAGTTCCATTCTAATGTTCTGATCCAGGTTGACCCATAGAGTTCCATTCTAATGTTCTGAT
>NC_060193.1:3754648-3764648 GCF_021184085.1 Oncorhynchus gorbuscha
ACCATATCTCCTCAAACATCTCCACACATTTGATCATTTTATAGAACTCAAACTCAACCCTAAGGCGCGCAGAGACCATCCCATGAAACAGTAGTAAAGGGTCTGTTATCCCCCACCTTTGACCCTGTTCCTCCTTGTTAGCCAAATAGCTAACTTTGCCTGAGCAAACAGAAAATTCAACAAAACACATTTTTCTTTCTCCTTACTCGAATACCTGTATCCCATTATAAACATCCCAACAGCAAAAACCACCCCCAACCTGTCACACAGACATTCCAACAGAGACATTAATGGCATTAACCTGGTGCACACAGAAAACACATGAATTACAGTTTCTTTCATTTGACAGAAAGGACACCCCTGCCCAATTCCCGGATCAACCCGTGCCAACCAGCTGTTAGTGGCCAGGGCTCCATGAAGAACCCTCCACTGGAGGTCCCCTGACCTCTTTGGTACTGGGGGTTTGTAGAGCGCCCTCCATCTAAAACCCACCATACTCTCCGCCCCACATACCCCCTGCCACTGATGTGCCTTCACTCCTGTTAGGCTTCTAATGCTCCTAACCTTAACGTAGAGGTTGTAGAGGGCTTTACCTCCCACCCCCTCAAACTCCCCCAGGCTCGGAGTGTTAAAATCTAACAAGTCCTCCAGACCCCCTTGCCAGTCTCCAGTCTCTGCCGTCACCTGCAGTGGCGGGAACATTGGTGGTCCCTCTCCCTTTGGCCTCTCAAACACCCCCCTTACCGGCTCAGACAGTGCCTCCTGGACCTCCTCCAGGAATCTCTCCAGCAGCCTAAGAGACGTTATTCCTGTTTGTTGCGCCAAGACCTCCGGGGTTTTCAACCCCTCCTCTCCCAGCAGTCTCAGGTCACCCAGCCTTTGTAAACCCCCTGCCATCAGTTGCCTCTGCAGGGTGGCCGACTGAACCGATCTCAAAGGGATGGCTGGGTTGTGGAAGATAGGCTCCTCCCACACCCACTGCCCAGGCTCCACACCCCCTTCTCGTGTGGACCTTAGCAGCTGCCAGGCCCTCAGCACCGCAGAGTAAAACTCTGAGAGACCTGCTGTACTCAGCCTCTCCAGCTTCATGAGGAACAGCTGCCGGTCCAACCCTAATCCGCCAGCTCTCCTCAGCAGCTCGCATGCTGGTTCCCTCCAGCCAACATCAGTGTGGTACAGCAGTCTCTGCTCCGCCTTTAGTCGGAAAGCAGCCATCCTGCTCTCCAGTTCCACCAGGCCCTGTCCTCCTTCGTGGACGGTCATGTACAAAACTGCTGCCTTCAGCCAGTGATGTCCCGACCAAAAGAAGTCCACCAGCTTGCGTTGCAGGTCTGCAAGCAGACCGGCGGGGGGGGGGTTGAGGACAGCCAGTTTATGCCACAAGGAAGATGGCACCAGGTTGTTGATTATCAGCACCCTCCCTCTATATGACACTTGGGAGAGGAGCCACCTCCACCTGGCCAGTCTTGACACCACTGCCTGTGACAGCCCCTCCCAGTTCTTGCTGACCCACCTCTCCGAGCCCAACACTTTAAGCCCTTCACAACCCCACTGTAAACCCCCTGGAAGCAGAGGAGGAGCCCTATCCCCCCATGCCCCACATAACAGAGCTTTGCTCTTTCCCCAGTTTACCTTAGCTGATGAAGCTCCCTCGTACACCTTCAGACTGGTCTCTAGTTCCTGCATATCTTGCCCATCCCTGACCATCACAGAAACATCATCTGCATATGCTGAGATAGCTATTCCTGTCACCACATCCATGCCTGTCCAGGACACTCCCCGCAGTCTCCTGCGTAGCAGTTCTAAAAAAGGCTCAATGGCTAGTGTGTACAGCTGCCCAGATAGAGGGCATCCTTGTCTAATGCCCCGTCTCACCCAGACTGGCCTACTGAGCCCCCCTCCCACCTTAACCATACATGACGCCCCAGCATACAACAGCTTCACACAGGTCACAAAACTCTTCCCAAACCCAAACACAGTCATCACATTAAACAGATATTCATGATCCACTCTATCAAAAGCCTTCTCTTGATCTAAAGAGACCAGTCCAAAGTTCACATTAGAACCTCTCGACAAGTCCAACATGTCCCTAATCAAGAACAAGTTGTCCGTGATTGAGCGTCCCGGTACACAATATGTCTGGTCCTTGTGTATTATCCAGATGGGACTTCAGTTTGTTAGAGAGGACCTTGGCAAAAATCTTGTAGTCCGCACAGAGTAATGCCACAGGCCTCCAGTTCTTAAGTTCACACAAGTCCCCTTTTTTGGGCAGGGGAGTCAGAGCCGCCCGACGGCAGCTCATCGGCAACTCTCCTACCCCGACGCATTCACGCAACACGCAAAAGAAATCCTGTCGACCCCGGGTGCACGACCGGGGGACATCTGGGTTACTGCCTCTGCCAGTTCATGTGACAACAGAGGAATGTCCATTTCATTCCTCTGTGCCCGAGAGAGCTTAGGGAGTCCTGCGAACAAGACCTGAGCACACATAGGATCACACATTTCTGCCCTATACAATTCAGTATAAAACTCCACAGTCCGCTCCCGCATCTCCCCCACCACAGAGGTCACCCGCCCATCAGACAGCCGTAGACAATGCATACCCTTGGCTTCACTGCTCTGTCTTTCCAAACCAAAGAAGAAGGAGCTGGGAGCATCCATCTCCTTGAGCATGGAGAACCTAGCTCTTACAAGTGCTCCCTTTGCTTTAACCTGGAAAAAACTGCCCAGGTCCCTACGTAAATTCAGCTAAATTAGCCTGGAGGCCTACATTGTCTTGCCCCACCATCTCTACCTCCATCTCACTAATACACCGCTCTAGTTCCCCCAATACTCTCCTAGCCTCTGAGGATGAGAGAGCTGTGTACTGTTGACAGAAAAGCCGAATTTCCACTTTCCCCACATCGCACCATTGACTCAGAGACATACTCCGCTCTTCGCTGCCCCCATCTTTCCCAAAAAGTCTGGAAACCTGAGCAAAAAGTGGCATCTTGTAAGAGCTTTACATTGAACTTCCAATAAGATGCCTGCCGGGGCCCTGGTGAAATAGACAGCCGAGCCATGGTTATGTGGTGATCCGAAAACCCCACTGGGAGAATGGTAGCACCCAGCAGCCTATTGCTCTGATTCCTGGACATGTAAAAACGATCAAGTCGAGCTGCACTCACCCTAGCCCCAAAAACCTTCACCCACGTATACTGTCTTGTGTTTGGATGTTTAGTTCTCCAAACATCCACTAGGTCAAACTGATTAAAGATGTCCCTTAACACTCCCACTGACACTGAATGAGGCTCTTCCCCATTTCTGTCTTTTGTAAAATCCATTGTACAGTTCCAGTCACCTCCGTTCACCAGCGTCTCCTCAGGCGCTACTTGTGAGAGTTCCTGTCTCCCAAATAGAACCCCTCTTTCTCTCCCTGTGTTAGGCGCATACACATTTATAAAGACAAAACACATGTTGTTAATTTCTGCTTTAACAACAAGCAACCTACCCCTACACACCTCCTTTGAGGAGCAAATTTTTACAGCCAGACCCGGTGCAAAAAAGGACTGCCACCCCTGCACTTGTCATGTTTTGTCTTATATTGTCTTGTCATTTTGCTTTTCCTTCTGTTCGTTTTCCCCCTGCTGGTCTTTTTAGGTTCGTTCCCCTTTTTTCTCTCTCCCTCTCTCTCTCTCTTCTCTCTATCGTTCCGTTCCTGCTCCCAGCTGTTCCTATTCCCCTAATCAATCATTTAGTCTTCCCACACCTGTTCCCTATCTTTTCCCCTGATTAGAGTCCCTATTTCTCCCCTTGTTTTCCGTTTCTGTCCTGTCGGATCCTTGTATATTGTTCACCGTGCTGTGTCTTTGTATCGCCCTGTCGTGTCGTGTTTCCCTCAGATGCTGCGTGGTGAGCAGGTGTCTGAGTCTGCTACGGTCAAGTGCCTTCCCGAGGCAACCTGCAGTTTATGATCGAGTCTCCAGTCTGTTCTCGTCATTACGAGTGGAATTGTTCTTTATGCTTTATTTACCGCTCCGATTTGTCTAGGAGTATTGAAGATTTACTTTACTGGATTAAAGACTCTGTTTTCGCCAAGTCGCTTTTGGGTCCTCATTCACCTGCATAACAGCACTAAGATTTGTCCCATGGCTCAACACACTTGCCCCTTTCCACCAGAGCCCCCAATCAACTTCATTCACCACATCACTATGTGTCTCCTGCAGAAACAACACCTGTACTTGTTTATGTTTTACATATTCACTCAACACACTCCTCTTTCCCGCATCTCTGGCGCCATTTATATTGAGAGAGCCTACCCGAAGAGTCTCCATAAGAAGTGGGAGAAAAGCCAGCAGAGAAATAGACCAATAGCAAAGCTCAAAAAAGCCCCAGTGTCAGTAAGAAATTAAACATTTAAACAGTGTATGAAGGTAAACCTTTACGCACTGTTGTGACCCAGTTCCTCAACCTAAACCGTTTCCTGGGTGAGAGGACACCATGCCCCTCATCTCTCATAGCATGTTGTACTGATCTTACAAACTTTCTAGGATCAGGAAAAAAAGTCTCAAGATTAACCTTTTTCCCCTTAGTCTCATTCGGGAACCTTGTCAGTTCTCTCAACGTGTACTCAGACCCCTCTGGTTGACTGGCTGTCAGCTCCGGGCCAATTGAAGAGGAGTCTGAAAAAAATAACTCCTCATCCTCTTCCTCAGACTCACTTTCCTCCTTTTCTCTATCTCCCACCCTGACCACCGGCCATTTCTCTCTGGTTAGGGCCTCACCCACAGCAACAGGAAACATTTCCATGGTGCCTTTGTCCACACCCTTTTTCTTTTTCCTCTTGACACCCTCCTCCTCCCCCCCTAATCTCTTACACTTCCCCACTATACTCTCCTCATCCACTAGAATAACCTGACTAGACGCAGTATCATCTGCACCACCCTCCATAGCATGACTAGGGCCAGCCTCAGCTACACCACCATCTCTAGCCTGACTAGACCCAGCCTCTGCTTCTCCACCATCTCTAGCCTGACTAGACCCAGCCTCCACTACCCTACCATCTCTAGCCTGACTAGACCCAGCCTCTGCTTCTCCACCATCTCTAGCCTGACTAGACCCAGCCTCTACTACCCTACCATCTCTAGCCTGACTAGGCCCAGCCTCATCTACACCACCAACTCTAGACTGTCTAGGCCCAGCCTCAGCTACCCCACCATCTCTAGCCTGACTAGACCCAGCCTCTGCTTCCCCACCATCTCTAGCCTGACTAGACCCAGCCTCCACTACCCTACCATCTCTAGCCTGACTAGGCCCAGCCTCATCTACACCACCATCTCTAGACTGACTAGGCCCAGCCTCTGCTGTCTGCATCTCCTTACCCCCTGCATTTTGACCTCGATTTCCCCCACCTTGTCTATGGCCTTTATGTGGGCACGCAAAGCTCTTGTGCCCCAAATCCCCACATTCAAAACACCGTAGACTATCTGTGCTGGCACAACCTGCATAGAGCCCCTCCCCATGCCTCACTTTAAAATGCACATTTAGCTGTTGCTCATTATTGTTCAGAAACATAAACACTTGCCTCCTGAATGAAACAACGTGCTTAACGGCATCTGCCTGAAAACCTGCTGACAGTACACGGAAACCGCTAGCAAACTTACCAAAATGACTCAGCTCTTTCCTAATTTGATCATCCGTAATAAACGGAGGCAAATTTGCCACTTCAACTCTTGTTGAAGGGGTAGAAGAGGTGAAATTGACACCAACACATCCCTTACAAATATGTTCACCGACCGCGAGCAGAACCTCCTCCACCTCAACTCTGTTCTCAGGAACACACCTGAATCCATGCCGTATCGACAGCGTCTCCTCCTCGCTGGGCTGAGAAGCCATTGCGCACACCACACCTTCCAACCCCCAGGAAAGTTACTCTGTCCTCTTCCACCCTAACTTTGAAAAAAAACTTTGGATACCGCTAAAAACAAATATTGCATTAACCCTCCACCATAGAAAATAACATGTAAAGAAAAGAATCAAGAAAGTTAGTTAGGATAGAGCTTTCCACACCAAACACTCAAACTCCAAAAAACACCCATCATGCACCGAGAGAGAGAGAGAGAGAGAGAGAGAGAGAGAGAGAGAGAGAGAGAGAGAGAGAGAGAGAGAGAGAGAGAGAGAGAGACAGAGAGACAGAGAGAGAGAGAGAGAGAGAGAGAGAGAGAGAGAGAGAGAGAGAGAGAGAGAGAGAGACAGGGACAGAGACAGGGACAGAGACAGAGACAGAGACAGAGACAGAGACAGAGACAGAGACAGAGACAGAGACAGAGACAGAGACAGAGACAGAGAGGGTGGTGGGTAAAGAAGGTAATGTATCTGTATTTCGTGGTGCTCCTAAAACCATTCAGTAGACAGTATTCTGTACCTACAGACACCTGGACTCCGTCAGAGTTAACAGCCGTTGTGTTGATGATGCTGTTGTGCACTGGACGGCTCTGGATTCAATTCCCTTCCTACAACTCACACTGTTTGAGACCCAAAGGTGTACCAGTGTTGACAAACACAGACAGACACACAGGTGATGTACCTGACTAATACGCACTAATACATGCTAATACACACTAATACACACTAATACATGCTAGTACACACTAATAATACATGCTAATACACAGTAATACACACTAATACGCACTAATACACGCTAATACACACTAATACACACTAATACATGCCAATACACACTAATAATACATGCTAATACACTGTAGTACACACTAATACATGCTAATACATGCTAATACACAGTAATACATGCTAATACACAGTAATACACACTAATACACACTAATACATGCTAATACACACTAATAATACATGCTAATACACTGTAATACACACTAATACATGCTAATACACACTAATACATGCTAATACATGCTAATACACAGTAATACACACTAATACACACTAATACATGCTAATACACACTAATAATACATGCTAATACACTGTAATACACACTAATACGCACTAATACATGCTAATACACAGTAATACACACTAATACATGCTAATACACACTAATACACACTAATACATGCTAATACACACTAATAATACATGCTAATACACTGCAATACACACTAATACATGCTAATACATGCTAATACACAGTAATACATGCTAATACACACTAATAATACATGCTAATACACTGTAATACACACTAATACGCACTAATACATGCTAATACACACTAATACACACTAATACATGCTAATACACACTAATAATACATGCCAATACACTGTAAAACACACTAATACATGCTAATACACAGTAATACACACTACTACACACTAATACATGCTAATACACACTAATAATACATGCTAATACACTGTAATACACACTAATACGCACCAATACATGCTAATACACAGTAATACACACTAATACATGCTAATACACACTAATAATACATGCTAATACACAGTAATACACACTAATACGCACTAATACATGCTAATACACACTAATACACACTAATACATGCTAATACACACTAATAATACATGCTAATACACTGTAATACACACTAATACATGCTAATACATGCTAATACACACTAATACACAGTAATACACACTAATACACACTAATACATGCTAATACACACTAATACACGCTAATACACTGTAATACACACTAATACGCACTAATACATGCTAATACACAGTAATACACACTAATACGCACTAATACATGCTAATACACAGTAATACACACAAATACACACGAATACATGCTAATACACAGTAATACACACTAATAAACACTAATACATGCTAATACATTACTTCTGACCAGAGCCCTAGTGCATTACTTCTGACCAGAGCCCTAATACAGACTAATACACAGTAATACACACTAATACAGACTAATATACACTAATACTCGCTAATACGCACTAATACACAGTAATATACATTAATTCACCTGACTATGTGTGTATCCCAAATGGCACCCTGTTAAAGTTCATTACTTCTGACCAGAGCCCAAAGGTGTTTATTTTGGCACCCTGTTAAAGTTCATTACTTCTGACCAGAGCCCAAAGGTGTTTATATTGGCACCCTGTTAAAGTGCATTACTTCTGACGAGAGCCCAAAGGTGTGTATTTTTGTCCACAATGGGGAGCTCCTCCTCATGTTTATAAGTTGGTTTGGTCTCCAACATCATCTACAGGTCCAATAAAGCCAAACAACAGTTTTATTTTGTTTGTTTGTTTGTCTGTTTGTCTCATAAAGGAGAATAAAATGAATATATGACTCTATGTCTGTGAACAGTAATCATACATTACATTGTGCTAGTGAACAGATTATTCAATCATATGAGAGAGAGAGAGAGAGAGAGAGAGAGAGAGAGAGAGAGAGAGAGAGAGAGAGAGAGAGAGAGAGAGAGAGAGAGAGAGAGAGAGAGACAGAGAGAGAGAGAGAGACAGAGAGAGACAGAGAGAGAGAGAGACAGACAGAGAGAGACAGAGAGAGAGAGAGAGAGAGAGAGAGAGAGAGAGAGAGAGAGAGAGAGAGAGAGAGAGAGAGAGAGAGAGAGAGAGTGAGACAGAGACAGAGAGACAGAGAGAGACAGAGAGAGACAGACAGAGACAGAGAGAGAGAGAGAGAGAGAGAGAGAGAGAGAGAGAGAGAGAGAGAGAGAGAGAGAGAGAGAGAGAGAGAGAGAGAGAGTGAGAGACAGAGAGAGACAGAGACAGAGACAGAGACAGAGAGACAGAGAGAGAGAGAGAGAGAGAGAGAGACAGAGAGAGACAGAGACAGAGACAGAGACAGAGACAGAGACAGAGACAGAGACAGAGACAGAGACAGAGACAGAGACAGAGACAGAGAGGGTGGTGGGTAAAGAAGGTAATGTATCTGTATTTCGTGGTGCTCCTAAAACCATTCAGTAGACAGTATTCTGTACCTACAGACACCTGGAATCCGTCAGAGTTAACAGCCGTTGTGTTGATGATGCTGTTGTGCACTGAACGGATCTGGATGAAATTCCCTTCCTACAACTCACACTGTTTGAGACCCAAAGCTGTACCAGTGTTGACAAACACAGACAGACACACAGGTGATGTACCTGACTAATACGCACTAATACATGCTAATACACAGTAATACACACTAATACATGCTAGTACACACTAATAATACATGCTAATACACAGTAATACACAGTAATACACAGTAATACACACTAATACATGCTAATACACACTAATGCATGCTAATACACTGTAATACACACTAATACGCACTAATACATGCTAATACACAGTAATACACACTAATATGCACTAATACATGCTAATACACAGTAATACACACGAATACATGCTAATACACACTAATACACGCTAATACACACTAATAATACATGCGAATACACTGTAATACACACTAATAGATGATAATACAGGCTAATACACAGTAATACACACTAATACACACTAAAACACACTAATGCATGCTAATACATGCTAATACACAGTAATACACATTAATACACACTAATACATGCTAATACACAGTAATACAAACTAATACATGCTAATACACACTAATAATACACACTAATACACACAAATCCATGCTAATACACACTACTACACACTAATACATGCTAATACACACTAATAATACATGCTAATACACTGTAATACACACTAATACATGCTAATACACACTAATACACACTAATACACACTAATACATGCTAATACACAGTTACACACACTAATACACACTAATGCATGCTAATACAGGCTAATACACAGTAATACACACTAATACATGCTAATACACACTAATAATACATGCTAATATACAGTAATTCACACTAATACATGCTAATACACACTAATACACACTAATACACACTAATACACGCTAATACACACTAATAATACATGCTAATACACTGTAATACACACTAATAGATGATAATACAGGCTAAT
>NC_060193.1:3769648-3785485 GCF_021184085.1 Oncorhynchus gorbuscha
TAGAACACCTGTTTAGGAGAGGTGCTAGCAGAGTAGAACACCTGTTTAGGAGAGGTGCTAGCAGAGTAGAACACCTGTTTAGGAGAGGTGCTGGCGGAGTAGAACACCTGTTTAGGAGAGGTGCTAGCAGAGTAGAACACCTGTTTAGGAGAGGTGCTAGCAGAGTAGAACACCTGTTTAGGAGAGGTGCTAGCAGAGTAGAACACCTGTTTAGGAGAGGTGCTAGCAGAGTAGAACACCTGTTTAGGAGAGGTGCTAGCAGAGTAGAACACCTGTTTAGGAGAGGTGCTAGCAGAGTAGAACACCTGTTTAGGAGAGGTGCTAGCAGAGTAGAACACCTGTTTAGGAGAGGTGCTAGCAGAGTAGAACACCTGTTTAGGAGAGGTGCTAGCAGAGTAGAACACCTGTTTAGGAGAGGTGCTGGCGGAGTAGAACACCTGTTTAGGAGAGGTGCTAGCAGAGTAGAACACCTGTTTAGGAGAGGTGCTAGCAGAGTAGAACACCTGTTTAGGAGAGGTGCTAGCAGAGTAGAACACCTGTTTAGGAGAGGTGCTGGCGGAGTAGAACACCTGTTTAGGAGAGGTGCTAGCAGAGTAGAACACCTGTTTAGGAGAGGTGCTAGTGGAGGAGAACACCTGTTTAGGAGAGGTGCTAGCAGAGTAGAACACCTGTTTAGGAGAGGTGCTAGTGGAGTAGAACACCTGTTTAGGAGAGGTGCTGGCGGAGTAGAACACCTGTTTAGGAGAGGTGCTAGTGGAGTAGAACACCTGTTTAGGAGAGGTGCTGGCGGAGTAGAACACCTGTTTAGGAGAGGTGCTAGCAGAGTAGAACACCTGTTTAGGAGAGGTGCTAGTGGAGTAGAACACCTGTTTAGGAGAGGTGCTAGCAGAGTAGAACACCTGTTTAGGAGAGGTGCTAGCAGAGTAGAACACCTGTTTAGGAGAGGTGCTAGCAGAGTAGAACACCTGTTTAGGAGAGGTGCTAGCAGAGTAGAACACCTGTTTAGGAGAGGTGCTAGCAGAGTAGAACACCTGTTTAGGAGAGGTGCTAGTGGAGGAGAACACCTGTTTAGGAGAGGTGCTAGCAGAGTAGAACACCTGTTTAGGAGAGGTGCTAGTGGAGTAGAACACCTGTTTAGGAGAGGTGCTAGCAGAGGAGAACACCTGTTTAGGAGAGGTGCTGGCAGAGTAGAACACCTGTTTAGGAGAGGTGCTAGCAGAGGAGAACACCTGTTTAGGAGAGGTGCTAGTGGAGGAGAACACCTGTTTAGGAGAGGTGCTGGCAGAGTAGAACACCTGTTTAGGAGAGGTGCTAGTGGAGTAGAACACCTGTTTAGGAGAGGTGCTAGTGGAGTAGAACACCTGTTTAGGAGAGGTGCTAGCAGAGTAGAACACCTGTTTAGGAGAGGTGCTAGCAGAGGAGAACACCTGTTTAGGAGAGGTGCTAGTGGAGTAGAACACCTGTTTAGGAGAGGTGCTAGCAGAGTAGAACACCTGTTTAGGAGAGGTGCTAGCAGAGGAGAACACCTGTTTAGGAGAGGTGCTAGTGGAGTAGAACACCTGTTTAGGAGAGGTGCTAGTGGAGTAGAACACCTGTTTAGGAGAGGTGCTAGTGGAGTAGAACACCTGTTTAGGAGAGGTGCTAGTGGAGTAGAACACCTGTTTAGGAGTGGTGCTAGCAGAGTAGAACACCTGTTTAGGAGAGGTGCTAGCAGAGTAGAACACCTGTTTAGGAGAGGTGCTAGCAGAGTAGAACACCTGTTTAGGAGAGGTGCTAGTGGAGTAGAACACCTGTTTAGGAGAGGTGCTAGTGGAGTAGAACACCTGTTTAGGAGAGGTGCTAGCAGAGTAGAACACCTGTTTAGGAGAGGTGCTAGTGGAGTAGAACACCTGTTTAGGAGAGGTGCTGGCAGAGTAGAACACCTGTTTAGGAGAGGTGCTAGTGGAGTAGAACACCTGTTTAGGAGAGGTGCTAGTGGAGTAGAACACCTGTTTAGGAGAGGTGCTAGTGGAGTAGAACACCTGTTTAGGAGAGGTGCTAGTGGAGTAGAACACCTGTTTAGGAGAGGTGCTAGTGGGTAGAACACCTGTTTAGGAGAGATGCTAGTGGAGTAGAACACCTGTTTAGGAGAGGTGCTAGTGGAGTAGAACACCTGTTTAGGAGAGGTGCTAGTGGAGTAGAACACCTGTTTAGGAGAGGTGCTAGTGGAGTAGAACACCTGTTTAGGAGAGGTGCTAGTGGAGTAGAACACCTGTTTAGGAGAGGTGCTAGTGGAGTAGAACACCTGTTTAGGAGAGGTGCTGGCAGAGTAGAACACCTGTTTAGGAGAGGTGCTGGCAGAGTAGAACACCTGTTTAGGAGAGGTGCTAGCAGAGTAGAACGCCTGTTTAGGAGAGGTGCTGGCAGAGTAGAACACCTGTTTAGGAGAGGTGCTAGCAGAGTAGAACGCCTGTTTAGGAGAGGTGCTGGCAGAGTAGAACACCTGTTTAGGAGAGGTGCTAGCAGAGTAGAACACCTGTTTAGGAGAGGTGCTAGCAGAGTAGAACACCTGTTTAGGAGAGGTGCTAGCAGAGTAGAACACCTGTTTAGGAGAGGTGCTAGCAGAGTAGAACACCTGTTTAGGAGAGGTGCTAGTGGAGTAGAACACCTGTTTAGGAGAGGTGCTAGTGGAGTAGAACACCTGTTTAGGAGAGGTGCTAGCAGAGTAGAACACCTGTTTAGGAGAGGTGCTAGTGGAGTAGAACACCTGTTTAGGAGAGGTGCTAGCAGAGTAGAACACCTGTTTAGGAGAGGTGCTAGTGGAGTAGAACACCTGTTTAGGAGAGTTGCTAGTGGAGTAGAACACCTGTTTAGGAGAGGTGCTAGTGGAGTAGAACACCTGTTTAGGAGAGGTGCTAGTGGAGTAGAACACCTGTTTAGGAGAGGTGCTAGTGGAGTAGAACACCTGTTTAGGAGAGGTGCTAGCAGAGTAGAACACCTGTTTAGGAGAGGTGCTAGCAGAGTAGAACACCTGTTTAGGAGAGGTGCTAGTGGAGTAGAACACCTGTTTAGGAGAGGTGCTAGTGGAGTAGAACACCTGTTTAGGAGAGGTGCTAGCAGAGTAGAACACCTGTTTAGGAGAGGTGCTAGTGGAGTAGAACACCTGTTTAGGAGAGGTGCTGGCTAGCAGAGTAGAACACCTGTTTAGGAGAGGTGCTAGTGGAGTAGAACACCTGTTTAGGAGAGGTGCTAGTGGAGTAGAACACCTGTTTAGGAGAGGTGCTAGTGGAGTAGAACACCTGTTTAGGAGAGGTGCTGGCAGAGTAGAACACCTGTTTAGGAGAGGTGCTAGTGGAGTAGAACACCTGTTTAGGAGAGGTGCTAGCAGAGTAGAACACCTGTTTAGGAGAGGTGCTAGTGGAGTAGAACACCTGTTTAGGAGAGGTGCTAGCAGAGTAGAACACCTGTTTAGGAGAGGTGCTAGCAGAGTAGAACACCTGTTTAGGAGAGGTGCTAGTGGAGTAGAACACCTGTTTAGAGAGGTGCTAGCAGAGTAGAACACCTGTTTAGGAGAGGTGCTAGCAGAGGAGAACACCTGTTTAGGAGAGGTGCTAGCAGAGGAGAACACCTGTTTAGGAGAGGTGCTAGCAGAGGAGAACACCTGTTTAGGAGAGGTGCTAGCGGAGTAGAACACCTGTTTAGGAGAGGTGCTAGCAGAGGAGAACACCTGTTTAGGAGAGGTGCTAGCAGAGGAGAACACCTGTTTAGGAGAGGTGCTAGTGGAGTAGAACACCTGTTTAGGAGAGGTGCTAGTGGAGTAGAACACCTGTTTAGGAGAGGTGCTAGCAGAGTAGAACACCTGTTTAGGAGAGGTGCTAGCAGAGGAGAACACCTGTTTAGGAGAGGTGCTAGTGGAGTAGAACACCTGTTTAGGAGAGGTGCTAGCAGAGTAGAACACCTGTTTAGGAGAGGTGCTAGCAGAGGAGAACACCTGTTTAGGAGAGGTGCTGGCGGAGTAGAACACCTGTTTAGGAGAGGTGCTAGCAGAGTAGAACACCTGTTTAGGAGAGGTGCTAGCAGAGTAGAACACCTGTTTAGGAGAGGTGCTAGCAGAGTAGAACACCTGTTTAGGAGAGGTGCTAGCAGAGTAGAACACCTGTTTAGAGAGGTGCTGGCGGAGTAGAACACCTGTTTAGGAGAGGTGCTAGCAGAGTAGAACACCTGTTTAGGAGAGGTGCTAGTGGAGGAGAACACCTGTTTAGGAGAGGTGCTAGCAGAGTAGAACACCTGTTTAGGAGAGGTGCTAGTGGAGTAGAACACCTGTTTAGGAGAGGTGCTGGCGGAGTAGAACACCTGTTTAGGAGAGGTGCTAGTGGAGTAGAACACCTGTTTAGGAGAGGTGCTGGCGGAGTAGAACACCTGTTTAGGAGAGGTGCTAGCAGAGTAGAACACCTGTTTAGGAGAGGTGCTAGTGGAGTAGAACACCTGTTTAGGAGAGGTGCTGGCGGAGTAGAACACCTGTTTAGGAGAGGTGCTAGCAGAGTAGAACACCTGTTTAGGAGAGGTGCTAGTGGAGGAGAACACCTGTTTAGGAGAGGTGCTAGCAGAGTAGAACACCTGTTTAGGAGAGGTGCTAGTGGAGTAGAACACCTGTTTAGGAGAGGTGCTAGCAGAGTAGAACACCTGTTTAGGAGAGGTGCTGGCGGAGTAGAACACCTGTTTAGGAGAGGTGCTAGCAGAGTAGAACACCTGTTTAGGAGAGGTGCTAGCAGAGTAGAACACCTGTTTAGGAGAGGTGCTAGCAGAGTAGAACACCTGTTTAGGAGAGGTGCTAGCAGAGTAGAACACCTGTTTAGGAGAGGTGCTAGCAGAGTAGAACACCTGTTTAGGAGAGGTGCTAGCAGAGTAGAACACCTGTTTAGGAGAGGTGCTAGTGGAGGAGAACACCTGTTTAGGAGAGGTGCTAGCAGAGTAGAACACCTGTTTAGGAGAGGTGCTAGTGGAGTAGAACACCTGTTTAGGAGAGGTGCTAGCAGAGGAGAACACCTGTTTAGGAGAGGTGCTGGCAGAGTAGAACACCTGTTTAGGAGAGGTGCTAGCAGAGGAGAACACCTGTTTAGGAGAGGTGCTAGTGGAGGAGAACACCTGTTTAGGAGAGGTGCTGGCAGAGTAGAACACCTGTTTAGGAGAGGTGCTAGTGGAGTAGAACACCTGTTTAGGAGAGGTGCTAGTGGAGTAGAACACCTGTTTAGGAGAGGTGCTAGCAGAGTAGAACACCTGTTTAGAGAGGTGCTAGCAGAGGAGAACACCTGTTTAGGAGAGGTGCTAGTGGAGTAGAACACCTGTTTAGGAGAGGTGCTAGCAGAGTAGAACACCTGTTTAGGAGAGGTGCTAGCAGAGGAGAACACCTGTTTAGGAGAGGTGCTAGTGGAGTAGAACACCTGTTTAGGAGAGGTGCTAGTGGAGTAGAACACCTGTTTAGGAGAGGTGCTAGTGGAGTAGAACACCTGTTTAGGAGAGGTGCTAGTGGAGTAGAACACCTGTTTAGGAGTGGTGCTAGCAGAGTAGAACACCTGTTTAGGAGAGGTGCTAGCAGAGTAGAACACCTGTTTAGGAGAGGTGCTAGCAGAGTAGAACACCTGTTTAGGAGAGGTGCTAGTGGAGTAGAACACCTGTTTAGGAGAGGTGCTAGTGGAGTAGAACACCTGTTTAGGAGAGGTGCTAGTGGAGTAGAACACCTGTTTAGGAGAGGTGCTAGCAGAGTAGAACACCTGTTTAGGAGAGGTGCTAGTGGAGTAGAACACCTGTTTAGGAGAGGTGCTGGCAGAGTAGAACACCTGTTTAGGAGAGGTGCTAGTGGAGTAGAACACCTGTTTAGGAGAGGTGCTAGTGGAGTAGAACACCTGTTTAGGAGAGGTGCTAGTGGAGTAGAACACCTGTTTAGGAGAGGTGCTAGTGGAGTAGAACACCTGTTTAGGAGAGGTGCTAGTGGAGTAGAACACCTGTTTAGGAGAGGTGCTAGCAGAGTAGAACGCCTGTTTAGGAGAGGTGCTGGCAGAGTAGAACACCTGTTTAGGAGAGGTGCTAGCAGAGTAGAACACCTGTTTAGGAGAGGTGCTAGCAGAGTAGAACACCTGTTTAGGAGAGGTGCTAGCAGAGTAGAACACCTGTTTAGGAGAGGTGCTAGCAGAGTAGAACACCTGTTTAGGAGAGGTGCTAGCAGAGTAGAACACCTGTTTAGGAGAGGTGCTAGCAGAGTAGAACACCTGTTTAGGAGAGGTGCTGGTTAGCGGAGTAGAACACCTGTTTAGGAGAGGTGCTGGCAGAGTAGAACACCTGTTTAGTAGTGGTGCTAGCAGAGTAGAACACCTGTTTAGGAGAGGTGCTAGCAGAGTAGAACACCTGTTTAGGAGAGGTGCTAGCAGAGTAGAACACCTGTTTAGGAGAGGTGCTAGCAGAGTAGAACACCTGTTTAGGAGAGGTGCTAGCAGAGTAGAACGCCTGTTTAGGAGAGGTGCTGGCAGAGTAGAACACCTGTTTAGGAGAGGTGCTAGCAGAGTAGAACGCCTGTTTAGGAGAGGTGCTGGCAGAGTAGAACACCTGTTTAGGAGAGGTGCTAGCAGAGTAGAACACCTGTTTAGGAGAGGTGCTAGCAGAGTAGAACACCTGTTTAGGAGAGGTGCTAGCAGAGTAGAACACCTGTTTAGGAGAGGTGCTAGCAGAGTAGAACACCTGTTTAGGAGAGGTGCTAGCAGAGTAGAACACCTGTTTAGGAGAGGTGCTAGCAGAGTAGAACACCTGTTTAGGAGAGGTGCTGGTTAGCGGAGTAGAACACCTGTTTAGGAGAGGTGCTGGCAGAGTAGAACACCTGTTTAGTAGTGGTGCTAGCAGAGTAGAACACCTGTTTAGGAGAGGTGCTAGCAGAGTAGAACACCTGTTTAGGAGAGGTGCTAGCAGAGTAGAACACCTGTTTAGGAGAGGTGCTAGCAGAGTAGAACACCTGTTTAGGAGAGGTACTAGCAGAGTAGAACGCCTGTTTAGGAGAGGTGCTAGCAGAGTAGAACACCTGTTTAGGAGAGGTACTGGCTAGCAGAGTAGAACACCTGTTTAGGAGAGGTACTGGCTAGCAGAGTAGAACACCTGTTTAGGAGAGGTACTGGCTAGCAGAGTAGAACACCTGTTTAGGAGAGGTACTGGCTAGCAGAGTAGAACACCTGTTTAGGAGAGGTACTGGCTAGCAGAGTAGAACACCTGTTTAGGAGAGGTACTAGCAGAGTAGAACGCCTGTTTAGGAGAGGTGCTAGCAGAGTAGAACACCTGTTTAGGAGAGGTACTGGCTAGCAGAGTAGAACACCTGTTTAGGAGAGGTACTGGCTAGCAGAGTAGAACGCCTGTTTAGGAGAGGTGCTAGCAGAGTAGAACACCTGTTTAGGAGAGGTGCTAGCAGAGTAGAACACCTGTTTAGGAGAGGTACTGGCTAGCAGAGTAGAACACCTGTTTAGGAGAGGTACTGGCTAGCAGAGTAGAACACCTGTTTAGGAGAGGTACTGGCTAGCAGAGTAGAACACCTGTTTAGGAGAGGTGCTAGCAGAGTAGAACACCTGTTTAGGAGAGGTACTGGCTAGCAGAGTAGAACACCTGTTTAGGAGAGGTACTGGCTAGCAGAGTAGAACACCTGTTTAGGAGAGGTACTGGCTAGCAGAGTAGAACACCTGTTTAGGAGAGGTACTGGCTAGCAGAGTAGAACACCTGTTTAGGAGAGGTACTGGCTAGCAGAGTAGAACACCTGTTTAGGAGAGGTACTAGCAGAGTAGAACGCCTGTTTAGGAGAGGTGCTAGCAGAGTAGAACACCTGTTTAGGAGAGGTACTGGCTAGCAGAGTAGAACACCTGTTTAGGAGAGGTACTGGCTAGCAGAGTAGAACGCCTGTTTAGGAGAGGTGCTAGCAGAGTAGAACACCTGTTTAGGAGAGGTGCTAGCAGAGTAGAACACCTGTTTAGGAGAGGTGCTAGCAGAGTAGAACACCTGTTTAGGAGAGGTGCTAGCAGAGTAGAACACCTGTTTAGGAGAGGTGCTAGCAGAGTAGAACACCTGTTTAGGAGAGGTGCTAGCAGAGTAGAACACCTGTTTAGGAGAGGTGCTAGCAGAGTAGAACACCTGTTTAGGAGAGGTGCTAGCAGAGTAGAACACCTGTTTAGGAGAGGTGCTGGCAGAGTAGAACACCTGTTTAGGAGAGGTGCTGGCAGAGTAGAACACCTGTTTAGGAGTGGTGCTAGCAGAGTAGAACACCTGTTTAGGAGAGGTGCTAGCAGAGTAGAACACCTGTTTAGGAGAGGTGCTGGCAGAGTAGAACACCTGTTTAGGAGAGGTGCTAGCAGAGTAGAACACCTGTTTAGGAGAGGTGCTGGTTAGCGGGAGTAGAACACCTGTTTAGGAGAGGTGCTGGCAGAGTAGAACACCTGTTTAGGAGTGGTGCTAGCAGAGTAGAACACCTGTTTAGGAGAGGTGCTGGTTAAGGAGTAGAACACCTGTTTAGGAGAGGTGCTAGCAGAGTAGAACACCTGTTTAGAGAGGTGCTAGCAGAGTAGAACACCTGTTTAGGAGAGGTGCTAGCAGAGTAGAACACCTGTTTAGGAGAGGTGCTAGCAGTAGAACACCTGTTTAGGAGAGGTGCTAGCAGAGTAGAACACCTGTTTAGGAGAGGTGCTAGCAGAGTAGAACACCTGTTTAGGAGAGGTGCTAGCAGAGTAGAACACCTGTTTAGGAGAGGTGCTGGCAGAGTAGAACACCTGTTTAGGAGAGGTGCTGGCAGAGTAGAACACCTGTTTAGGAGTGGTGCTAGCAGAGTAGAACACCTGTTTAGGAGAGGTGCTAGCAGAGTAGAACACCTGTTTAGGAGAGGTGCTGGCAGAGTAGAACACCTGTTTAGGAGAGGTGCTAGCAGAGTAGAACACCTGTTTAGAGAGGTGCTGGTTAGCGGAGTAGAACACCTGTTTAGGAGAGGTGCTGGCAGAGTAGAACACCTGTTTAGGAGTGGTGCTAGCAGAGTAGAACACCTGTTTAGGAGAGGTGCTGTTAGCGGAGTAGAACACCTGTTTAGGAGAGGTGCTGTTAGCGGAGTAGAACACCTGTTTAGGAGTGGTGCTAGCAGAGTAGAACACCTGTTTAGGAGAGGTGCTAGCAGAGTAGAACACCTGTTTAGGAGAGGTGCTAGCAGAGTAGAACACCTGTTTAGGAGAGGTGCTAGCAGAGTAGAACGCCTGTTTAGGAGAGGTGCTAGCAGAGTAGAACACCTGTTTAGGAGAGGTGCTAGCAGAGTAGAACACCTGTTTAGGAGAGGTGCTAGCAGAGTAGAACACCTGTTTAGGAGAGGTGCTAGCAGAGTAGAACACCTGTTTAGGAGTGGTGCTAGCAGAGTAGAACACCTGTTTAGGAGAGGTGCTAGCAGAGTAGAACACCTGTTTAGGAGAGGTGCTGGCAGAGTAGAACACCTGTTTAGGAGAGGTACTGGCTAGCAGAGTAGAACACCTGTTTAGGAGAGGTACTAGCAGAGTAGAACACCTGTTTAGGAGAGGTGCTGGTTAGCGGAGTAGAACACCTGTTTAGGAGAGGTGCTGGCAGAGTAGAACACCTGTTTAGGAGTGGTGCTAGCAGAGTAGAACACCTGTTTAGGAGAGGTGCTGTTAGCGGAGTAGAACACCTGTTTAGGAGAGGTGCTGTTAGCGGAGTAGAACACCTGTTTAGGAGTGGTGCTAGCAGAGTAGAACACCTGTTTAGGAGAGGTGCTAGCAGAGTAGAACACCTGTTTAGGAGAGGTGCTAGCAGAGTAGAACACCTGTTTAGGAGAGGTGCTAGCAGAGTAGAACGCCTGTTTAGGAGAGGTGCTAGCAGAGTAGAACACCTGTTTAGGAGAGGTGCTAGCAGAGTAGAACACCTGTTTAGGAGAGGTGCTAGCAGAGTAGAACACCTGTTTAGGAGAGGTGCTAGCAGAGTAGAACACCTGTTTAGGAGTGGTGCTAGCAGAGTAGAACACCTGTTTAGGAGAGGTGCTAGCAGAGTAGAACACCTGTTTAGGAGAGGTGCTGGCAGAGTAGAACACCTGTTTAGGAGAGGTACTGGCTAGCAGAGTAGAACACCTGTTTAGGAGAGGTACTAGCAGAGTAGAACGCCTGTTTAGGAGAGGTGCTAGCAGAGTAGAACACCTGTTTAGGAGAGGTACTGGCTAGCAGAGTAGAACACCTGTTTAGGAGAGGTACTGGCTAGCAGAGTAGAACGCCTGTTTAGGAGAGGTGCTAGCAGAGTAGAACACCTGTTTAGAGAGGTGCTAGCAGAGTAGAACACCTGTTTAGGAGAGGTGCTAGCAGAGTAGAACACCTGTTTAGGAGAGGTGCTAGCAGAGTAGAACACCTGTTTAGGAGAGGTGCTAGCAGAGTAGAACACCTGTTTAGGAGAGGTGCTAGCAGAGTAGAACACCTGTTTAGGAGAGGTGCTAGCAGAGTAGAACACCTGTTTAGGAGAGGTGCTAGCAGAGTAGAACACCTGTTTAGGAGAGGTGCTGGCAGAGTAGAACACCTGTTTAGGAGAGGTGCTGGCAGAGTAGAACACCTGTTTAGGAGTGGTGCTAGCAGAGTAGAACACCTGTTTAGGAGAGGTGCTAGCAGAGTAGAACACCTGTTTAGGAGAGGTGCTGGCAGAGTAGAACACCTGTTTAGGAGAGGTGCTAGCAGAGTAGAACACCTGTTTAGGAGAGGTGCTGGTTAGCGGAGTAGAACACCTGTTTAGGAGAGGTGCTGGCAGAGTAGAACACCTGTTTAGGAGTGGTGCTAGCAGAGTAGAACACCTGTTTAGGAGAGGTGCTGGTTAGCGGAGTAGAACACCTGTTTAGAGAGGTGCTAGCAGAGTAGAACACCTGTTTAGGAGAGGTGCTAGCAGAGTAGAACACCTGTTTAGGAGAGGTGCTAGCAGAGTAGAACACCTGTTTAGGAGAGGTGCTAGCAGAGTAGAACACCTGTTTAGGAGAGGTGCTAGCAGAGTAGAACACCTGTTTAGGAGAGGTGCTAGCAGAGTAGAACACCTGTTTAGGAGAGGTGCTAGCAGAGTAGAACACCTGTTTAGGAGAGGTGCTGGCAGAGTAGAACACCTGTTTAGGAGAGGTGCTGGCAGAGTAGAACACCTGTTTAGGAGTGGTGCTAGCAGAGTAGAACACCTGTTTAGGAGAGGTGCTAGCAGAGTAGAACACCTGTTTAGGAGAGGTGCTGGCAGAGTAGAACACCTGTTTAGAGAGGTGCTAGCAGAGTAGAACACCTGTTTAGGAGAGGTGCTGGTTAGCGGAGTAGAACACCTGTTTAGGAGAGGTGCTGGCAGAGTAGAACACCTGTTTAGGAGTGGTGCTAGCAGAGTAGAACACCTGTTTAGGAGAGGTGCTGTTAGCGGAGTAGAACACCTGTTTAGGAGAGGTGCTGTTAGCGGAGTAGAACACCTGTTTAGGAGTGGTGCTAGCAGAGTAGAACACCTGTTTAGGAGAGGTGCTGGTTAGCGGAGTAGAACACCTGTTTAGGAGAGGTGCTGGTTAGCGGAGTAGAACACCTGTTTAGGAGAGGTGCTGGCAGAGTAGAACACCTGTTTAGGAGAGGTGCTGGTTAGCGGAGTAGAACACCTGTTTAGAGAGGTGCTGGCAGAGTAGAACACCTGTTTAGGAGAGGTGCTGGTTAGCGGAGTAGAACACCTGGTTAGGAGAGGTGCTAGCAGAGTAGAACACCTGTTTAGGAGAGGTGCTGGTTAGCGGAGTAGAACACCTGGTTAGGAGAGGTGCTAGCAGAGTAGAACACCTGTTTAGGAGAGGTGCTAGCAGAGTAGAACACCTGTTTAGGAGAGGTGCTAGCAGAGTAGAACACCTGTTTAGGAGAGGTGCTAGTGGAGTAGAACACCTGTTTAGGAGAGGTGCTGGCAGAGTAGAACACCTGGTTAGGAGAGGTGCTAGCAGAGTAGAACACCTGTTTAGGAGAGGTGCTGGCAGAGTAGAACACCTGTTTAGGAGAGGTGCTGGCAGAGTAGAACACCTGTTTAGGAGTGGTGCTAGCAGAGTAGAACACCTGTTTAGGAGAGGTGCTAGCAGAGTAGAACACCTGTTTAGGAGAGGTGCTGGCAGAGTAGAACACCTGTTTAGGAGAGGTGCTAGCAGAGTAGAACACCTGTTTAGGAGAGGTGCTGGTTAGCGGAGTAGAACACCTGTTTAGGAGAGGTGCTGGCAGAGTAGAACACCTGTTTAGGAGTGGTGCTAGCAGAGTAGAACACCTGTTTAGGAGAGGTGCTGTTAGCGGAGTAGAACACCTGTTTAGGAGAGGTGCTGTTAGCGGAGTAGAACACCTGTTTAGGAGTGGTGCTAGCAGAGTAGAACACCTGTTTAGGAGAGGTGCTAGCAGAGTAGAACACCTGTTTAGGAGAGGTGCTAGCAGAGTAGAACACCTGTTTAGGAGAGGTGCTAGCAGAGTAGAACGCCTGTTTAGGAGAGGTGCTAGCAGAGTAGAACACCTGTTTAGGAGAGGTGCTAGCAGAGTAGAACACCTGTTTAGGAGAGGTGCTAGCAGAGTAGAACACCTGTTTAGGAGAGGTGCTAGCAGAGTAGAACACCTGTTTAGGAGTGGTGCTAGCAGAGTAGAACACCTGTTTAGGAGAGGTGCTAGCAGAGTAGAACACCTGTTTAGGAGAGGTGCTGGCAGAGTAGAACACCTGTTTAGGAGAGGTACTGGCTAGCAGAGTAGAACACCTGTTTAGGAGAGGTACTAGCAGAGTAGAACGCCTGTTTAGGAGAGGTGCTAGCAGAGTAGAACACCTGTTTAGGAGAGGTACTGGCTAGCAGAGTAGAACACCTGTTTAGAGAGGTACTGGCTAGCAGAGTAGAACGCCTGTTTAGGAGAGGTGCTAGCAGAGTAGAACACCTGTTTAGGAGAGGTGCTAGCAGAGTAGAACACCTGTTTAGGAGAGGTGCTAGCAGAGTAGAACACCTGTTTAGGAGAGGTGCTAGCAGAGTAGAACACCTGTTTAGGAGAGGTGCTAGCAGAGTAGAACACCTGTTTAGGAGAGGTGCTAGCAGAGTAGAACACCTGTTTAGGAGAGGTGCTAGCAGAGTAGAACACCTGTTTAGGAGAGGTGCTAGCAGAGTAGAACACCTGTTTAGGAGAGGTGCTGGCAGAGTAGAACACCTGTTTAGGAGAGGTGCTGGCAGAGTAGAACACCTGTTTAGGAGTGGTGCTAGCAGAGTAGAACACCTGTTTAGGAGAGGTGCTAGCAGAGTAGAACACCTGTTTAGGAGAGGTGCTGGCAGAGTAGAACACCTGTTTAGGAGAGGTGCTAGCAGAGTAGAACACCTGTTTAGGAGAGGTGCTGGTTAGCGGAGTAGAACACCTGTTTAGGAGAGGTGCTGGCAGAGTAGAACACCTGTTTAGGAGTGGTGCTAGCAGAGTAGAACACCTGTTTAGGAGAGGTGCTGGTTAGCGGAGTAGAACACCTGTTTAGGAGAGGTGCTAGCAGAGTAGAACACCTGTTTAGGAGAGGTGCTAGCAGAGTAGAACACCTGTTTAGGAGAGGTGCTAGCAGAGTAGAACACCTGTTTAGGAGAGGTGCTAGCAGAGTAGAACACCTGTTTAGGAGAGGTGCTAGCAGAGTAGAACACCTGTTTAGGAGAGGTGCTAGCAGAGTAGAACACCTGTTTAGGAGAGGTGCTAGCAGAGTAGAACACCTGTTTAGGAGAGGTGCTGGCAGAGTAGAACACCTGTTTAGGAGAGGTGCTGGCAGAGTAGAACACCTGTTTAGGAGTGGTGCTAGCAGAGTAGAACACCTGTTTAGGAGAGGTGCTAGCAGAGTAGAACACCTGTTTAGGAGAGGTGCTGGCAGAGTAGAACACCTGTTTAGGAGAGGTGCTAGCAGAGTAGAACACCTGTTTAGGAGAGGTGCTGGTTAGCGGAGTAGAACACCTGTTTAGGAGAGGTGCTGGCAGAGTAGAACACCTGTTTAGGAGTGGTGCTAGCAGAGTAGAACACCTGTTTAGGAGAGGTGCTGTTAGCGGAGTAGAACACCTGTTTAGGAGAGGTGCTGTTAGCGGAGTAGAACACCTGTTTAGGAGTGGTGCTAGCAGAGTAGAACACCTGTTTAGGAGAGGTGCTGGTTAGCGGAGTAGAACACCTGTTTAGGAGAGGTGCTGGTTAGCGGAGTAGAACACCTGTTTAGGAGAGGTGCTGGCAGAGTAGAACACCTGTTTAGGAGAGGTGCTGGTTAGCGGAGTAGAACACCTGTTTAGGAGAGGTGCTGGCAGAGTAGAACACCTGTTTAGGAGAGGTGCTGGTTAGCGGAGTAGAACACCTGGTTAGGAGAGGTGCTAGCAGAGTAGAACACCTGTTTAGGAGAGGTGCTGTTAGCGGAGTAGAACACCTGTTTAGGAGAGGTGCTGTTAGCGGAGTAGAACACCTGTTTAGGAGTGGTGCTAGCAGAGTAGAACACCTGTTTAGGAGAGGTGCTGGTTAGCGGAGTAGAACACCTGTTTAGGAGAGGTGCTGGTTAGCGGAGTAGAACACCTGTTTAGGAGAGGTGCTGGCAGAGTAGAACACCTGTTTAGGAGAGGTGCTGGTTAGCGGAGTAGAACACCTGTTTAGGAGAGGTGCTGGCAGAGTAGAACACCTGTTTAGGAGAGGTGCTGGTTAGCGGAGTAGAACACCTGGTTAGGAGAGGTGCTAGCAGAGTAGAACACCTGTTTAGGAGAGGTGCTGGTTAGCGGAGTAGAACACCTGGTTAGGAGAGGTGCTAGCAGAGTAGAACACCTGTTTAGGAGAGGTGCTAGCAGAGTAGAACACCTGTTTAGGAGAGGTGCTAGCAGAGTAGAACACCTGTTTAGGAGAGGTGCTAGTGGAGTAGAACACCTGTTTAGGAGAGGTGCTGGCAGAGTAGAACACCTGGTTAGGAGAGGTGCTAGCAGAGTAGAACACCTGTTTAGGAGAGGTGCTAGCAGAGTAGAACACCTGGTTAGGAGAGGTGCTGGCAGAGTAGAATACCTGGTTAGGAGAGGTGCTAGCAGAGTAGAACACCTGTTTAGGAGAGGTGCTAGCAGAGTAGAACACCTGTTTAGGAGAGGTGCTAGCAGAGTAGAACACCTGGTTAGGAGAGGTGCTGGCAGAGTAGAACACCTGGTTAGGAGAGGTGCTAGCAGAGTAGAACACCTGTTTAGGAGAGGTGCTAGCAGAGTAGAACACCTGTTTAGGAGAGGTGCTAGTGGAGTAGAACACCTGTTTAGGAGTGGTGCTAGCAGAGTAGAACACCTGTTTAGGAGAGGTGCTGGTTAGCGGAGTAGAACACCTGTTTATGAGTGGTGCTAGCAGAGTAGAACACCAGTTTAGGAGAGGTGCTAGCAGAGTAGAACACCTGTTTAGGAGAGGTGCTGGTTAGCGGAGTAGAACACCTGTTTAGGAGAGGTGCTGGCTAGCAGAGTAGAACGCCTGTTTAGGAGTGGTGCTAGCAGAGTAGAACACCTGTTTAGGAGAGGTGCTGGCTAGCAGAGTAGAACACCTGTTTAGGAGTGGTGCTAGCAGAGTAGAACACCTGTTTAGGAGTGGTGCTGGCTAGCAGAGTATAACACCTGTTTAGGAGAGGTGCTGGCTAGCAGAGTAGAACACCTGTTTAGGAGAGGTGCTGGCAGAGTAGAACACCTGTTTAGGAGTGGTGCTAGCAGAGTAGAACACCTGTTTAGGAGAGGTGCTGGCTAGCAGAGTAGAACACCTGTTTAGGAGAGGTGCTGGCTAGCAGAGTAGAACACCTGTTTAGGAGAGGTGCTGGCAGAGTAGAACACCTGTTTAGGAGAGGTGCTGGTTA
>NC_060193.1:3785585-3788085 GCF_021184085.1 Oncorhynchus gorbuscha
GGTTAGCAGAGTAGCAGAGTAGAACACATATCACATTATTCAATTATTGCTTCTGAGCTCCTAGAGTGTGTGGCTCATAGAGTACCATGCTAAAGTTCTGATCCAGGTTGACCCATAGAGTTCCATTCTAATGTTCTGATTCTAATGTTCTAATCCAGGTTGACCCATAGAGTTCCATTCTAATGTTCTGATTCTAATGTTCTAATCCAGGTTGACCCATAGAGTTCCATTCTAAAGTTCTGATCCAGGTTGACCCATAGAGTTCCATTCTAATGTTCTGATTCTAATGTTCTAATCCAGGTTGACCCATAGAGTTCCATTCTAATGTTCTGATCCAGGTTGACCCATAGAGTTCCATTCTAATGGTCTGATTCTAATGTTCTAATCAAGGTTGACCCATAGATTTCCATTCTAAAGTTCTAATCCAGGTTGACCCATAGAGTTCCATTCCAATGTTCTAATCCAGGTTGACCCATAGAGTTCCATTCTAAAGTTCTAATCCAGGTTGACCCATAGAGTTACATTCTAATGTTCTGATTCTAATGTTCTAATCCAGGTTGACCCATAGAGTTCCATTTTAATGTTCTGATTCTAATGTTCTAATCCAGGTTGACCCATAGAGTTCCATTCTAATGTTCTGATTCCTATGTTCTAATCCAGGTTGACCCATAGAGTTCCATTCTAAAGTTCTGATCCAGGTTGACCCATAGAGTTCCATTCTAATGTTATGATTCTAGTGTTCTAATCCAGGTTGACCCATAGAGTTCCATTCTAAAGTTCTAATCCAGGTTGACCCATAGAGTTCCATTCTAAAATTCTAATCCATGTTGACCCATAGAGTTCCATTCCAATGTTCTAATCCAGGTTGACCCATAGAGTTCCATTCTAAAGTTCTAATCCAGGTTGACCCATAGAGTTACATTCTAAAGTTCTGATCCAGGTTGACCCATAGAGTTCCATTCTAATGTTCTGATTCTAATGTTCTAATCCAGGTTGACCCATAGAGTTCCATTCTAATGTTCTGATTCTAATGTTCTAATCCAGGTTGACCCATAGAGTTCCATTCTAAAATTCTGATCCAGGTTGACCCATATAGTTCCATTCTAATGGTCTGATTCTAATGTTCTAATCCAGGTTGACCCATAGAGTTCCATTCTAATGTTCTGATTCCAATGTTCTAATCCAGGTTGACCCATAGAGTTACATTCTAATGTTCTGATTCTAATGTTCTAATCCAGGTTGACCCATAGAGTTCCATTCTAAAGTTCTAATCCAGGTTGACCCATAGAGTTCCATTCTAAAGTTCTAATCCAGGTTGACCCATAGAGTTCCATTCTAATGTTCTAATCCAGGTTGACCCATAGAGTTCCATTCTAAAGTTCTAATCCAGGTTGACCCATAGAGTTCCATTCTAATGTTCTGATTCTAATGTTCTAATTGAGGTTGACCCATAGAGTTCCATTCTAAAGTTCTAATCCAGGTTGACCCTTAGAGTTACATTCTAATGATCTGATCCAGGTTGACCCATAGAGTTCCATTCTAATGTTCTGATTCTAATGTTCTAATCGAGGTTGACCCATAGAGTTCCATTCTAATGTTCTGATTCTAATGTTCTAATCCAGGTTGACCCATAGCGTTCCATTCTAATGTTCTGATTCTAATGTTCTAATCCAGGTTGACCCATAGAGTTCCATTCTAATGTTCTGATTCTAATGTTCTAATCCAGGTTGACCCATAGAGTTCCATTCTAATGTTCTGATTCAGGTTGACCCATAGAGTTCTGATCCTAATGTTCTGATTCGAATGTTCTGATTCTAATGTTCTGATTCTAATGTTCTGATCCAGGTTGACCCATAGAGTTCTGATTCTAATGTTCTGATTCTAATGTTCTGATCCAGGTCGACCCATAGAGTTCCATTCTAATGTTCTAATCCAGGTTGACCCATAGAGTTCCATTCTAATGTTCTGATTCTAATGTTCTAATCCAGGTTGACCCATAGAGTTCTGATTCTAATGTTCTGATTCTAATGTTCTGATTCTAATGTTCTGATCCAGGTTGACCCATAGAGTTCCATTCTAATGTTCTGATCCAGGTTGACCCATAGAGTTCCATTCTAATGTTCTGATCCAGGTTGACCCATAGAGTTCCATTCTAAAGTTCTGATCCAGGTTGATCCATAGAGTTCTGATTCTAATGTTCTGATCCAGGTTGATCCATAGAGTTCTGATTCTAATGTTCTGATCCAGGTTGACCCATAGAGTTCCATTCTAATGTTCTGATCCAGGTTGACCCATAGAGTTCCATTCTAATGTTCTGATCCAGGTTGACCCATAGAGTTCCATTCTAAAGTTCTGATCCAGGTTGATCCATAGAGTTCTGATTCTAATGTTCTGATCCAGGTTGATCCATAGAGTTCTGATTCTAATGTTCTGATCCAGGTTGACCCATAGAGTTCCATTGTAAAGTTCTGCTCTTGTATATTCAGTAAACATTACGTGA
>NC_060193.1:3795585-3823085 GCF_021184085.1 Oncorhynchus gorbuscha
TCTCATCTCCCTTTCCCTCTCCCTCACCCCTCTCTCCCCCATCTCATCTCCCTCACCCGTCTCTCCCCCTTCTCATCTCCCTTTCCCTCTCCCTCACCCCTCTCTCCCCCATCTCATCTCCCTCACCCGTCTCTCCCCCTTCTCATCTCCCTTTCCCTCTCCCTCACCCCTCTCTCCCCCATCTCATCTCCCTCACCCGTCTCTCCCCCTTCTCATCTCCCTTTCCCTCTCCCTCACCCCTCTCTCCCCATCCATCTCCCTCACCCGTCTCTCCCCCTTCTCATCTCCCTTTCCCTCTCCCTCACCCCTCTCTCCCCCATCTCATCTCCCTCACCCGTCTCTCCCCCTTCTCATCTCCCTTTCCCCCTCTACAGAGAATGGAGACCTGGTGAGTCAATACACGAACAGTCTGGAGGGTCAGCATGCCTTTGCAAAGGAGGCTATAGACACAGTCTTCCCTTCTAACATTAGGTGGGTGTGTGTGTGTGTGTTTGTGTGTGCTTGTGTGTGTTTGTGTGTGCTTGTGTGTGTTTGTGTGTGTTTGTGTGTGTTTGTGTGTGCTTGTGTGTGTTTGTGTGTGTTTGTGTGTGCTTGTGTGTGTTTGTGTGTGTTTGTGTGTGCTTGTGTGTGTTTGTGTGTGTTTGTGTGTGCTTGTGTGTGTTTGTGTGTGTTTGTGTGTGTTTGTGTGTGTGTGTGTTTGTTTGTGTGTGTTTGTGTGTGTGTATATCGGAGGGGCAAGGTACAGTTATTAGCATCTTCAAGACATCGCTGAAAAACATCTACTCATTGCCATGAAGATCCTATGGTCACAGCTGAAACACTTCCTTAGCGTTAGCATCAATTCACTGTCATAGAGATCCTATGGTCACAGCTGAAACACTTCCTTAGCGTTAGCATCAACTCACTGTCATAGAAATCCCATGGTCACAGCTGAAACACTTCCTTAGCGTTAGCATCAACTCACTGTCATAGAGATCCTATGGTCACATCTGAAACACTTCCTTAGCGTTAGCGTCTGTATTGAACCAGGGGTGGCATAACAAAGTCTTCTTCTTCCATCAGGATTCTTCAAGGGGTCCTTGAGAAGATCCGGTTGAAGATTCAGAGAGTGGAGAAGGCTATCCTGGCCCAGAGGGAAGAATGCAAGGAGCCGTGCACTGTCTCCTGCCCCATACCTGTTGTCTCTGGTGAGGATGCGGACAGTGGGGTGGTTGGTTCTGTGGGTCGGGGTGGTTGGTTCTGTGGGTGAGTGGTTCTGTGGGTGGGGGTGGTTGGTTGGTTCTGTGGGTGGTTATGTGGGTGGGAGGGTGGTTCTGTGGGTGGATGGTTCTGTGGGTGAGTGGTTCTGTGGGTGGGGGTGGTTGGTTCTGTGTGTCGGTGTGGTTGGTTCTGTGGGTGGTTCTGTGGGCGGGTAGGTGGGTGGGTGGTTCTGTGGATCGGGTGGGTGGTTCTGTGGGTGGATGGTTCTGTGGGTGAGTGGTTCTGTGGGTGGGGGTGGTTGGTTCTGTGTGTCGGGGTGGTTGGTTCTGTGGGTGGTTCTGTGGGCGGGTAGGTGGGTGGGTGGTTCTGTGGATCGGGTGGGTGGTTCTGTGGGTGGGGGTGGTTGGTTCTGTGGGTGGTTCTGTGGATCGGGTGGGTGGTTCTGTGGCTGGGGGTGGTTGGTTCTGTGTGTTGGGGTGGTTGGTTCTGTGGGTGGTTCTGTGGGTGGGTGGGGGGGTGGTTCTGTGGGTGGGTGGTTCTGTGTGTCGGGGTGGTTGGTTCTGTGTGTCGGGGTGGTTGGTTCTGTGTGTGGTTCTGTGGGTGGGTGGGTGGGTGGGTGGTTCTGTGGGTGGAAATATAGCTTACAGTAGGTCAGTCTGACTCATGCTAAGGTGACCCTGCTGCCACTTCAACATCACTGTCACCTAATATGGAATTCTCTCATCATGAGAGCATGAGTCATTGATTTCTTAAGACGTTGATTTCTCAGGGCGAAAGACCGAGCTTCCGATCCCACCTGTGGCATCAGACTAAACTTATCTGCCCCCCCCCACAGGTAAGGAGTGTGAGGACATCTTCAGGAAAGGAGGAAGGGATTCTGGGATGTATCTGATCCAGCCTGACTCCTTCTACCAGCCCTACAAGGTCTACTGTGACCAGACCACACAGAAAGGAGGTTGGTGCTCTCTCTCTCTCTCTCTCTCTCTCTCTCTCTCTCTCTCTCTCTCTCTCTCTCTCTCTCTCTCTCTCTCTCTCTCTCTCTCTCTCTCTCTCTCTCTCTCTCTCTCTCTCTCTCTCTCTCCAGCCATGCTTGTGTATATCTAGAACTTATAAATGCATGAGGGGGAGTGAAAAAGTGCTTTTGGAGAAAGGAATCGGAGAGAATCTATCCATTTATCCTTTATTTGATCTGTTTATTATCCCCCCCCCCCCTCCAGGCTGGACCACTATCCAGAACAGGAAGGATGGTTCTGTGGACTTTGGCCGGCGTTGGGACAACTACCGCAGTGGTTTCGGAAACATCGCCTTCAACGTTGGAAAGGGACATTGCAACACTCCAGGTGAGAGGAGGGAAATATAAACATGAATATACTACAATGGAAACATACAATTTCATTTAGATTCAGTCAATTTAGGAGGTAAAGTCATGATGTCACCGACCGTGTGTTTGTCCTGTGTCACTTGACAGGGGAGTACTGGTTGGGTAACGACCGCATCAGTCAGCTGACCAAGCAGGGACCCACTGAGGTCCTCATGGAGATGGAGGATTGGTCCGGGAACAAGGTCCACGCCCAGTACAGAAAGTTTACTATACAGGTAACACAGCCACGCCCAGTACCAACAGTAGAATAGATCCCCAAAAGGCCAGCAGAATAGATCCCCAAAAGGCCAGCAGAATAGATCCCCAAACGGCCAGCAGCATAGATCCCCAAACGGCCAGCAGCATAGATCCCCAAACGGCCAGCAGCATAGATCCCCAAACGGCCAGCAGCATAGATCCCCAAACGGCCAGCAGCATAGATCCCCAAACGGCCAGCAGCATAGATCCCCAAACGGCCAGCAGCAGCATGGCATTCTAGAACTCCGAACTCTGGGGTCTGGAGTTGGGTTACTGGAAAGCACTTTGCACAGAGAATATTGTGAAATGTGAATAATGATAATTAAAATCCTGATTAATTGGGGGGCCTTCCGAGTGGCACAGGCTGTGTTGCAGCCGGCCGCGATCGTGAGACCCATGAGGCACGCCCAGCGTCGTCCGGGTTAGGAGAGGGTTTAGCCAGACGCTCTAGCTACTCCATGTGCTGGGCGCATGCACGCTGACTGCGTTGTACAGTGTTCCCTCCGACACTTTGGTGCAGCTGGCTTCCAGGTTAATAAGCAGGCAGTGCGTCAAGAAGCAGTGCGGCTTGGTAGGGTCGTGTTTCGGAGGACGCATGGCTCTCGACCTTCGCCTCTCCCGAGTCCATATGGGAGTTGCAGTGATGGGACAAGACTGTAACTACCAATTTGATATCACGAAATTGGGGAGAAAAAGGTTTTATTTTTTCATGTACGAAAAAATCCTGATTGATTTATTAATGTATTGCAGGGCGAGACGTCCAACTACATATTGGCGATCGATGGGTATTCAGGAACGGCCGGTAACGTGATGCTGGACGGAGCTACGACGTTGTTTGGAGAGAACCGGACCATGACCATCCACAATGGAATGATGTTCAGCACCTACGACAGAGACAACGATAACTGGTATGGGATGATGCTGGATGAGGTGGGGGCTGTATGCCTGCTAGTTATTTTCCAATGAAGACCTAGACAACCAGGTAAGGGGAGGTCCTAAGTAATCATTGAAGACCTAGACAACCAGGTAAGGGGAGGTCCTAAGTAATCATTGAAGACCTAGACAACCAGGTAAGGGGAGGTCCTAAGTAATCATTGAAGACCTAGACAACCAGGTAAGGGGAGGTCCTAAGTAATCATTGAAGACCTAGACAACCAGGTAAGGGGAGGTCCTAAGTAATCATTGAAGACCTAGACAACCAGGTAAGGGGAGGTCCTAAGTAATCATTGAAGACCTAGACAACCAGGTAAGGGGAGGTCCTAAGTAATCATTGAAGACCTAGACAACCAGGCAAGGGGAGGTCCTAAGTAATCATTGAAGACCTAGACAACCAGGTAAGGGGAGGTCCTAAGTAATCATTGAAGACCTAGACAACCAGGTAAGGGGAGGTCCTAAGTAATCATTGAAGACCTAGACAACCAGGTAAGGGGAGGTCCTAAGTAATCATTGAAGACCTAGACAACCAGGTAAGGGGAGGACCTAAGTAATCATTGAAGACCTAGACAACCAGGTAAGGGGAGGTCCTAAGTAATCATTGAAGACCTAGACAACCAGGTAAGGGGAGGTCCTAAGTAATCATTGAAGACCTAGACAACCAGGTAAGGGGAGGTCCTAAGTAATCATTGAAGACCTAGACAACCAGGTAAGGGGAGGTCCTAAGTAATCATTGAAGACCTAGACAACCAGGTAAGGGGAGGTCCTAAGTAATCATTGAAGACCTAGACAACCAGGTAAGGGGAGGTCCTAAGTAATCATTGAAGACCTAGACAACCAGGTAAGGGGAGGTCCTAAGTAATCATTGAAGACCTAGACAACCAGGTAAGGGGAGGTCCTACGTAATCCTAGACCTTAGTTGATCAATCAAGTACGGGGAGGTTTGAAAACCCGCAGACACACAGCCCTCCAAGAATTACATTTGGTTTAGGTATTTTTCTTCGGTCAATCAAAACATCTCTCTGTCTGTCACCCCCCCTCCCCTCTAACAGGACTCCAGGTGACCCGTCCAAGCAGTGTTCCCGTGAGGACGGCGGTGGTTGGTGGTACAACAGGTGTCACTCAGCCAATCCAAACGGCCGTTACTACTGGGGCGGGGCTTACACCCGGTACATGGCAAAACACGGGACGGATGACGGCATGGTGTGGATGAACTGGAAGGGATCCTGGTACTCTCTCAAAGCCATCAGCATGAAGATCAGGCCCTACTTCGCCTCGCGGTAGACACACACAGGGACACACACAGACACACACACACAGACACACACAGAGACACACACAGAGACACCGAGAGACACACAGAGACACACCGAGAGACACACAGAGACACACCGAGAGACACCGGAAGTGACCTTTAGCTGAATCAGGTCAAAAACAAAGGTTTGCACCCCTTTCGGGTAACCAGGACGATTCAACTTTCACCCTACAAGGTCCGTAGCTGACTTTCTGTTCTACCTGATAATTAACTGCACCCACCTGGTAGTCTCAGGTCTAAATCAGCCCCTGATTTAGAGGGGAACACCTGGTAGTCCCAGGTCTAAATCAGCCCCTGATTTAGAAGGGGAACACCTGGTAGTCCCAGGTCTAAATCAGCCCCTGATTTAGAAGGGGAACACCTGGTAGTCCCAGGTCTAAATCAGCCCCTGATTTAGAAGGGGAACACCTGGTAGTCCCAGGTCTAAATCAGCCCCTGATATAGAGGGGAACACCTGGTAGTCTCAGGTCTAAATCAGCCCCTGATTTAGAAGGGGAACACCTGGTAGTCTCAGGTCTAAATCAGCCCCTGATTTAGAAGGGGAACACCTGGTAGTCTCAGGTCTAAATCAGCCCCTGATTTAGAAGGGGAACACCTGGTAGTCTCAGGTCTAAATCAGCCCCTGATTTAGAAGGGGAACACCTGGTAGTCCCAGGTCTAAATCAGCCCCTGATATAGAGGGGAACACCTGGTAGTCCCAGGTCTAAATCAGCCCCTGATGTAGAAGGGGAACACCTGGTAGTCCCAGGTCTAAATCAGCCCCTGATTTAGAAGGGGAACACCTGGTAGTCTCAGGTCTAAATCAGCCCCTGATTTAGAAGGGGAACACCTGGTAGTCCCAGGTCTAAATCAGCCCCTGATGTAGAAGGGGAACACCTGGTAGTCCCAGGTCTAAATCAGCCCCTGATTTAGAGCGGAACACTGAAAACAAGGTACTGGCTTGGAGGCTCTCTACGTTCGTACTGTATGTGAGAGCCAACAGAGATCAGCACTCAGTTTCCCCCAATGTGTCATAATCATAATCTGATCTAAATCTCTGAAACACTAAAGGAAACGTATAATGACTTCAATAGGGGCTTTTTTTTTTTAAACACTACAGAGGAACAAATGGTGCATGACGCAAGAGGAAAAGAGAGAGAAAAGCAAAATGTCGTTGTTTCAAGGTTGAACAGAGAAAAGTCAAGTAAAAAGAGGAGTTTAAAAAGAAGATTTTTAAAAAACATGTGTTGTCGCTGTGTGATGTGATGATGATGTGTGTGTTGTTGTCCCTTACGTTACTCAATAAAAACATATTGTGGAACTTAATTTCATGTTTTCTCGTCATCATTGTATCAACTCACAGCCATCAGATCATTTACCTGGACTGTTAATGGGATAAAGTGACCTGTAACATGTGAAATCAAATATGATATACAGCTATATATATATATATACAGTGGGTAGATCAAGTATTTTATACACTGCCGATTTTGCAGGTTTTCCTACTTACAAAGCATGTAGAGGTCTGTAATTTTTATCATAGGTACACTTCAACTGTGAGAGACGGAATCTAAAACAAAAATCCAGAAAATCACATTGTATGATTTTTAAGTAATTCATTTGCATTTTATTGCATAAATATAAAATATATTTAGAAAATATAAAAAATAATAAATTGCACAAATACTTGTTCTCCCCACTGTACATATATATATATATATAGAGAGAGAGAGAGTTATGGTGAAGTGTGGCGTTATCATTGTATCAACCCACAGCCATCAGATCATTTACCTGGAATGTGAATGGGATGAAGTCCTCTGTAATATGATATACAGCTGTATATATAGAGAGAGAGTTATAGTGTAGTGTGGTGTTATCATTGTAATATGATATATGATATACAGCTGTATATATAGAGAGAGAGTTATAGTGTAGTGTGTGTGTCAGAACTTTTTTAATGTACATTTTTAACTTTTATGAAGGAAAAAAACACATTATACACAGAAGAAGTCTATTTAAATGAAAATGGTCCCTTTCAGAGACAATGCTGTCCAATCCCATGTCAGTTGGTACCCTGTCCTCAGGTCAGTTGTAACCCTGTCCTCAGGTCAGTTGTTACCCTGTCCTCAGGTCAGTTGTTACCCTGTCCTCAGGTCAGTTGTAACCCTGTCCTCAGGTCAGTTGTTACCCTGTCCTCAGGTCAGTTGTAACCCTGTCCTCAGGTCAGTTGGTACCCTGTCCTCTGGTCAGTTGTAACCCTGTCCTCAGGTCAGTTGTTACTCTGTCCTCAGGTCAGTTGTTACCCTCCTCATTATGTATCATTCTATGTTCTAATGTTGTTTCCCCTGTCCTCAGGTCAGTTGTTACCCATTCTATAAATGACAGTGGATATGAGATGAAATATATCTCACTGATTAAGTTAATACAACTAAATACAAAGAATGACATCATAAATAGGTCAACAGTTAACAGCAGTTAAGAATGACATCATAAATAGGTCAACAGTTAACAGCAGTTAAGAATGACATCATAAATAGGTCAACAGTTAACAGTTAATAATGACATCATAAATAGTTCAACAGTTAACACATGACAGTCGAAATGAGGAAAAAAATCCTGGAAATCACATTGTATGATTTTTAATGAATTTGCATATTTATTTTTTTCATTTTGTCTGAAGTGTACCCATGATGAAAATTACAGGCCTCTCTCATCTTTTTAAGTGGGAGAACTTGCACAATTGATGGCTGACTAAATACTTTTTTGCCCCACTGTACACATAGTACAACATATAATCATATAATGAAATAAATAAACATAAAGTACTATGTATAATAAAATTATGCAGTAAATATACATATAGTACTATATATAATCATATAATGCAGTAAATATACATATAGTACTATATATAATAATATAATGCAGAAAATATACGTAAAGTATTATATATAATCATATACTGCAGTAAATATACATATAGTACTATATATAATCATATAATGCAGAAAATATACGTAAAGTATTATATATAATCATATACTGCAGTAAATATACATATAGTACTATATATAATCATATAATGCAGTAAATATACATAGAGTACTATATAGAATCATATAATGAAATAAATACACATATAGCACTATTTATAATCATATAATTCAGTAAATGTACATCTAGTACTATATATAATCATCTAATGAAATAAATATACATATAATATTATATATAATCACATAATGCAGTAAATATACATATAGTACTATATATAATCAGAAAATACAGTAATTGTATATATAGTACTATATATATAAAATCATATAATGTAGTACATATACATATAGTACTATATATAAAAATATAATTCAGAAAATATATACGTAAAGTATTATATATAATCATATACTGCAGTAAATATACATATAGTACTCTACATAATATTAGAATGCAGTAAATAAACATAAAGTACTATGTATAATAAAATAATGCAGTAAATATACATGGAGCACTATATCTAATCATATAACGCAGTAAATATACATATAGCACTGTATAATCGCAGTTTATGAAATTGACTGTCCTACTGGGTCAAAACAGCAGTCCATTATTATAAGTTCATTAACACTCCTTTGACTCATCGTTGGACTGTCAGTCAAAGTGTGTGTGTGCCAGCCAACCAGCCAGCCAGCCAACCAGCCAGTCATCCAGTCAGCCAGCCAGCCAACCAGCCAGCCAGCCAACCAGCCAGTCATCCAGTCAGCCAGCCAGCCAGCCAGCCAGCCAACCAGCCAGTCATCCAGTCAGCCAGCCAGCCAGCCAGCCAGCCAGCCAGCCAGCCAGTCATCCAGTCAGCCAGTCATCCAGTCAGCCAGCCAGCCAGCCAGCCAGCCAGCCAGCCAGCCAGTCATCCAGTCAGCCAGTCATCCAGTCAGCCAGCCAGCCAACCAGCCAGTCATCCAGTCAGCCAGCCAGCCAACCAGCCAGTCATCCAGTCAGCCAGCCAGCCAACCAGCCAGTCATCCAGTCAGCCAGCCAGCCAACCAGCCAGTCATCCAGTCAGCCAGCCAGCCAACCAGCCAGTCATCCAGTCAGCCAGCCAGCCAACCAGCCAGTCATCCAGCCAACCAGCCAGCCAACCAGCCAGTCATCCAGTCAGCCAGCCAGCCAACCAGCCAGTCATCCAGCCAGCCAGCCAACCAGCCAACCAGCCAGTCATCCAGTCAGCCAGCCAGCCAACCAGCCAGTCATCCAGCCAACCAGCCAACCAGCCAGTCATCCAGTCAGCCAACCAGCCAACCAGCCAGTCATCCAGTCAGCCAGCCAGCCAACCAGCCAGTCATCCAGCCAACCAGCCAGCCAACCAGCCAGTCATCCAGTCAGTCAGCCAGCCAGCCAACCAGCCAGTCATCCAGCCAACCTGCCAGCCAACCAGCCAGTCATCCAGTCAGCCAACCAGCCAATCAGCCAGTCATCCAGCCAGCCAGCCAACCAGCCAATCAGCCAGTCATCCAGTCAGCCAGCCAGCCATTCAGCCAACCAGCCATCCACCTCTCTCACTCTGGGGAGTCGAGACAAAATCAGAGCTACGGTAGGCCACATCTCTCGTTGCTCGTTGGTGTCATCAGATCATTACGACAGAATATATAAAATAAATGAGATGCTGGTGAATGTACAACATAACCTCTTCTTCAAAGGATGGCACATAGGGGACAATACAAAGCAAACATATCTACTGTAGCCAACTGACAGAGAACATATCTACTGTAGCCTACTGACAAAGAACATATCTACTGTAGCCAACTGACAGAGAACATATCTACTGTAGCCAACATATCTACTGTAGCCAACTGACAGCGAACATATCTACTGTAGCCAACTGACAGAGAACATATCTACTGTAGCCAACTGACAGAGAACATATCTACTGTAGCCAACATATCTACTGTAGCCTACTGACAGTGAACATATCTACTGTAGCCAACTGACAGAGAACATATCTACTGTAGCCAACATATCTACTGTAGCCAACTGACAGCGAACATATCTACTGTAGCCAACTGACAGAGAACATATCTACTGTAGCCAACATATCTAATGTAGCCAACTGACAGAGAACATATCTACTGTAGCCAACTGACAGAGAACATATCTACTGTAGCCAACTGACAGAGAACATATCTACTGTAGCCAACTGACAGTGAACATATCTACTGTAGCCAACATATCTACTGTAGCCAACTGACAGAGAACATATCTACTGTAGCCAACATATCTACTGTAGCCTACTGACAGAGAACATATAACCTGTAGCCAACTGACAGCGAACATATCTACTGTAGCCAACATATCTACTGTAGCCTACTGACAGAAAACATATCTACTGTAGCCAACAAATCTACTGTAGCTAACTGACAGAGAACATATCTACTGTAGCCAACTGACAGCGAACATATCTACTGTAGCCAACTGACAGCGAACATATCTACTGTAGCCAACATATCTACTGTAGCCTACTGACAGAAAACATATCTACTGTAGCCAACAAATCTACTGTAGCTAACTGACAGAGAACATATCTACTGTAGCCAACTGACAGCGAACATATCTACTGTAGCCAACTGACAGCGAACATATCTACTGTAGCCAACTGACAGAGAACATATCTACTGTAGCCTACTGACAGAGAACATATCTACTGTAGCCAACTGACAGAGAACATATCTACTGTAGCCAACATATCTACTGTAGCCAACAAATCTACTGTAGCTAACTGACAGAGAACATATCTACTGTAGCCAACTGACAGAGAACATATCTACTGTAGCCAACATATCTACTGTAGCCAACTGACAGAGAACATATCTACTGTAGCCAACAAATCTACTGTAGCTAACTGACAGAGAACATATCTACTGTAGCCAACTGACAGAGAACATATCTACTGTAGCCAACATATCTACTGTAGCCTACTGACAGAGAACATATCTACTGTAGCCAACTGACAGCGAACATATCTACTGTAGCCAACTGACAGCGAACATATCTACTGTAGCCAACTGACAGAGAACATATCTACTGTAGCCTACTGACAGAGAACATATCTACTGTAGCCAACTGACAGTGAACATATCTACTGTAGCCAACTGACAGAGAACATATCTACTGTAGCCAACATATCTACTGTAGCCAACTGACAGTGAACATATCTACTGTAGCCAACTGACAGCGAACATATCTACTGTAGCGAACATATCTACTGTAGCCAACTGACAGAGAACATATCTACTGTAGCCTACTGACAGAGAACATATCTACTGTAGCCAACTGACAGAGAACATATCTACTGTAGCCAACATATCTACTGTAGCCAACTGACAGAGAACATATCTACTGTAGCCAACATATCTACTGTAGCCAACTGACAGAGAACATATCTACTGTAGCCAACTGACAGCGAACATATCTACTGTAGCCAACTGACAGCGAACATATCTACTGTAGCGAACATATCTACTGTAGCCAACTGACAGAGAACATATCTACTGTAGCCAACTGACAGCGAACATATCTACTGTAGCCAACTGACAGCGAACATATCTACTGACAGCAAACATATCTACTGTAGCCAACTGACAGAGAACATATCTACTGTAGCCAACTGACAGAGAACATATCTACTGTAGCCAACTGACAGAGAACATATCTACTGTAGCCAACTGACAGCAAACATATCTACTGTAGCCAACATATCTACTGTAGCCAACATATCTACTGTAGCCAACTGACAGAGAACATATCTACTGTAGCCAACATATCTACTGTAGCCAACTGACAGAGAACATATCTACTGTAGCCAACATATCTACTGTAGCGAACTGACAGAGAACATATCTACTGTAGCCAACTGACAGCGAACATATCTACTGTAGCCAACTGACAGCGAACATATCTACTGTAGCCAACTGACAGAGAACATATCTACTGTAGCCAACTGACAGAGAACATATCTACTGTAGCCAACTGACAGAGAACATATCTACTGTAGCCAACTGACAGCAAACATATCTACTGTAGCCAACATATCTACTGTAGCCTACTGACAGCGAACATATCTACTGTAGCCAACATATCTACTGTAGCCAACATATCTACTGTAGCGAACATATCTACTGTAGCCAACTGACAGAGAACATATCTACTGTAGCCAACTGACAGAGAACATATCTACTGTAGCCAACTGACAGAGAACATATCTACTGTAGCCAACTGACAGAGAACATATCTACTGTAGCCTACTGACAGAGAACATATCTACTGTAGCCTACTGACAGAGAACATATCTACTGTAGCCTACTGACAGAGAACATATCTACTGTAGCCAACTGACAGAGAACATATCTACTATAGCCAACATATCTACTGTAGCCAACATATCTCCTGTAGCCAACATATCTACTGTAGCCTACTGACAGAGAACATATCTACTGTAGCCAACATATCTACTGTAGCCTACTGACAGAGAACATATCTACTGTAGCCAACTGACAGAGAACATATCTACTATAGCCAACTGACAGAGAACATATCTACTGTAGCCAACATATCTACTGTAGCCAACATATCTCCTGTAGCCAACATATCTACTGTAGCCTACTGACAGAGAACATATCTACTGTAGCCAACATATCTACTGTAGCCTACTGACAGAGAACATATCTACTGTAGCCAACTGACAGCGAACATATCTACTGTAGCCAACTGACAGAGAACATATCTACTGTAGCCAACTGACAGAGAACATATCTACTGTAGCCAACTGACAGAGAACATATCTACTGTAGCCTACTGACAGAGAACATATCTACTGTAGCCAACTGACAGAGAACATATCTACTGTAGCCTACTGACAGAGAACATATCTACTGTAGCCTACTGACAGAGAACATATCCTTGTGAATTCATTTCTGTTGCTTTATGTAATTGATAGTCTGGGTACTGATACATCCATCTTTTGAATTGCGATTCATGCTCACTGTCCAAGTTCTCATTGGGGGTAGATGAAATGCACTATTATTACCCCAAATTGTCACGCCCTGATCTGTTTCACCTGTTTCTGTGATTGGCTCCACCCCCTCCAGGTGTCGCTTATTTTCCCCAGTGTATTTATCCCTGTGTTTCCTGTCTATCTGTGCCAGTGTATTTATCCCTGTGTTTCCTGTCTCTCTGTGCCAGTGTATTTATCCCTGTGTTTCCTATCTCTCTGTGCCAGTGTATTTATCCCTGTGTTTCCTGTCTCTCTGTGCCAGTGTATTTATCCCTGTGTTTCCTGTCTCTCTGTGCCAGTTCGTTTTGTATGTTTAAGTCAAGCCAATCGGTGTGTTTTTTCCCCCGTAGTCCTGTTGCAATTCTCCTTTTTCTAGTCCTCCCGGTTTTGAACCTTGCCTGTTTCTGGACTCTGTACCCGCCTGCCTTGACCATTCTGCCTGCCTGACTATTCTGCCTGCCTGACCTTACTGCCTGCCTGACCATTCTGCCTGCCTGGACATTCTGCCTGCCTGACCATTCTGCCTGCCTGACCAGTCTGCCTGCACTGACCATTCTGCCTGCACTGACCATTCTGCCTGCCTGACCATTCTGCCTGCACTGACCATTCTGCCAGCCTGACCATTCTGCCTGCACTGACCATTCTGCCAGCCTGACCAGTCTGCCTGCCTGACCATTCTGCCTGCACTGACCATTCTGCCTGCACTGACCATTCTGCCTGCCTGACTATTCTGCCTGCACTGACCATTCTGCCTGCCTGACCAGTCTGCCTGCCTGACCATTCTGCCTGCACTGACCATTCTGCCTGCCTGACCAGTCTGCCTGCCTGACCATTCTGCCTGCACTGACGATTCTGCATGCCTGACCATTCTGTCTGCCTGACCATTCTGCCTGCCTGACCAGTCTGCCAGCCTGACCAGTCTGCCAGCCTGACCATTCTGCCTGCCTGACCATTCTGCCTGCCTGACCATTCTGCCCGCCTGACCATTCTGCCCGCCTGACCATTCTGCCAGCCTGACCATTCTGCCTGCCTGACCATTCTGCCTGCCTGACCATTCTGCCTGCCTGACGATTCTGCCTGTCTGCCAGCCTGACCAGTCTGCCAGCCTGACCAGTCTGCCTGCCTGACCAGTCTGCCTGCCTGACCAGTCTGCCTGCCTGACCATTCTGCCTGCCTGACCATTCTGCCTGCCTGACCAGTCTGCCTGCCTGACCATTCTGCCTGTCTGACCATTCTGCCTGCCTGACCACGAGCCTGTCTGCCACTCTGTACCTCCTGGACTCTGATCTGGGAATGACGTTTTGCCTGTCAACAACCATTCTCTTGCCTTCCCCTTTTTGGATCAATAAATATTGTAAGACTACAACCATCTGCCTCCTGTGTCTGCATCATGGGTCTCGCCGTGTGGCATGATACAAAGTGCCTTCCTCAAGCGAGCAAGAGAATGTAGGCTCATTTCATACAGTGAAAAACTAATGGCCTATTTTTGTTGCATCAAATACCCTACACCTTGAAAGTCGTGTACTGACTAAATTTAGCGTACGTTGCTGAATGACGATCACTGCAACAGCTGCAGTGTTGCTGATTAGATTAGCCATGTCATGCACAGTAGTAGTCTATGAGAACGTTTATAAAGAGAAAAAGTGGACACATGGAAGTATTTGATTTTGGATGGATGGCTGACATGATATTTTCTTATCTAAAATGTAGGTGAAACTCAGGTCACATTTCTCTAACTTGTTTGTGTGTTTTGGCCACGGGACTCAAGCCTGGATGGCCTGATTAAAAACCTTATGGCTTTATTGCCCAATATATTCCAAAACTCTATCAAAATGCACCATGGACATCATGGCGGTCGTGAGCACAGTGTTTCTGATCAGATCAGATAATTGTCTTCTCGTGTATTTGTGTGACTACGATGCCGTCTTTTTAGAGCACAGCGTTTTTCTGCTTGGTTTCCAGAGCATTGACAGAGTGAAATGAAAGAGGCTAATTATTAATTCATTATTGAGGTCCGACGACGCTTCTCACTATCTAGTAAAAGTTGTGTTGAGTCTGGTGCTAAAGGTCTAATGTAGACTATTTTGAAAACTGCCATTGTGCTGTGTTTACGAGGAGCCCCCTCGTGCATGTGTTGTTACATGAGCTGCCTGCCCGGCTGAGATCTCAGCGTAGCCTAGTGGTTAGAGCGTTGGACTAGTAACCGAAAGGTTGCAAGTTCGAATCCCCGAGCTGACAAGGTACAAATCTGTTGTTCTGCCCCTGAACAGGCAGTTAACCCACTGTTCCTAGGCTGTCATTGAATATAAGAATTTGTTCTTAACTGAGTTGCCAAGTTAAATAAAGGTAAAATAAATCAAAAATAAAAAGATTGTGAAACCACAACACAAATGTATATCCAACGAGTGAGAGGGGGTTTTAAGGGACATAGACACATTTTTTTTTTGGAAAACATTCTAGAACGTTAGATTCTCCTGTCTCCCCTTCAGAACCCAGGCATTCCGTTTCTTCTAGAACCTCTTCCAGAACCTCTTCTAGAACCACCAGGTTCTGTTCTAGGTCCCCTAAGCTCAGTCAGCAGTTAAGTCTGGACGATGGGGATGGTTGCGTAGCCGGTCTTCGGCGGCGGGACCGACATCCACCGGCTGTGGTGTGATCTTAGGGATGTCCTTAAAAGGATAGTTCTTTTTGTAGCGACTGGTAGCTGTCGTGATCGATATGGAAAGCAAAGGTCCCATTGCACAATCCTTGACCAGACAGCAGTTTGATGTCAATGTCCACCTAGGTTACAGAGAGAAACATAGGGTATACTGAGGCACTCTATTCCCCTACATAGTGCACTACTTTAGACCAGAGCCACCTTTGCAAACCACAGAGACTACGTCTGAACAGGTACTCATCATGTAGCGCCTAGGGGCCATATGGATCAACGAGTGTTGATTTATCAATAATAATAATATACACCATTTAGCAGACGCTTTTATCCAAAGCGACATACAGTCATGTGTGCATACATTCTACGTATGGGTGGTCCCGGGGATCGAACCCACTACCCTGGCGTTACAAGCGCCATGCTCTACCAACTGAGCTACACAGGACCACGACAAGCGTCTGAGTGCTGATTCAGGATCAGTTTAACCTTTTCAGTTTAACCAATTAATATAATTAAATGGAGAGTGGGGTTGGGTGGGCGCCGGCGCGCGGGGGGGGGGGGTGGACTGATCCTACAGAGATGCTTGATGCGTACGGCCCCTGGTCAAAAGTAGTGAACTATGTAGTGCAACAGGGTACCCTTTCAGACACATGCCAACGTCCATCCAGCGTCCATCCAGCGTCCATCCAGCGTCCATCCAGCGTCCATCCAACGTCCATCCAACGTCCATCCAGCATCCATGTGACGTCCATCCAGCGTCTATCTGATGTCCATCCAGCGTCTATCTGATGTCCATCCAGCGTCCATCCAGCGTCCATCCAGCGTCCATCCAGCGTCCATCCAACGTCCATCCAACGTCCATCCAGCGTCCATCCAACGTCCATCCGGCGTCCATCCGGCGTCCATCCGACGTCCATCCAGCGTCCATCCAGCGTCCATCCAACGTCCATCCAGCGTACATCCAGCGTCCATCCAACGTCCATCCAGCGTCCATCCAACGTCCATCCAACGTCCATCCAGCGTCCATCCAACGTCCATCCAACGTCCATCCAGCGTCCATCCAGCGTCCATCCAGCGTCCATCCAGCATCCATCCAATGTCCATCCAGCGTCCATCCAGCGTCCATCCAGCGTCCATCCAACGTCCATCCAACATCCATCCAACATCCATCCAACGTCCATCCAACATCTAATTTAGGATAACATTTTTATTTAGGATTATAGTGTGCTTGTTGACATTTACTGCATTGATTGATAGGAACAAGCATTTCACAGCCCCTGTGTAAGCGACAAATAAAATGTGATTTGACTTAATCTGATGAGTTGCAGGGAAACACAGAGAGACAGCTAGGAGAGCAAACCGGAAGGAGATGACCTTATATATTAACTCTGAAGTAAACATTAAAGGACCTTGACTGGTGGGATGAGGTAGGAAAAGATCATAGTTATGTTCCAAAATGGCACCCTATTTCCTGTCTAGTGCACTACTTTCAACCAGGGCCCTGTAGTGCACCGCATAGGGAATAGGGTGCCATATGGGACAGGCCCTATGTTTGTCATGAGTCACCTGTTCTCACAATTGGAGAAAAGTCAATAGTTGTGTGCCAATAGGCCTATATTCAAGTCTCATCGCCTATCCTCGTCTCCTTTTTTAAATTTTTTATCTCCTTTCCTTCTTGAGCCCAGAAAGGAGTTTATATTTTTATTTAAATGTATGTTTATATTTAATATAACATGATTTATTTGTATATATGTTTCTATTTAGTGTACCTTGGAATTTCCCCGGGCAAAGATTAAGCTCCGGACTATGAAATATTTCATAGTTTTGATGTCTTCAGTATTATTCTATTATTCTATTCTAATGTAGAAAATAGTTTTAAAAAAATAATTAATAAAAACCTGTGAATGAGGTAGGTGTGTCCAAATGTTGTGAGTGATTGATTGTGTTAGCCTCTTTAACATTCAACAACACACACATTATACACTATATTATTATTATTATTATATATTACACACTAATCTCAGTTACCCAGAAGTTCAATTAATTTCCTGTTTTACTCCTGGGGGGGGGGGGGGGGGGTGCCGTTAACAATTGTGATTACCTTTGTGCAAAGGAAGTGAAGTCTCTTCCCTCTCAAATGTAGATTCTCAGTCAAGTCAAGTCAAGTCATGGCCAAAAAGGACATTTTTTTTGTTTTCATACATTTTTAAGATTTAGACCATTTTGACTTTGTAGCTGTGGTAACCATTTACCACACGGTAAACATGGTACCATGGTAACCATGGTACCATGGTAACCATTTATCATCCGCACAGGGGAGCTTGAAAATCGCTGCACAGGTTTAAGAACTGCCTCCACCCAATCCAAATTCATCCAATCAACAATGAAAACCCCAAACCAGGAATTACTGCTGCTCGTAATCACAGTGTTCTATGACAGATTCTCACCGTTTCTGTCCTCTTGAATCTGTCCACAAGAGATTACACACACAGACACACACAGTCTTGTATAACTAATCTTGTGGGGACACACAATTAAGTCCAATTTAAAAACCTATTTTCCCTAACCCCTAAACCTAAACCTAAGCCTGACCTTAAACCTAAGCCTAACACTTAACCTAACCCTAACCTTAAACCTAAACCTAACCCTTAACCTAACCCTAAACCTAAACCTAAGCCTAAACTTAATTCTAACCCTAAACCTTAACCTAAACCTAACCCTTAACCTAACCCTAAACCTAAGCCTAAACTTAATTCTAACCCTAAACCTTAACCTAAACCTAACCCTTAACCTAACCCTAAACTTAATTCTAACCCTAAACCTTAACCTAAACCTAACCCTTAACCTAACCCTAAACCTAAGCCTAAACTTAATTCTAACCCTAAACCTTAACCTAAACCTAACCCTTAACCTAACCCTAAACCTAAGCCTAAACTTAATTCTAACCGTAACACTAAACCCCTTATAAATAACATTGGACCTTGTGGAGACGAACAAAAATGTCTACATTTGGTCAAATTTGTGTTTGTTTACTATTCTTGTGGGGACTTCAAGTCTATTTAAACACATCCAATTTACACACACAGGGCTAAGATACTCTTCAAAGACGGTTTGAATTGAACAGTAGTATTTTAAGGAATTTTTATAAAATGTTTAGGCTAGAACTCAGCCTCATAAATGCCCAGAGGTAGTCACTTTGAACCATTGTAGATTCGTATGATGTATTTCATAAGATGAAAATACTATGGTAGTGGTTTACTAATGATTTAATTCAGTCAATATTAGCTGTGTGCTAATCGTTGGGGTGAAGGGTACATAGCTGACAGAGCACAGAGTTCATTCAACCATCCATGTTGACAACAAACTGATTGGACCAGCAAACTATTCCACCATTGAAGTTCTACATGTCAAACCAAGGTTGCCTGAACCCATTTTCTGATTTTAAAAAATATTGTTCTTATTTTTTTAAATAAATAAATAATAATAGATTATATTATTACATATTCTTAATACTTCTTATATACAGTATATTATTATATATGTTCTTATAGGTGAAAGAACAAGAGTGTTTCTTTCTGCTTATTTAATTTATTTTTGTTATTTTATATATATTTTTTTTTAATGTATTTTTGTTTGGGGCGACAAGTAGCCTAGTGGTTAGAGTGTTGGGCCAGTAACCAGCAAGTAGCCTAGTGGTTAGAGTGTTGGGCCAGTAACCAACAAGTAGCCTAGTGGTTAGAGTGTTGGGCCAGTAACCAGCAAGTAGCCTAGTGGTTAGAGTGTTGGGCCAGTAACCAACAAGTAGCCTAGTGGTTAGAGTGTTGGGCCAGTAACCAACAAGTAGCCTAGTGGTTAGAGTGTTGGGCCAGTAACCAACAAGTAGCCTAGTGGTTAGAGTGTTGGGCCAGTAACCAACAAGTAGCCTAGTGGTTAGAGTGTTGGGCCAGTAACCAGCAAGTAGCCTAGTGGTTAGAGTGTTGGGCCAGTAGCCTAGTGGTTAGAGTGTTGGACCAGTAACCAGCAAGTAGCCTAGTGGTTAGAGTGTTGGGCCAGTAACCAGCAAGTAGCCTAGTGGTTAGAGTGTTGGGCCAGTAACCAGCAAGTAGCCTATTGGTTAGAGTGTTGGGCCAGTAACCAGCAAGTAGCCTAGTGGTTAGAGTGTTGGGCCAGTAACCAACAAGTAGCCTAGTGGTTAGAGTGTTGGGCCAGTAACCAGCAAGTAGCCTAGTGGTTAGAGTGTTGGGCCAGTAACCAGCAAGTAGCCTAGTGGTTAGAGTGTTGGACCAGTAACCAGCAAGTAGCCTAGTGGTTAGAGTGTTGGGCCAGTAACCAGCAAGTAGCCTAGTGGTTAGAGTGTTGGGCCAGTAACCAGCAAGTAGCCTAGTGGTTAGAGTGTTGGGCCAGTAACCAGCAAGTAGCCTATTGGTTAGAGTGTTGGGCCAGTAACCAGCAAGTAGCCTAGTGGTTAGAGTGTTGGGCCAGTAACCAGCAAGTAGCCTAGTGGTTAGAGTGTTGGGCCAGTAACCAGCAAGTAGCCTAGTGGTTAGAGTGTTGGGCCAGTAACCAACAAGTAGCCTAGTGGTTAGAGTGTTGGGCCAGTAACCAACAAGTAGCCTATTGGTTAGAGTGTTGGGCCAGTAACCAACAAGTAGCCTAGTGGTTAGAGTGTTGGGCCAGTAACCAACAAGTAGCCTAGTGGTTAGAGTGTTGGGCCAGTAACCAACAAGTAGCCTAGTGGTTAGAGTGTTGGGCCAGTAACCAACAAGTAGCCTAGTGGTTAGAGTGTTGGGCCAGTAACCAACAAGTAGCCTAGTGGTTAGAGTGTTGGGCCAGTAACCAACAAGTAGCCTAGTGGTTAGAGTGTTGGACCAGTAACCAACAAGTAGCCTAGTGGTTAGAGTGTTGGACCAGTAACCAACAAGTAGCCTAGTGGTTAGAGTGTTGGGCCAGTAACCAACAAGTAGCCTAGTGGTTAGAATGTTCATAAAGGCTACATTAAGGTTACATTAAGGTTACATTAAGGTTACATAAAGGTTACATTAAGGTTACATAAAGGTTACATTAAGGTTACATTAAGGTTACGTTAAGGTTACATTAAGGTTACTTTAAGGTGACATTAAGGTGACATTAAGTTAAGGTTACATTAAGGTTACGTTAAGGTTACATTAAGGTTACGGTAAGGTTACATTAAGGTTATATAAAGGTTAGGTGAAGGTTACTTTAAGGGTACATTAAGGTTAGGTAAAGGTTACATTAAGGTTAGGTAAAGGTTTCATAAAGGTGACATTAAGTTACATAAAGGTTACATTAAGACAGTGGATGATGATTTGGTCGTGTTGTGCCTTTCTCTATGAGGTGCTGAATCAATGCAGAACTGTGTGGGAGAAAAATAATTAATTAATGATCAATTAATTAGGCTGTGATAATATACCGCCCATCTCTGACTGATCATAACATGGGTATATAAATCCCAACTTTTGCTTCAGTCAAAATACTCACTTAGTCATGTATTTATGTCAATGGGAGACTAAGGAAGTTAGGATCCCCCTCAATAGGCCTAAGTAACTGAGATGTTCAGCTTAATATATTCTGAATGTCTATCATATTATATCCTAATGTCTATATATTCTCAATGTCTATCATATTAAATCCTAATGTCTATATATTCTGTATAATGTATATCATATTATATCCTAATGTCTATATATTCTGTATAATGTATATCATATTATATCCTAATGTCTATATATTCTCAATGTATATCATATTATATCATAATGTCTATATATTCTCAATGTCTATCATATTATATCCTAATGTCTATATATTCTGTATATTGTATATCATATTATATCATAATGTCTATATATTCTGTATATTGTATATCATATTATATCCTAATGTCTATATATTCTGTATATTGTATATCATAATATATCCTAATGTCTATATATTCTCAATGTATATCATATTATATCCTAATGTCTATATATTCTGTATATTGTATATCATATTATATCCTAATGTCTATATATTCTCAATGTCTATCATATTATATCCTAATGTCTATATATTCTGTATATTGTATATCATATTATATCATAATGTCTATATATTCTGTATATTGTATATCATATTATATCCTAATGTCTATATATTCTGTATATTGTATATCATAATATATCCTAATGTCTATATATTCTCAATGTATATCATATTATATCCTAATGTCTATATATTCTGTATATTGTATATCATATTATATCCTAATGTCTATATATTCTCAATGTATATCATATTATATCCTAATGTCTATATATATATTCTGTATATTAATGTCTATATATCATATTATATCCTAATGTCTATATATTCTGTATATTGTATATCATATTATATCCTAATGTCTATATATTCTGTATATTGTATATCATATTATATCCTATGTCTATATATTCTCAATGTATATCATATTATATCCTAATGTCTATATATTCTGTATATTGTATATCATATTATATCCTAATGTCTATATATTCTGTATAATGTATATCATATTATATCCTAATGTCTATATATTCTGTATATTGTATATCATATTATATCCTAATGTCTATATATTCTGTATAATGTATATCATATTATATCATAATGTCTATATATTCTCAATGTATATCATATTATATCATAATGTCTATATATTCTCAATGTATATCATATTATATCATAATGTCTATATATTCTGAATGTATATCATATTATATCCTAATGTCTATATATTCTGTATAATGTATATCATATTATATCATAATGTCTATATATTCTCAATGTATATCATATTATATCCTAATGTCTATATATTCTCAATGTATATCATATTATATCCTAATGTCTATATATTCTCAATGTATATCATATTATATCCTAATGTCTATATATTCTCAATGTATATCATATTATATCATAATGTCTATATATTCTCAATGTATATCATATTATATCCTAATGTCTATATATTCTCAATGTATATCATATTATATCCTAATGTCTATATATTCTCAATGTATATCATATTATATCCTAATGTCTATATATTCTGTATATTGTATATCATATTATATCCTAATGTCTATATATTCTGTATAATGTATATCATATTATATCCTAATGTCTATATATTCTGTATAATGTATATCATATTATATCCTAATGTCTATATATTCTGTATATTGTATATCATATTATATCCTAATGTCTATATATTCTGTATAATGTATATCATATTATATCCTAATGTCTATATATTCTGTATAATGTATATCATATTATATCCTAATGTCTATATATTCTCAATGTCTATCATATTATATCCTAATGTCTATATATTCTGTATAATGTATATCATATTATATCCTAATGTCTATATATTCTGTATATTGTATATCATAATATATCCTAATGTCTATATATTCTCAATGTATATCATATTATATCCTAATGTCTATATATTCTCAATGTATATCATATTATATCCTAATGTCTATATATTCTCAATGTATATCATATTATATCATAATGTCTATATATTCTGTATATTGTATATCATAATATATCCTAATGTCTATATATTCTCAATGTCTATCATATTATATCCTAATGTCTATATATTCTCAATGTATATCATATTATATCCTAATGTCTATATATTCTCAATGTATATCATATTATATCCTAATGTCTATATATTCTCAATGTCTATCATATTATATCCTAATGTCTATATATTCTCAATGTATATCATATTATATCCTAATGTCTATATATTCTCAATGTCTATCATATTATATCCTAATGTCTATATATTCTCAATGTATATCATATTATATCCTAATGTCTATATATTCTCAATGTATATCATATTATATCCTAATGTCTATATATTCTGTATATTGTATATCATATTATATCCTAATGTCTATATATTCTGTATATTGTATATCATATTATATCCTAATGTCTATATATTCTGTATATTGTATATCATATTATATCCTAATGTCTATATATTCTGTATAATGTATATCATATTATATCCTAATGTCTATATATTCTGTATATTGTATATCATATTATATCCTAATGTCTATATATTCTGTATATTGTATATCATATTATATCCTAATGTCTATATATTCTCAATGTATATCATATTATATCCTAATGTCTATATATTCTGTATATTGTATATCATATTATATCCTAATGTCTATATATTCTCAATGTATATCATATTATATCCTAATGTCTATATATTCTGTATATTGTATATCATATTATATCCTAATGTCTATATATTCTGTATATTGTATATCATATTATATCCTAATGTCTATATATTCTGTATATTGTATATCATATTATATCCTAATGTCTATATATTCTGTATATTGTATATCATATTATATCCTAATGTCTATATATTCTGTATATTGTATATCATAATATATCCTAATGTCTATATATTCTCAATGTATATCATATTATATCCTAATGTCTATATATTCTGTATAATGTATATCATATTATATCCTAATGTCTATATATTCTGTATATTGTATATCATATTATATCCTAATGTCTATATATTCTGTATATTGTATATCATATTATATCCTAATGTCTATATATTCTGTATAATGTATATCATATTATATCCTAATGTCTATATATTCTGTATAATGTATATCATATTATATCCTAATGTCTATATATTCTGTATAATGTATATCATATTATATCCTAATGTCTATATATTCTGTATATTGTATATCATATTATATCCTAATGTCTATATATTCTGTATAATGTATATCATATTATATCCTAATGACTATATATTCTGTATAATGTATATCATATTATATCCTGTCTATATATTCTGTATAATGTATATCATATTATATCCTAATGACTATATATTCTGTATAATGTATATCATATTATATCCTAATGTCTATATATTCTGTATAATGTATATCATATTATATCATAATGTCTATATATTCTGTATAATGTATATCATATTATATCCTAATGTCTATATATTCTGTATAATGTATATCATATTATATCATAATGTCTATATATTCTGTATAATGTATATCATATTATATCCTAATGTCTATATATTCTGTATAATGTATATCATATTATATCCTAATGTCTATATATTCTGTATAATGTATAAGCCTATACCTTAATTAGGACTTATGTTATTAATGTTATTAACTCATATCTATTATTAATATTGTGGTTTATTTCTGTTTATACTATAAAATATACCTTTTCCCCAAGAGACATGCACATAAAGAATAATTCAATAATTATTATAATTATAAAATACCTTTAAACATACAACACAAAACATGAAGTTGAAGTGAAAATACTTTTATTGTCGCATCAGTAGCTTGGTTTGGACATTCTAACGGAAGTTCTAACGTAGTTCTTAGAACCCCTTTCTGTTCTTAGAACCCCTTTCTGTTCTTAGAGCCCCTTTCTGTTCTTAGAACCCCTTTCTGTTCTTAGAACAGTTATCTGAACATTGGCAGTACCTGATTGGTTCAGAAGTTAGCCGGTTGTTTGTTTTTGTCCATGAACATTCAGTTCATTGACATCATTCACAGGGTCAGACAACAAAAAAAAACACATTTTAATCATCTACTCACAGAATCAACAGTCAGCAATGTCTCTCTCTAACTCTGTCACTCACTCTCCATCCTTCTCTCTCTCTTCCTCTATCACCTTTCCTACCTCTTCCCCTCTACTTCTTTCCCTCCCTCATGCCAACCTCTTCCCTCACGGTCTTCTAGCTCTACCCTCAGGTGCCCGGGTCAGAAGGGTGTTTGTAACCTCAGCCAAACCTCCCCTTTACCCCTCCGAACCCCTTCTGGTAGTCAGCTCAGGAGCGGCTGAGAATACACAGTAATGTATAGCACAGCATATTTTAGACAGTATCTCTGGAATTTATTTTATACAATGTGTTAGATTATGTATTTTTTTCACACAAACTCATCATATGAAGCAACTGGCTGAACTACTTTACGAGTGTTTATTAATTAGGCTACTGTGGATCACATTCTAGGATTTGATTTGAGCTACGACAAAAAAAATAGAAACGTTTCACTTCTCACTGCTAGCTATGACGCTAGGAGCTGCTGGCCAAGACGCTCACCGCTAAACGGCCGCTAGGTTAAGATGCTAATCGCTAATGTCAGTTTGGCTAAGATACTAATGGAGGCTAACATGCTAATTGCTAACGGCCGCGAGGCCAAGGTGCTAATCGCTAATGTCAGTTTGGCTAAGATGCTAATGGAGGCTAACATGCTAATTGCTAACGGCCACTAGGCTAAGATACTAACAGTGGCTAAACAGCGGCTAGCTAGGTCAAATATTGGGCAGTTACTCCTGGTCAGATGTACTTTTTCCCACATAATCTGCCTGCCGTTTGCTCCGGACGCTAGTTTTCACGCCGTGGCTGTGGAAATCCGGGACATCATCGTCATCTTTCCCGCGCATAAACGCTCCGAGATCCATCCCGAATGAATCAGCTCCGAAGCCGTCGGCAACGCCGCCGGTCTTGGTACTGCTGAAGAGGCTACTGCCTCCCTTGTTACTGCCGTGGCTTGTGGTTTTGGTGAATGAGGAGGAGGAGGAGGAGGAGGAAGAGGAAGAGAGGGATGGGAAGAAGTCCCCCATCCCTCCTCCGCCACCGAGCTTCATTGCCTCACAGCCTGGTCCGCTCGAAACTTCCTCGATGCGTTCCACCGGCCCGTCCTTCGTATGCACTGTCGTCTTCTTTATGGTCTTGGTACAGCTCGATACATGCGTGGTCTGGTGACCGGTAGAGGTGAAATCTCCGCCTCCAAGACTCCCCAGCCCTCCGCCGAGTCCACCCATCCCCTTAAAGAAATCCCCATCTCCATCCCCCCTCGTACCCCCACCAACACCCCCACCACCACCCCCACCCAGCTCCGTGATCGTTTTCTTCGACCCGTCCATCGACCCTGAACCCGTCGACCAACTCGATGATGAAGATGAAGAAGATGAAGACCCTGAGGTCGAAGGCTGGAAGTGCGTACCCGGGACCTTGCTGACAGAGGCGGCAGACGAAGCGCTGGACCCCTCGGCCTCCAAGGTCAGTTTCACGGACTTCACCTCCGGGAAGAAATCCTGCTTCTGCTCGCCTACCAGGCTGGACTTAAACTTGCTGAGAGGGGGCGTGGGGAGAAGGGAATGGGAGAGAAGAGGAGAGGGGAGGAGAGGGGGGCATGGGGAGAAGGGAATGGGAGAGAAGAGGAGAGGGGAGCAGATGGAGGAGAGGAGAGGAGAAGGGAGGGGGAGAGGAGAGGAGAGGGGAGCAGATGGAGGAGAGGAGAGGAGAGGAGAGGAGAGGAGAGGAGAGGAGAGGAGAGGAGAGGAGAGGAGAGGAGAGGAGAGGAGAGGAGAGGAGAGGAGAGGAGAGGAGAGGAGAGGAGAGGTGGGAGAAGAAAAAGAAAAAGGTGATTATCAAGAGGTCATCATCTTCTTCATCCTCAGCATCATCATCCTCCTCCTCACCTGTCGACCAAGACGTCTTTAAGCGGGCGGCTCTTCATGATGTGCAGTGAGCCGACGGTCTCAACAGACTGAACCCTCTGGGCTTCCAGCTGGTCCATCTGCTTGTCCAGGGCCACGTAGGATGATTGATCAACGGAGA